>NC_071288.1:86892970-87225470 GCF_943734705.1 Anopheles coustani
AACGGACGCTGGAAGTAATCTGCAGAAGAATATTGACTTCACGCTTCGTTCGGTGGGTCTTTTGCCTTTGATCGAAACCCCAAAATCGAACACAAGCGGAAGGTCACAAATCGTGGCACTTGTAGAAACGGCGTTGCAATCGTGGTCTCACTTGGAGGTCGAATTTATCTTGCCATCTTTTAATCGCTTTATTGGCTTAGTTTATTTTGCCAGGAAAAATATGGATCTCTTTTAGAAAAATGATATATGGTGTTGTTTAATTCTTAGTCACATTAAGTTTACATTTAGGAAAGTACGGTTCTTTTAACCATGGTTTTTAAAAAGAACAGAGCAACCGAAATATAATTGAATTATTAAACTTTTCAAGCAATTTTATTTGATAAGTCTACTCAAAACCGTTGTGCTAATAGTTCACAGTTTTCCAATTGTCTCCTGTATGGCATTTAATTAATCTTCAATAAGACCACCATTGAAGGCCCCCTAATGAAAAGCTATTCGTTCCGACGGATTCCGCCTCTCAAATACCTCCCTTAATTCAGACAAATTGGTTCTTTCATGCCATGTTCACAGGCCTTCCGGCAGCATTGTACCTCGAGTATCTTCGATGAAAAACACCGATACGCCTTCGGACACCCGCGGTGTATCAGCTGGCCTACATCGGCGCAGCTGTAGCTTCCGGCACTCGTTGTTCCATCATGGTGGTGGTTTTTATCTTTCGCGTCAAAACGAGGGCACGCGAGCCTGTCCGTGTACCTGTCCTCGGGCCCATCCGGTGACATCAGGCAAAAGCCACCACGCTGGAAGGTGCGCGTAGCACGAAAAACTACCGTTCGCTACCGTGAATTACCGGCAAGGTTGCCTTTAGGGCATCGGGGAGATGGAGTCCCTGCTGTGGGGAGGGTGGATATTCTCACGGAACCTTTACGAAGACTCGCGGCTGTCGACCTCCGACCCGGCGGGCGACTAAGCGACATCGGACATCCTTTAATCAAATTATTCATTATCATTTGCTTAGATTTCGCTTCCACATCGGATCTGCCAACTGCCGGATGGCCTCCGAGCGAGCCTCCAAAAAGGGATCCTTTCGACCAACTTCGCTGTGACAAAGGACCTACGCAAGGACGACGACTCGCCCGGGAATGCCTGGCGGCGCTTACTCGCTCCGGCCAGGTATGGAAGGCTCTAATTGGTGGGGCTGGTACACGCTGACAACGGTCCAACACGACCTCGCGGTGGAAAAGTCCAACGAACGAACGGTCGAATGAACCGACGCTAAGCTGGTCGGTTTGATGGACCGGCCGACGTGCGCCGTCCGTTCGCAGCAAGATGGTATGCCGGGTTTTCCCCAGGAGCCCTTTTAAAATATCGTCGGTAGGATGGAATTTGATTTGCCGCCGGTTGGCCGTTAGTGGTAAAGGACTACGGCTCTGGATGCAGTTCTTTACATGATCATTACCACCGCGGACGTCACCGACCGTCGCTGTCGGCGTTACGATAACATTACAAAAGCAAACCCATGTCCAGGGGAGGTCCATGAGGTACATTACCATCCGGCATAATTCGGATAGACGATGTAGTCAAAGTTTTAGAAACATGTTCGCGTGTAATCCGCAACTAGCGTACGAAAGTTTCGTTCGCTATGGAAGAGGTGAGTTCGGTTTGCGTTTCTACTGCCTTTTGGAGGTTAGTCTAGTTAAACACAGATAGTTACTGTTATGTCTTTTGAAATGTTGTTAAACGAACTAAATATATGTAATTGTGTAACAGACGAACAGTAAAAGGGAAGTAGACTGATTTTCAAGTTATCTTGAAAATACTTTTTAATTGAAAATTGAATTAATTTAAAAAATTAAGAGTAAAATAGTTCCACTCCGAGACTCGTAGCGATCGGACGCTCTTTTACGAAGCAGAGCAAATAGTTTATCTCCGCAAAATAGAGCAAGCCTAACAATGGCAGCTTTGAGAAGTACCCTTCGGGTGGACTTCTCAAAGATTCCTAAAAGGCCTCCCGTGATGGAGGCAACGACCTTCGTGATGACAAAGCTGGGTCTTACCAGCAACAACATCAGCTCAATCCGGATGAAGCCAGCGACATCCGCAATGTTTATCCGTGTGAAGGAGCAGAGCCTCGCTCTAAGAACCGTCGAGCAGAACGACGGAAAGCACTCGCTAGAATGCGACGGGAAGCATTTCCCGATCCCGATCACCATGGTCGACAACTCCGTGGTCGTGAAAGTCCACGACTTGTCTGAAGATGTTTCAGACAAGACAATCTCGGATTTCTTCTCCCGCTACGGAGAGGTGCGCGCGATTCGAACCGGCGTTTGGGCAAAACCTTATCCATGCGCCGGAATCCCGGACGGATACCGCTATGTGACAGCGGTTATCACAAAGCCGGTGCCTTCGTACGTCACTATCGGAGGTGAAGAAACAATGGTGACCTACCGGGGCCAGCACCAAACGTGTCGTACCTGTGGGCTTTCGGTGCACCATGGCATGACCTGCACCCAAGGCAGGAAACTAGTTGCTCAAAAGGCAAGTGTGAACGAGAGATTATCGTACGCGTCTGCCCTGCAAAGTTCAGCAACATCAACGACACGCGCATCTGCACCGGTTGCACCTCCAAAAAGCGTCCCGGCGAGCGCACCGTCCGTCCCGGTGCGTACACCAACCTACCCAGAGAGCGCACCGGCCATCCCGGCGAGCGCACCGGCCGTCCCGGCGAGTGCACCGGCCGTCCCGGCGAGTGCACCGATCATCCCGGTGAGCACATCAACCGTCCTGGCGCGCACACCGACCGTCACGGAGGTCGCACCGGCCGTCCCGGCATCATCACCAAGAACGCCTACAACGTTGCCAAGCGACTCGATAGGCGTAGTAAATACGGCACCGGGTGCTATAACTAAGCCCGTCGTCTCCAGTCTGCTGCGAGCAAGTTCGCTGAACTTGACATCTGGCGCCAAAATCCATCAAGCTTCAAGATCGGCAGCAACATCGGAGGCCGACTCGGACATGGAAACGGAGCAGTGCCAGGTTTCGTCGCTGCCTTTCCTCGCCCCTCGCATTCCCTCTCCTACTCCTTCCACATCATCCGTGCTGGTGACAGGTAAGAGAAGATCGGACGAGACGGTAGAGACAGACGGACCGGGAGTTCGGACGGAGGCACCGCCCAAGCGCAAGCCTGGCCGTCCCCCCAAAAACCCTGGGCTGCAAAAACCCCTGACACAAGACCCGAAGCCGACAGAACGAGACTCGCGCTAATTTGGTTGAGATGGATGAATCGCTGAAATCGATCATTTTCGCATCGATTAATATCAATGCGATCTCCAACTCGACTAAATTAGATGCTTTACGGAGCTTCCTGCGGAATATTGACGCTGACGTTGTATTCTTGCAGGAGGTTTATGACTCTGACTTGACGCTCCCTGGGTACAATATTGTAACGAACGTTGACCACACAAGGAGAGGTACTGCGATCGCTATTCGCGAACCGATAAAATTTTCTCACGTAGAACGCAGTTTGGATTCACGTCTCATCTGCGTTCGGCTTGAGAATAATTCCACATTATGCAACATCTATGCTCCGTCAGGAACGCAGCGTAGAGCGGAGCGGGAACTGTTCTTCAACCAGACGATAGCCTACTACCTGCGGAATGTACCAGGACCGGTCATTCTGGCAGGGGACTTCAACTGTGTGTTGAAGTCCAAGGACGCTACCGGTGGAGGGAGTCAGAGCCTTGCTTTACAAAACGTTGTGGATGGATTAGCTTTGTGTGACAGCTGGGAGGCCATCAGAGGAAACGATGTTGAGTTCTCCTACATCACACGTGGTTCCGGTTCGCGAATCGATCGCTGTTACGTCTCCAAGACTATGAACGACCAACTGCGTAACACGCATATGCACTTGGTGTCGTTCTCAGACCACAAGGCACTTACGGTACGTCTCTGCCTTCCGAACATACCTGACGCGCGACGAAATGGCTATTGGCAACTACGGCCACATATTTTGACAGCCGAAAATATAGATGATTTTAGGGGCAAGTGGAATTATTGGACAAGACAACGAAGGAACTATGGTTCCTGGATGGAATGGTGGATTTGTTTCGCCAAACCAAAAATTAAATCGTTTTTCCGTTGGAAAACGAACCAAAAATACTCCAACTTCCGCTTGCTTCATAACATCCTCTACGCGGAGTTAAGGTCCTCATATGATCGGTATTTGGCAGATCCTAGTGAGCTGTCTAATATTAATCGTATAAAAGGGGAAATGCTCCTCCTTCAGAGGCGTTTCTCTGAGGACTTTGCTCAAATAAACGAAACGAGAGTAAGTGGTGAAAAAGTTTCCACTTTTCAGCTTGGAGAACGAAGGCAGGGTCGTACCGTGATTTCAAGCCTAAGAACTGACGATGACGTTATTATAGACAACCCTGACGAACTGTTGAACTATGTTCAGACGTACTACAGGGACCTGTACTCCGACGAATCGACGTACCCTGACCTGTCTTTTGCATGTCACCGTGCAATTCCCGAGGATTGTCAAACCAACAACGGTTGCATGGATGAAATTACCGTGAGTGAAATCCTTCATGCAATTGAAAAATCGAAACCTCGGAAGTCACCTGGTCCTGATGGAATCCCAATAGAGTTTTATCTACGGACATTTGAGGTCATTTGGAAAGAACTAGTATTAGTTCTCAACGAAGCCCTCAATGGCCATATTCCGGAGAGTTTCGTTAATGGGGTCATTGTCCTCGGAAGAAAGAAGGGTGATGGGTGCACGTTATCCTCCTACCGCCCGATCTCTCTCCTTAACACGGATTACAAACTCCTCTCGAGGATATTGAGGATTCGGCTTGGAAGAATTATGGATAAGTGGCAGGTGATATCACCGGCGCAGAAATGCAGCAACAAGCCCGCCAATATTTTCCAGGCCGTACTCTCTGTTAAGGAGAGAATCATAGATCTAAAGCGGAGGAGGAAGTGTGGAAAGCTCGTCTCCTTCGATCTTTCGCAGGCGTTTGACCGTGTTGATAGGGGCTTTCTGTTTGAATCGATGGTCTCCTTGGGTTTCAATCCGGATCTCGTCTGCCTTTTGAGGAAAATTGGAGAACAGTCCTCTTCTCGTGTCCTTGTGAACGGATCTCTATCCTCTTCCTTTCCTATCCAACGTTCCGTGCGGCAAGGAGATCCCTTGTCAATGCACTTGTTTATCCTATACCTTCATCCCCTCATCACTAGAATCGAAGGTATTTGCTGCGATCCGGATGACCTGGTCAATGCTTATGCTGACGATGTCTCAGTGGTGAGTACGTCCCCTTCCAAAATTGAGCGAGTGAGAGCGGCAATCGAGGCTTTTGGTGTCTGCTCTGGTGCCAAACTAAATGTCCACAAGACTCTGGCTTTGGATATTGGAGCGGTATCAGACGGGCACCGGCTCTTAATACCATGGCTGCACACTGTGGAGCGCCTGCGGCTGCTTGGAATCCTTTTTTCCAACAACATTCGGGAAGCAGCCGGTCACAACTGGGACCTGGTGATCAACCAATTTCGTCGGCTGGTGTGGTTACACAGGGTGAGAGACCTGAACCTTATGCAGAAAGTGGTTCTGCTCAACACCTTCTTGCTGCCGAAGCTGTGGTTCGTTGCGTCGGTTGTTGGTGCACGCGCAATGGACACAGCCAAGGTAACTAGCCTGGTAGGGTCTCTCCTTTGGAGCGGTGCTGGCGGAATACGGATCCCACTCCAACAACTGGCGCTGCCCCGAAACCGTGGGGGACTCAACCTCCACATCCCAGCTGTGACGACTATAGCCCTGTTGACCAACCGGTATGTGGTGGAACAGGAGTACCTGCGGATTGGTGCGGACCACATACAATACGCTGACAACCCGCCTGACATTGCAGCCATCCCATCAACATATCCATGCCTTCGGAGTGTTGTCCAGATACTCGCATACGTTCCCTCCCCTCTTAAGCAACACCCGTCCACTAGAGCGTTTCGCAAGACGCTAGTGCAACGTTTCCCAAATCCCAAAATCCAGGAACAGTTTCAAAATGTTGTCTGGAAGATGGTATGGAAGAACATCCATTCTCCGAAGTTGTCATCGGAGCAGCGGTCGGCACTTTACCTTGTCGTGAACGGCAAGGTCCCACATGGCGATCTGCTAATGCGGATGGGACGCGCATCCTCATCGTCCTGTATGTTTTGTGTTGAATGTGACACCCTGGAACATAGGTTCACCTCTTGCACTCGCGTTATTGCCGCCTGGGACCTGCTGCAGCAGTGCATCAGGAATGAAGCTCCAGGGTGTCAGTGCTCGTTTCAATGTCTCCGTTTTCCAGTACTCCGCGGAATGAGTACTGCGCAACGAGTAAAAGTGCTTCGTCTGTATGCAAACTACATCATCCATATCATTGGAAACAATGATACTGCGATCGATCTAGCTGTCCTTAAATGTACATTGTTTCTTTGACACTATTGTAAAGACCATATTTATAAGCAAGTAAACTATTTTATAAATAAATAGTATGTTTTATAAAAAAAAAAAATAAAGGGAGTTGCAGGTAATGTCAAGAGGCACTTTTTTCAACACCAAAAATATATTGATACAAAGTAACTATAAAAGCTTAAAATAAAGCTTAGAAAAAAACCAAAAAGAAAATACATATTTGGAAATGACACTATTAAAAATCATTGGGGTAGAATAAATCTTAAAACAACTTATAATTTGGATTTTATTACCATTTGAATCGTAAAGAAAACTACAAATTTAAGTTCAAAACATTAAGGGAAACAAAACGTTTTGAAGTTTGGAGCTTCTGAAATTTAAAAATATTCTCATCCTTTTTGCTCTTTTGGTAACATTTATAAGCGTTCTTCAAAGTAAATGAGATTCAGTTCTGTTTTAAAGCAATTAAAAAGTAATAATCACATTTAAGCTTTTTTATTTCAAATCGAGAGGTAGGGATCTTTTAAATTACAATTGCTAGAGAATTGTAAAGCATAATATTTGTAGATTTTTATGTGATTTCTAAGAATTTTGAAATGATTATTTTAGATCTTAATATAAAGTACATATTACAAACAGATTTAGTATAAATTTTATGCAAATATGAGAAAAAGTGGAATGAAGAAGTTGTTGTAAAAGTTAGAATAAATGTTGACATTTTTTTTTTAATGATCCCTATTCCCAACATGTTGATAAAAACGATGACAATCTCTGCAATTGAGGTTCAAAACATAGAATTGCGCGAACTCCTAACTTGTATCAACGAAATTATACAGTCAAGTGAAAGTGGATTTGTTTACCTTCTTACATTTCAAACATTAACAAACAGATTACTACAATTTGCTGGCGATTCTCCGTTTCGCGTTGACATGGAAACATGATGAGTTTGAACAGCGCAAGACTCGCAATGAAAACGAGAGCCGATGACAATGTTGACCGAAATCAAATTACAGCACGACGTGTAGCAAAACAACGAACGTAACGGCAAATTCATCGCAGTCAGGAAATGTGATTTTGGAACCGTTTCGATTTGCTCGCCATGCCACATTTCGAACGCGTATTTCTGCTAGCGCTTTCCAATTGCAAACAGAGTGACATCGATGGCACTAGAAATGAAGGGAGACTGTCTAACCGAGAGAGGAATGGTGGCATTTGTTTTTACAAGAATTGTGATGTGTATCCTTATTAAAGCAACTTTCGTTAAATCCATCCCCTTTAGTGGATCTGCTGTGGGTTTTTTCCTTCTTCTTCGGGTGTTTCGTCACCGAGCCGTAAACAACTCCTGCAGCTGTCTAATAGGGAATTGTTTGTGTCGGAACACGAAACGCAAGGCGAAAAACAAAAAAAGGAAAAGCCGAATGCCTACAACACTGTGGTGAACATTGTAAGGGCTGGGAAACGACAGACAGGCGACCCCCTCGTCCTGGCACGCCACCGACCACCCAGTGTTCACCACCACCTTGGAAATGTTTTCACGTTCGAACAATTTCCTTCATCGAAATAGAATCCGCACGAAATGAAATAGCTTTCCCACCTTGTACGACTTGCCGATCGGGCAATTTCGAGGCCAAACACGACAACGGGGCCCGTGTCGAGGTGTTTTTTTTTCTCTCCATCGCAGGGAAAACTAATTTTAAATTTCGCTTCGCCAGGACGCAGACAAATGGTTGCGATGAAAGTGTGAGGCACGTGGAATATTTTCGCTGCTTGTATCGAACCGAGCGTCGATCCAGATTTGATGATTTTGTGTTTTTTTTTCTCCGCCCTCCCGATCGGCCCTTCGGCAGGATTCACAGTTTATAAATAGAGCGAAACAAAGCGACCTTCATGATGATGTTTCCGAATCATGCTTGCGCCCTACGATTCCCGGTGTTCGCAAATGCGTTTGTTGTTGGTTAATAAAGGCCTTCGTTTGGGTCCATTTTAGCTTTCGCTTAGCGTCGTCCTTCTTCGAGGGATTTCTTTTTCGGGGCTCGGTACGCCCACAAGCGGTCTAAATAAACTGCCAAGCCACTCCAGCCTCCAGGTCCCGCGGTGCCGCTAAGTCAACCGGAATCGGTCGAAAAGAAAAACTGATGCCAGAATTTCACTAATCTAAATTCCTCCGTGGAAATACGCTTGACCACCGCACCGGAGCGCCTGAGGTAAAACAGTGAAACATGGTACCAGCCGACCGAGAGGAAAATAAAAGTTTTCCCCGAACCTTCCACCTACTCCCCCCAAGCAACGGTCAGCTAAACCGATGAAAAAATAAATAAATAAATAAAATGAGAAAAAAGTTTTTCCCGCTCATTATACCGCACCTTTCGGCGGTGCGGGGGATGGAATTCGGGATAAATTTACTGAACTTTCTCCATTTATTGTTCTTCTGCAGTTACGGTGGGCGATACTTTTGTGGAAGGTTCAGAAATATGACCTGCAACGGTTTATGGCTCGCACAAAAGAAGGCACGCGGGGGGGAACGGATCGTACAGGGATGCAGAAGGAGTCTTACATCGGTTTTTAAGTCGGCAAAAAGCAAGATAAGCACAGGAAAGTAGCTTTCTTTGGCAGGTAAACAGCAACAAATGCACAGTTCTTTCTACTTTGTATTCATTCATGTTTTCCCTCATTGCCAATTGAAGATTTTGTTTTTATTTTGATTTTTATCACGTTTACAGTTCGATTACAGTTCGCATTCAAAGTTCGCGAATGTCTATAAGATATTAAATATTTTTTATCGATTAAATTTTAATTAGATAAGAGCATTATTTTTTCTCATTATACGACAATTTAATAGTTGTTTTTGGTACTTTAAACACTCGTTTCTTATTTTTCCTTTCATGCAGCATAATTTTCACAACTATACTTTTGTTTGATTTTAGCGATAAAATATCAAACCATTAATTAATTTTAACAACTAAATTTCAACTGACCTTAGGCTTAAATAGCCTACAATTATGCCATTTGTATTTAATGAACTTTTTCGATTGAGCGGAGTAGAACAACTTTACATAGAAATGTATAAAATGCCGCCTTTAGTTTCACATACATGTGTTTCCAGACTTCAAGAGCGTAACTCATCAATAGTATCCATAATAGAAAAATTATATAAATTAAGCGAAAAAATAATGCCATTAGCTAAACATAAAAATACCAAACGAATGAATCTTGATTGTTAGTTAAAGAAGATATTCTTACCACACAATCACACCAAACAGGATGACATCCGGAGAAGACGTTTCCGGTACGCCTTAGGCCTTACTGCTGTTTCATGGAAAATTCAAATATTCCGATGCACGTGATTCATTTTTAAGCACTTTAATTCAGCGTTCAACACGGTTTTTTTTCGAAACACACTTCCTACCACTGCGTGATTTGTATCTGTTAACCTTAAATCATCTAACATCGGGGGAGAAAAAATACGACACGAATGATGATGAAACACTTTAATTTCAGCCAATACCACCATGCACCCCGAATGCAAATGATCTTTCTACGTTGTTTTTCCGGCAGAAGGGGAGGTGGAAAATTCGCTCACTCACGCCCGAACGCAACTTGTACCCGAAAACGAACACCAACCCTATGCGAGCCTAGACTATTTGCCTAAACCGTGCAACGGCGGCAAATCCTCCACAATTTATCTTCCACGCTAGGCGCACGTAAACATACCGTGTACACACACTCCCACGTAAAAACATACACAAACAAGCGCACGCACATACGTAGCTTCGGGCGTAAAACACGGGATAAAACTTTACTCCGCAGCACTAAACTAAACTTTTACGCACCGCACGGCAGCGCTTGGAGTGGAACCGGAATTGATATGCTACCGGCATTTCCCGGTCTTCCCGGTCGAGTAGCGTGCAACTAGCGCACACAAACACACACACACACTCCGTCACATACATATACGTGCTTCAGATAGTGTACACCCACAGTACACATACACACAGTTTTGGAAATCATCCTTCGACAGGAAAACCCATACAGCGAACGGAATAAAGGATTCGGTAACGCAGTAGGCGGAAAGGAAAATGGATAAAGTTACTCGGGTGGGATAGAAGGATACAGAAAGGGAAGGGAGCGGGGGTGGCGAAAACATCCAAGTGCGGGAAAAATCAACCGATGAAAACAAATACTCTCGTACCGAGACGCTACGGACAAAACAGAGGGAAATGGAAAAACGGAAGAAAGGTTTGGAACGAAACGGGGAGGGTGGAAAATCTGACGCCAACTAACAGGAAAGAAAAAAGGGGAAACATTTCCACTCCCTTTTGTAATTTCCTTTCTTTGTCGGGGAAGATTTTCCCATGCGTTTTGCGAACCTTTTTTCCACTCGCACGTTGCTTGAAAAGAAGCAACGAAGACAACTCATTCCGCGGGCCCCTTATGGGAGGGAAAATTGTGGAAAATTCGATGTCGCCAGGGAAAGTCTGCCAGACGACGGTTAAGGTTGCCGCGAACGTTCTCCACCCCCCCAGTGGTTCCCCGGTTGTCGATACTCGAGCTCGCAGATGATAAGGATGTGTCTTGAAAGATGGCGCGAGTTCTCGTTACGGCGAGTCCTTGATGATTTATGGTTCGTTCACCCCTTCCGGTTGTGTTTTTTTTTATTGCGTTCCGTGCCGTCGGTTGTTGTTGGTGAAAAATCGAACAATCACCGCCAAGGACACTGCTTATTGTTTACACTGTGAGTCCTCGTCGAGTTAAGTGATGGTACGCAAGGACGACGACGACGACGAACGTTGTTACCGTAACGACCTCAAGTGCAACACTAATCAGACGCGCACCGAAAGCATCCTCTTTTGTATCCTCGATGGCAACGTTGAACCAAGCCGTGGCCGTGGTCTCGCCCTCCAACCAACCAATTCCGGCCGGGACATTACCGGAAGCGATAAAAACACGCCAGCACACTCTCCTCTAATCCTTTGGCGTGTTTTCCCGTGGAGCCGTGGAGCGTTCGTTTTTAATATCCTTTCCGTGCAGGCGTACGGAAGGATTGGGCCACTGGTCCCCGGGGGATGGGGGAAGGATAATTACTAACACCACTCCGGATGGTCTGATGCTGGCCGCCTCCGTCCCGGAACTCACACCACCACAGGCCGTCCACTGGAGCCGCCAACACGACGCCCCGTTGCGATTCCCTAGCGACCGAGGAATCACCACCAATCCCTCCTCCAGTCTAGTGTCCCTTGCCTTTCCGGATGTGTGTGTTTCCACCCACTTCCCCGCGCAGCTACCTTCGTTTGTGGCGTCCCGGAAGTGGACGGGGTTCGTCACACCACGCCACCACACATACACCGAAAGGAGAACCGAACCGAACGAACCGACTCGCCAACGTTCCACCGGGCAACTGACAGGACGTGCGATGGTCCTGTCACTTTGGGTTGGAACAGCCGACCGAAACACACATGTCCCGAGCCGAACTGGTTTTGCCTGCAGGCCTGAATGAAGCGTACCGTCGGGTTGGTTTTCCCGCTTCGGGTCGCGCACGCGCCGCTGGGTGGAATGGAAAATTCCCCTACGCGCGTGTTGCCACTCCGTACGCGAGGCGTTCTTTGTTGATGCTCTTTTTTGTTGCCCTTCTTTCTTAACATCTCTTTTTCCTGTACCCCTTTCCAGACGCGTGTCGTCGCGCTCCGGTTAAGACAGATGGCGATGGGAAACCGGCAGAAAGCAGATGATTCGGTTGTTCACGATGAACACGTTCAATGCGAACGTGTCCAAGGATAAGGGACTAGAAGGGACAACATTGCTGCTTGGTTTTTGCGATTTTAAAGATATCTACAGTGTACCATCTGTTTATAATTTTTCTTGGATTGTTGCTTATCGACTATAAGTTTTTTACAGAAAACTTAACCGTATTTATTTAAGTCGCGTGTTTCAGAAAAGAAATGAAACTGATTAACTTTTCTTGAAATGGAAATAGAACTTTGCTAAAGAATTGTGCTGAACTGATTCGTAAAAGGTATGGTTAGATCAGTTCAAACTATGACGGCTCTTTTCACCACAAGATTATAAGAGTTTTTTACTTGAACGAAGTTTATTTTAGCATTTCATATATATTTTTAATAGATGGTTTGTATGTTCCACTCCAGAAGTTACATAAAATAGATGAGATGAGTTTATGCGGTTCTATCATTGACAGATTAAAATTTCAACCCGATAAAATTTATCTTCAACTCAACCAGAGAGTTAATTTCTAGTTGTGAGTGATATTACATAGAATATTTTGCTAATGATACACGAATATTACATCTCAAGTAAAGGTTTTTTGTACTACTGGATCCTTTACATCCAAAACAAATTAGTTAATATGAAAACAGAATAGATTAGCAGAATGTCTCGATGCATTTGTCTCGTTTCTCAATTTTTAAAGAAACAAAATTATCTTGTACAATTTGATACTACGTGGGGGGACCCAAAAGTAACGGGAATCGGGTTGTAGGGAGAAGAGGGGAAAAAGGGGATCGGGTACATTATTTTTTTTAAAAAGCTTAACATGTTCTTGATCAGTATGCAAAGTTTAGTTTCTGTAAGTGCATCCGCTAGTCTTTGAGAATTTTTTCAGTGTAACGGTTTTAGTGTTTTCGGCGATTTTGTGAGATGGGCAAGTGAAACTGAGGTCAACCTCGTTCTGGGCTCCCCACAGCTTCAAAAGCGGACGAAAATGTTTCAAAAATCAACAACCTTGTTCAGAATGTGTTCCTCCAGGATGGAAAAATCGGTATCATGCCATTTTCGATCAAAAACTGCCTCACGGACAGCGCTTTGTGGGCAGGTGCGTTGTCGTGGTCTCAGTTCCGTGGAAGAACCAGTCTCGCTACGGATCCGTCGTTTTCTTCCAGCTGTTTCCCCTAAGCATCTTCAAATCTGCCTGGTGGATTTTTTAGTTTATCCTCCATCCTGGATAAACAAATGCTGAACAGGATTGTTGATTTTTGAAACATTTTCGTCCGCTTTTGAAGCTGTGGGGAGCCCAGAACGAGGTTGACCTCAGTTTCACTTGCCCATCTCACAAAATCGCCGAAAACACTAAAACCGTTACACTGAAAAAATTCTCAAAGACTAGCGGATGCACTTACAGAAACTAAACTTTGCATACTGATCAAGAACATGTTAAGCTTTTTAAAAAAAATATTGTACCCGATCCCCTTTTTCCCCTCTTCTCCCTACAACCCGATTCCCGTTACTTTTGGGTCCCCCCACGTATGTTGTTGGGAAAAATTCATTCATTTTTCATTTTCATTTGAATACTAATGTTTTATAGCACAATTTGAAAATTTTCAATGATTGAAGAAAATAGCAAATATATAAGTCCATTTCTATCAAGCTTAGTGTATGGCTTAAACTGAAAATTTGTTTCTGTAGTGATAAAATTGTTATAAGAAAAATCAATGTTGGTAAAATACAATTTCAATGTGTTTTATGGTCATGCTTTTCCCCTTTCGTTTGCTTCTATGTTTAATATTACTAATAAGGACTTTGTAAGCAGCGCCTAAATAAAAAAACGATTCATGTATCAACGACTTATAATAATAAGCCCACCCTTGAACGAATTTTGCGGCTTCCTATTCCCCTGCACGAAGGTACCCTATGCTAAAGCCTTAATGCGAGGCACCATTTCAACTTTTAAACGGTTATTTTCATTGCCGCAGCCCACGTGCCACACTTGCGAAACCAAGCGCTACCAATAACGCATACCGTAAGCCTTAGGGTAGAAAACTCCGGTCCGGAGAGTTTCAACCGGCGAGCGTCCTTGAGGGACGGGGGGGAGCAGCATGCTACCCAGCTGGGTCAGAAGTCGAAAAGTTGTTCCCAAACAACGGCCTCCCGTGTGGTTCCGAGTGCGCGTAATGAAGGAACGTGATGCTGAATAATGATTCCGCGAATGAGTTGACCAGATTTCTTTCGGAAAAGCAATTAGTGCGAAGTTGTTCAATACAGCAGGCTTGTGATGGGGTTTGCGCACAAAATAAAACGGCCTTTAAGTGCACTTTAAGTGTAGCCAGTTATGGGTGGACGGTGTTTTTCGATGCATGTAATAATGTTTAACAGCATTTGTAGAAAGTGCACTAAATACTAAATTGGAAAACAAAGTAAGGATAAGGAAAGCACTGCTCTATTTTTAACACAGATCATGACAAGTAGTAACTGTATTTATTCACTTCTTCATTAACCTTATCTGAGGTCGCATACCATTCTGAAAATCGGAATCACTCCCCGATAACACGAGTGAAACAAGCGCGAAGTGCGTGACGGTAAGCAAGACCGGCATGTTTTCTGACTCCCACAGACTGGTTTCCATCTTACTCCACAACCCATGCTGATGGCGGCTGATGTGGTTTGATGTCGTAGTAATAAACCGCAATCAGCATAAATCTCATAACGTCACCGTAACTCTCTTGATGGCGTCGTCATCGTCGGCGCGCCACGAACGGGAAGGAGTTGCGGGAACCATCCCGGACCGACAAGTCCCTCGAGAGGCTCGAGTTGAAGAGAAAATCCGCATCGCACAAGTCAACCCCAAAGGGGGAACGTCCTGCTGCGGTGAAGCAATCATCAGGATCGGACCTCAACACGCGGCCCCGTCGATCCGAACGTCCGGAACTCGGATGAAGAATAAAAAAAATATTAATCCAGTAATCTAATCAAACCACGCAATAAGTTGGCCATTTTTTGATCGATGGTTTCAGCGGACGGGCCTTTTCACCGATAGGATTTTCGTCGGATTATGGCTTGTTGATCTGCGAACAAGTCTGCTGTGTGTGTGTGTGTTTTTTGTGCTTTCTCGACCCCAAGGCTAATCAAGTTATTCCTTTGGGAAAAGAAGGAAGCTGAAGACAAGCAGATGAAACTTGTATCGAAGAAACAAAAGGCAACCCCAACTTTCGGCGATGTATTTGATTTGATGTTCATGCTGCGTAATAATTAAGGGATGTTTACTTTGCATCGATTGATGGATACTTTGGGAAGTTGTTTAGCCCAACAGAATTTCATGAAAATAAACAATTCTGATTTAATTATTTTTCTAATCAACCTTCGCATGTTTTGTTCAAAGTTTTTTCTGAACTGTTTCTTCAATGTTGCATTAAACTTTCTCACTTAAAACAGTTTATTTTATTGCTATAAAGCTATATAAATTATTAACTGTTTTGAAATTGAAAGACGATTTCTCTGTATAATCTTGCTTTAGAAAAATATTGACAGATGTAAAAGAACATGCACAAAATAAACTTTTCACAAATTTCTGCTGAAATTAAATTATTTTACCTCCTCATTTAGTAAGGGCAAGCAGTATTTGTCAAAAAATCTATTTAAGTTTAATACAGAAAAGAAAAAATGTAATGTAGAAAATATTGAGAAAAATAATTCAAGGTGCGTCCACTTTTACCACATGAATGGGATTTTTCTACCCTTGTCAAACCAGAAAACCGTATGACCTTCATGCCTCGGAAACATAACAAGCATGCGAGCATCACTTCAACGAGTCTCGTACGGGTTTGCTCATATGCAGACTCGCCGGTAAGTACCCTAGAACTGAGCTAGACGAAGGTTCTCCCTATTATTTACCTTCGTTGTCTACGCGTACGGTGAGTTTAGAAAAATTTACATTTGAATAAGTTATACGGTGTCCCGTCCCGTGCGGCTGTGCGATCTGCTTCTACAAACAGGGAACTCAAAAGGACTTCTTTCGAGCCGAAACACAGTTCTGTTGCTCTGTTTTCTCTAACAAGCTTACCGGAAGTTTTTTCGTCGGTCCTCTTCTCAACCTATACGAGCGTTTGTGGAATGTCCTTTTCACGTAGCACAGATTTCATACGTCTCCTATGAACATCTTGGCGAACAACGCTGCTGAAAACTCATCCCATACTCAACGGACAGTTGTCTGCAGTGTGTGTTTGCCCGTGGCAGCGACGAGCTGCATCATTTGCTCACCGTATTTTTATATTTTCCTCTTCAACATAAATCAAACTGTAAAATGCCGTCGGCTTACGCTAACCCGGTCACCTTCTCCGGAGCTACCTCGGTTAGACAATCTTATTCGTTTGTTCGGCGCTTGCTGATTTATTTTGGCAAACGGTCTGGTACTCACTGGCGTCGATATGCGGAAACACTTCGTGGTTCAATATTTCATCCGGTTCCAGGTGCTTCCGATGATACTGTTGATGCGTTTCCGGGCGATGCGACAACGACGATGATGCCATTATTCAAACGTATTGGGAAATCTAGGTCGCCAAACCGACGCGAGTGGCCAAAGTGTTTAGCATAATGTGGTGATAAATCTGTTCGGATATTTGTGTCCTTTTCTCAGATTGTTTTTTTTCTAGGTGAGTGTGTTCCTCAAAAAAGCCTGGAAGAAAAATTGTATACCGATCAACAATTTAGCAGTTGCTTTTGATAGTCTCAAATACGAGTATACAATAACATTCTTTTAAGTTTCAAGGATTTTCAGATGATATCATAACAGTATCAGCATTTATTCCAACTGCAGTATATGATATTCCAACTGCTTCAGTTTATTTCATAACTGTGTCAGTTGAAATCAGAATCGTTGCAGTTGATATTATAATCCTCCTGGTACAGCAGCTTGAGCGATGTGCGCAACTAGCGAGTGTAAACGTATATCGCACGTATGACAGTCCAAGGTTGATCTACATATCATGTGGGTTCATTACGAATGAAACTCTTCGATTTCTTTCGAACGAAATTGCTCACAAAAATAGGTATAAAAATAACATGCAGTCAACATGAAAATTAATCAGCACTGCTTGTTTATAAATTCCTTTCGTTTTCTAACGAAATTAAAGCGATTAATGCGAAATGAACTCACCTGATCTGTTGAACTACCTTGGAGTCTCATTCGTGTGATATACGTTTATATTTTCTAGTTGCGTACTTCGCTCGACCTGCCATACCAACTTTATAATATCAACTGCTACGATTCTGCTTTCAATTGATGCAGTTGGAATATCATGTGTTGCAGTTGGAATAAATGCTGCTTCTGTTATAATATCATCGCAAATTCTGTATTGATAAAATGGTGCATTTCCAACTAAATTTGTTTAACAAATCCTTTTTTTAAGTATCTCCAGAGACTCATTTTATCTATGTGACATGCTATGCTCAGTAAAAAAATAAAACACTACAGCCTACTCTGTTGTTTATTTTTCCTCTCACACCAAAACCTATAGCATGAGTGCGATTAGGAAAACACACCCTGTCCCGACTCCTACGACATCCGAGTGGAGCCCAATCTTCTGTGTGGCGTCTATCAGGGCCAGGAAATGCCTCTCGTCATCATCTCCATCGTTCGCAGTAGAACCTCCAACATCACCGTCATCATCATCATCATCATTGTGATTACCGCCCCGGCAGCAGCATTTGCACAACGTCCGGGACCATTAAAATGACATTACAAATAATTTAATACTCCCACCGGCAATAAAATCCGAGCGACACAACTGTGACCTACTGTTGCTGCCGGTTTGGCCCACATCATCGGTTGAGGTCGGCAGGTCCAGTCTTTTTCGATCTTGAATGCTGCGGGACTCGGAAGGGGAAGGTCCTCATATATGCCCCGTCATGTGAACCGACCTAATTTGATACATTGCTACAAGCCCACGGCGTGGCCTCGTCAGCAAACGTTGGAGTGGGGTTGTTTTTTTGGGTACACTCAGTATATCCGAAATTCGTTTGACTGGAATAACAATTTTCCATCAGCTAATGTTTTCCCGCAGGATATTTTAGGATACAACACCAGCTGGAGAGTAAAATGTTACTTACCGGGATTAAATATGGTGGCTTTAAGTGACATATTTTTACTATCCATCATGTTTGAAGGAAAGAAAAAACACTACTTTTTTTTGTCCCCCAAGAAATGAATGTTCGTAATTTTCAGTCTTTTCAAACGGGAATGTATTTGCGCCGAAAATCCTCTAAACTTTCCAAAATCCTTCGGTGCTTGCAAAATAAATTCAAAAACTTCACCGACTTCCACCATATTTCATCGACCACCTGATCCGGACCGCTAGTACTCCACCGTTCGAAAAACAAAATGTCCGACCGCTTCGGCGTGGAAAACTCCCACCGATCGGATGACCCGTTCGCGCGTAATGAAACGTGCCGGCAAAATCGAACACCTCCGGGCTCGAAGTTGAATCGATTGCAATCAAACTTTCGCCAGCGACCGACGGGATCCAACGGTTCCCGGTTTCGAAAATCCGGTCGCTTCCGGTTTCCGGTTTCCGGCTTCCACCGCAGTTGTTAAACTCTCCCGAAGGGTCCGAAGGGCAAACAAATGAACCACACATTCCGGCCTTGCCGGGTGCGGGTTGGGAAAACCTTCAGGACAAAGTTCAGCACGGTAAGTGGATGGTGGGGGAAAGGTACAGGATTAAACTTTGCACTGAAATGTGTATGTGTTTGTGTGCCCAACCCCGAGAGTGGTCGATTTTGCCGCGTCCATTGAAGCCGAGGAAAATCATGTCAAACAAATGAAGAAACAAATGAAGGAACGTGGGTCAAAAGTTGAACTTTGACCAGGTGTTTGTGGATGTTGGTGTGTATGCAAGTATGTGTGTGTGTGTGGGTCTAAATCACACGCCTTGGGGTGTTGCTGAGGGATTTCGAAAGACCACAAATTAAACTTCACTTCACTCGAACCTGGGACTTTTCCAGTGTTATTTTCCTCGGGCACAAAAAAAAAAGAAAAAGACCCGACACGCGGTGACATAACGAACCAAAAAACAACCATCCGTGGGGTGGAGAAAATTGTGCTGGATCACCCACCACGGTTTTTCTTTTTTTTGTCATCATATGGAGGAAAACTTTGCTCGTAAGAAACGCACGGAATTGGTTTTCCCGACCTTTTGCCGCGAGCTGTCACTCAAACAGTTCACACAACTTACTCCCATAAATTACCCTCCGATTGCAACGGTACGTGACAAATCGGAAACACTCATTAGAACATACGAACCGACCGGCACCCTCTCCCCCGGCGACCCAAACCCCCCCGCCGTCGCCCAAACCGAAAACAAAACTTGGTTTGGCTTGCTTTCCCC
The DNA here is from genome assembly GCF_943734705.1 of Anopheles coustani. NCBI lineage: Eukaryota > Metazoa > Arthropoda > Insecta > Diptera > Culicidae > Anopheles > Anopheles coustani. The sequence continues at coordinate 86,912,525 of NC_071288.1, forward strand.
GGAGATCGCCCGATTTTCGCTTACAAAACCGCTGTAAAACGTGGCAAGCCTTTTTCGTTGGGAACGATTCTTCCCTCCGTCTCGAGGTTTTTCCACCACTTACAGTTTCGGGTCGCGAAGTGGGGGAGGTAAAAAGTTTCCGAAAATGTTTAATCGAAAAACTTTATGACAAGAAGAATATGCAAAGCTTTAGCTTGGGGGCGCGAGTGTTGGTGCGAGTTTGGGGAAATTGGAATAACGAACAAAAAAAAAAAGGGAAAAGGAAACTGAAAATTACCATTTCCCAAACGACAGTCGAAGATTTGCTCTCCCTCCCCCCCACCCGGCTTGTGAATGACATTCGTCCTCTGCGTCGTTTGAGCGCGTGAGAGTTTATAAACGTGTAAACCGGCGATAACCTAGACGAAGCAAAGGGTGGAGGACACTAAGGCGTGGGGGGAAAGGGCTGCGATGGCGGTTGAGCATCTCATTCACTGTCTTATGTAAATGTGGCAAAGCTTCTTTGCAAACTGTTCGCACTTCTTATGCACGAAACGGATTGCTTTTGGCCAAACGAGAGTTCTTGCCGGTTCCCGCTTGATGGACTTTGGCATCCGCGTTTGACTAACTTTTCTTTCGCCATTTCCCCCTCGTATTACCATAAGTTGCTTCGTACTTCCACTGGAGGGCTATCGTTTTTTACCGGTTGAGCTCACTTTCTCGGATTGCAAGAATAAAGAGCGGGAGTGGGCGAGTGTTCTTTTCTTCTCGTTTTGCTACCGACACTACTTAGCCGTCACAACGGTGCACCGGACTTGATGATCACGGAACAGGAAAATTATGAATTGGAATTTCGGTGCATCTTCTGACACTCGGAGCAAAAGTTTCCCGAGCCGAGGTGGATCGTGACGAGGAAAATGGGGAAAAAAAACAAAAAAGAAAGACTGTGTGGAACGACACGGAACTGCAAGGACCCGAGAATGCACGGTAAGTTTATGATGATGAAGTTCGAATGGAAAGTTCGAGTTGTTGATTAGTAGTCTCAGGCCAGTTTGAAACGAGCTTCAAAAGCTTCACTAAACTTAAACCCTGCGTTCGGTTGCACAGAAGGACGAAGCAATAAACTAAGACATCTCCTTTATAAATACCTCCATAGAAATAGAGGAAATAATGTTCACTCTTTCGTAGCGTAAACCTGGTTTTCATTGGAATATGTTTTATATATTTGTAACGTAACCAATGTTTATCGTTCCAGTAATGAACCCTCTTCCATTATAGATGATGGAAAATCAACGATAATGGGAACAGCCAACGTTATGAAGTAGAGGAGGTTATTTGGATAGAGTGTCCTACATTCCGCTGGTGCAATTTCATCCACATGGATGATGAAACCATGGATGATACGACCTGACGAAAACATGATCGATAAATATAGCGACGATTCGTGCAAACTTCACAACCGTTTTTCGAACTCGTTGGCCTTGGACACTCTTCGATGATATAAATGTTTGTTTGACAGGTATTTGCACACGTGTTGACATTTAGATTATACCCAACGAAGTAAGGACGGCACAGAAAGCAATTTTATATCCAGTAATGCAAAAAACATGTACAATTTGCGATTTTCTGTATGCAAGAAGAAGAGAGTTTTAGTACCAAAAGCAAATCTGTTTCTTATGGAAAAGATGATGAATCAAACCCCAAATCTGTTGCAAAACTAGCCTTTACCAATGTTAAATTACTATATTTTCAAACGTTAAATGGTAAATCACTATATTATTTTTTATTTCTAATGGTGAATTTTTAAACAGTGAAAAGAGAAATTCCCTCAAAAGAAACGAACTTTGATAAGAAACTATTGTTTGTAAAATTTTACTTAGTTTGTTATTGTCTGACCTGTTTGAGTAGCAGTTTCATATGATTTTGTACTTCCTAGATCTAATATTCATAAAATATTTAGTTTTTATGACTTCGTCTTAGTTATTAGTAAATTTACTGAATCCAGATTCATAAAAGGATAGTAGTATGTTATTTACTCCTGCCTTTTCTATTTAACTAAAATGTCACACAAATTAACGGTTACAAACATTCAAAATACTTTAACAAACATGCACAGTTTCTGAATGAAGTCATATCGTTATTTGCTATGGTAATATTAAAAAATTTTCAATAAAATACAAATACAGCCTTCAAATTTTAAACTTCGATTTTACATCATCGAAAATCGATTTATTTATCTTTTTTTTTATTTAGGAAAAGTTTGGACTTAAACTTGTTGGTGCTCCTATAGAAAAAGACTAGATATCTTTACTATTGAACATTTGCTTCGATTTTTGCAATCAACCACATTCATTTGCACGTCATTAAACATTGCAATTGCATTCCTTTAGAGCGCCAACGAAGAGGACTCAATTCCTTTTCAAATACAACCCACAAACAAACGTTCACCTGGGAAAAAAAGTAAAAGAAAACTCTTACGGTAAACCGTTTCGGTTCAAATCTGTCGAAAAGTGCACAATCTTTGCCCGCCTCTTATGTTGCTCATTTGTTGCAATCACTTTCCATTCGTCCTTTCCGGTTCGGATTTGGGCGCGTAGCCAAACGAAAGTAACGAATGCACGCTTGATCATCCCTGCCGTGTGGCGAAAACATCACCGATGCAGCAACCGCCGGTTTTGTGAAATCGTCAGCGAGAGAAAGAAATTTACAAAAGAAAAACCAGATAGAAAACCATCGGAAACCTCAAATGAACAAATTACACACCGCCTTTCGGCACGCTCAAGGGATGCACTCGTGCACCCAGCCGTGGCAAAGGACAACCGGAAGTTCTGCCCGAAACCGGAATCGCCAACCCCCTCCGCTCCCTCTCCCCTGGGCGGGCTCCCGAGAGCAGACCAACATAAATCCAATAACCAAAGCACTAAAATTGGATTCCTGCAGTGTGCAAAAGGAAATGAAATGTTTTCAATATCCTTTCAAGTCCGGAGGTTTTCCACCGGTGAGCACCACCCCATCCCCGTGCTCCTCGTCTCTTCGAAAGGAATGGGAAGGACCCCAAGCCCCCAAAATCCGGATGACGCTGCAGACTTCCTTTCGCTTCCGTCCTTCGTCGAGCTACATGAGCCTTCTGGCGACTTCTGGGGGGAGAATCGGAGAACGGGCATCATCCCGGTGGGTTTGCTGCCGAACGCTGACTTGACTGACGGACTGGCTGACTGGCTGACGATGGTTGCCGCAGTGCGGTGGATCGAGTTTGATGCTTTCGAGTGTGCCGTTTTCCATTCGCCTCACCTGCAGCGAGCACCGTCGGTGGTGGTTCTCGTAATCGAGAATCTTTTTTCGGTTAACCTTTACCCTCCCGTTTTCGTGTTCTGAACCCTTCTGTGTGTGTGTGTGTATTTTAGGACGTTTTCCACGCTTACTTTCCACACCTCTTTGCGAGCTGGATACGGGCGACGTTCGGCTACGATTTTCATCGAACTGCTCGGCGACGTGAGTGATTGAATTAAATGCACTCCATATCCTCGAGCGGAATCCCTGTGTAATGATCTGCTAACGGGGAAATTCCAATGGAAATGCTTTGATGTTACTAAGTGAAAAGACACAATCAAAGGTTGTCTAACGAAAGCGCAAAGAATGAAAATCTTCACGTGCCCGTTTATGTTAACTTACGCAACCTTCTCACGAAACGGGGTTTTCCCCGGTAACTCAAAGCTGAACAAGATGTTTCAAGCTTGCCTTCGATGTTTGATGGCTTAGGAATGACTTGAAAACCATCATTTAAATTCGATACGAGCGCTGTTCAGCCAATTAGATACGAAGTAAAACCGCCACTGGATTACTACTGCTAACCGCTGTAGCTGTCGGTTGGAAAGATTTCACAAATCTGTGGAATTAATTTGCGACTCGGGTTCCGTCGAATTTAATCATAATTCCTTTCGGAAACCCGATCGTCTACAGCGCCATGGCAACGACTTTACCGAACGGAAACAAATCCTGGGGTGGAACGGAATAATAAAAATACCCAGGGAAAGTTTTCCACAACACCCCAAAAACGCTAGAGTTGCTAACATCAGGTTGGTGGGTGGGGGTTTTCCGGAGGGTGGACGGACGTTTTTGACTTCTAAATTAGGTGGGTTTCCTTCCGGGTCGGAGCGGCATCCGGTTACGCCCGAGGGCACACGGTGGGAGTACAATTTCCCCGGGAAAAGTAACAGCAGCTAATGAGATGCGAAATTAAATTATTCTGTAAATTTCGGACTAAGTCGAATCGGTTTGCATGCTCTCGTTTCCATTCCCGACCGGGAAGCCAGAGATTATTGAAAGCCAATGCGACGAACACGAATTGGTCCATGCGTGTTAAATTGAGTCATTCCAAAGGAAGCAGCTGGCCAGTTCCTCACTGAGAACGTTTTATTGCTAAAAAGGTGGTAAGGTGGTAACTAATGCTTATGTAGGAAATTCAAAAAAGGCTGACGTAAGAAAAATGGTAATTTTAATTTTTCAAAAATTTCAAAAAATTTTTACTCACTAAAACACTTGAAAAACCACTAAAACACTTGAATTCCAACATAGAGTTGTTATTGAAAAGACGAGGAAAATAAACAACCACACGACACATCAACGAGATAAATCTGCTTCTCGACCTTGAATTGCTGTTATTCGCTACAAACATCTGTGTAAACATAGCAGAACATGTCAGACGCGAAACTTCGCGAGTGTAAAGACAACCAGAGCCACGTCCAGCTTTAGTGTATCGCGATGAAGCAAGCGTTTGGTCTCGTTTGCTTGGGGCTTTTTTTCGGCAGTGCCTTGGGAATAATCAACGGAACTGCAGTGTCTATAGAGAGGTTTCCGTTTTTGGCAAGAGTGTTCCAACTTTCTACGTATACAGCTGGTGGTACCATCATCACTAATCGGCATGTGGTGACCGCCGCAAAATGTTTTATGAATAATTACCCTCCTCGATATATAAGTGATTTTTGTTCTACCGTAGCTGGTGGGTGCACTAGGATCTATTTGTCTCTCTGTTAAAGGTGGCAGTGAAGGCTGGAAGCTCCGAGTTGGAAGGTGGCTTCGAGTTTCAAGTGGAAGCATACACAACACATCCAAAATTCTTCTGGGTCGCCAATGACTATGATGTTGCTGTTGTCACCATCATCGGCACGTTCGATGGCTATCCGAATGTTGCTCCACTACCTTTACAAGAACCCAAAAAACCAACCTGGTGCTACATAGCAGGATGGGGACGAACGGAGAAATCCTTACAAGAATTCGATACTCTTCATCAAATGTGGACATAAGTTATTACTCAGGAAAGTTGTCTAGCGCGAAAACCGTGGGCTATTATAACATCGCGGTAAGTGATGCTCATCCGTAATGATTTGACCGACTTTTTTTTTTAACCATCGAGTGAATTTTATTTATAGGACAATTTGCACTAGTATTCCTAACAGCAGACCATGCTATGGCGACGGTGGCGATCCACTCATATGCAATGGAAAGTTGGCTGGTATTTTACAATTTAGTTCCGGATGTTTTTACCGGTTTCCGGCTGTCCATACCAATATCTGGTCAAGTGTCATTCGTGAGTTCATTAGATCCACAGCTGGCGTTTAAAGACGAATGAATTGTAATTGTAACGAATAAACAAACACCTTATAATGCAACATCCGAGTGAAAAAAAAATAAATCGTAACCGTGGCAAAGAATCTCTTGGATGGAAAGAACAAAACTCAGAATTACACAACAGATAAAATGAGTTATATTCGTGTTATCAATCTGGTAGAACTTTTTCGTCATTTGCTTAGTTAGTAACTTCTCAAAACTGTTTAACTGATCCTACTTGATTGTTACAAAAGGTCAATGGCACATGGAATAGTTTAGCCCATGTTATCTATTTCGCTAAACTTTTCCCTTATTTCGACTAACAAACTGCAAAACATTCTATAACGTGCTTCATATCTTGATTTTGACGTAATCTAATCGTCCTCTTCCGTGCCTCGCCGGCGAAGCTATAAGCTTCAAAGATTAACATGCTTCAGGATATCCACCTTCGGAATGACCTTAAACTTTTAACACGCCTGTTGTCCTCCACAATATCTTCCCGTCCGGTCCATACCTTCGTATTTTCCCTCCAACCCGAACATCCTTCTAGTTTGGGTTTGAAGTGAGCGCTTAAAAAGTTTTCCCCTAGTAACATAACGCAGAGTGCGAGTTTGGTGTTGGCTCGTAGTGGTAAAACTTTTTCAATTTTGCCCAAATGAGCGAACGGAACTGCACGGTAACTGCCGAACTGTAATTCGAAGTTGCAGAGTAGAGCTGAGTAAAAACCGGTCAGACATGATCTGCCGTATGTTGGATCATATGAGCGTGTTGGATTTTTTGTTTTCAGTTGAGTAACTTGATCGTCGCTAAATGTACGTAGCATATGGCAATAGTCAATTAGACCAGATAACAGTAGTTTGAGAAACATGTTTCTCAGTTATTTCCATTGATTGCAATTTGGATGGACAGCTTAAGCACGTTGGTTGGTTTTTTTACGTTTGCAAGCAAACCCACAACAAACTTCAACGATTGAAGTTAATAAGTTTAAGCTAGCATGCTATATTAAGTTTTGGCTATACTAAGCTTTTTTTTTAGACTCTAAATGTCTCAGACTAGGTGCACAACGCACGTTGGTATTTTTTACTTTTACATCCCATTTAGTACATCGCAAAATTGTAATTTTATTCACGTTTTCAATTTGGTTGACGTGACTAAGTTTATAGAAAGCTTTGATAGTTTTGAGAAAACTTTTCGTTTTGAAATTTATTTTCAGGTTAAACCTGTTATCTCGGAAAATAACTAAATAGTCGTTTTTAGTAGATGCTTTCATTGGCTTCGAATTTCCATCTTTATTTCACCAAATTTCCTCCATCAAACATCCATCAACTAAATAAAATACTATTTCTACAACTTCTTCTCACAAAGTCTTGTCTGCAACTGCCCTATTTCTTTGCTTTCCATGTCGTTTTACCAAGCCTTCTTTGATTATATTTTTCTAATCCTTTCTAGCAGCGCTAACAAAACCCGTTATCGAATTTATTGCATCGTTATAAAATTTGGCATGACTATATTAAATGAAATGTATATTCACTCATAAATTATACAAATCTTCTGTATGCCATTGGAAAACTGAGACCTTTTAGGGAAAGTCTATTATAGTCTATTAACAATATGGCAGCCGTAATTTTAGGGACACGTCATGACTGCGGTCAAGTTAATTTATATTCCACAATACACATGTGCACGTGCCCTCTCGCTTCCCGTCCATCGATTCGCTTCCAATAAATTGAATCGTTCCACTGCTCGACATCTTCCTGCACCAGGTCACCGTACGAGCCTAGTCGTGATCTAGTGGAACTTTCCGACCAGGTCTTCTCGATGGGACGGAAAATGCAAATACGAACACGGAAGATGATACAATATATAGCAAAAAAGGAACCGAAAAAAACTGTCGTAATAAAAATGCAATCTGAATGCAAATGAGCTCGAAGGCCCATCGACGTGCCTCCTGTCGTACGGATGGAAAAGCCGGTAGTAGGTGTGAAAACCGATTTCCAATCATTCCCAGGCACCCGCCCGGTTCCGCCAGTGACGGAAGTGACCCATTCGGGGGAAGTGAACGTTCGAACGTACACCGGTTGTGCCGCAAACCGAGTGCGTTGGTCGCATTTGGGCCAAGTGTAAGTTTTATGAAGCGTCGTTTAACTATGCCATTGGATTCAATCGTAGGAAATAAAAGTTTTCCAATAAATTGATTGATTTGATCGAATGCGGGATTTAACTAAAGAATCACTTTGGTTAAGGGAAAGAAAAACTTTTCTAAGTAAATTCGTTAAATCTGTGGTTTTACTCATACTTCGGAGTATCAGACAAACATTTTAATTAGTACAAATCAACTATGTTGGCTACTTGATCACTAATACATGTAAAAAAATGTGAAAATCACTTAGATAACAGTGCCTTAATCAAGCTGGTACAAATAGTAAAACTGGTTGTTTAAAAGTTTAACAGAGGCAAGCATATTTTAATTACAGACATCCGACATGTCGCTAGGATTTGGTTAGCGGTGAGTAGTTTGATATGAAGCCAGCAACATCTCGTTGTCCGCCGTAATTGGCTGAGTTTTCATAACTTGGTTGACGAACAGACGGCGCACTTGTGATTCCGTAAACCACAAACCATCAGACGTAGAGCATATGCTGCCCGAAAGTTGCAATGATTTATTCATTATGATTTTTAGCTACAAACAAAGTTGTCAGTGCCAGATGGTTCTTTGAAGGGTTGACATAAAGCAAAGAACTACAGAATTGTTTAATTTCAGTTTTAATTTAAAACTGTCTAAAACGTTTTAGTTATTAAATTTATGTTTTAGAAGTTCTTATGAAATCACATGCAATTCTTAGAGAAAAGCCTTAAATCAAACACAAAGAAAAAACTTAAAATAGCTTTCTGTTGAAATCAAATAACAAAGGATTTCGTAAGAAGAAAGGCAGTTTAAACAAATTCTGAAACGTTTTCAGCTGGTGTCATTTCGACTAGTCCTACTTGTATTACTTTTTCCCTCCACTTCTTTCTGCCAACTATTCCCATCCGGCGATCATGGCACGCCTCAAGAAATATCTTAGGCAAAGCGATAGTCATCACAAGAGTTCGCCCTTCTGCCTCGAGTACTCATTTATCTTCAAGACGACAGTGGACCGCCGCACCGGAGGCTTTCCGTTTGACATTCTGGGCCATCGGAGATGGACTGCGCCACCGGCGGCTAAAATGACGTCGTTATTCTTCGCCATTATGCACAGCAGGTACCACTCAATATCCGTTGGCTTAGGCGGTACGACTCCGACCACGATGATGACGTGCAAGTCGAGGCCCAACGCACGAACCGTTCCGGGGAATATGCACCCGGACCGCAAGGAGGACAGTTTCGTACAGCGCACAAAGGATCACAAATCAACCGCTGCAACTTTCGGGTATCATCCGGACTGACAGGAGTTGAGAAAAAAACCTTCCACGGAGAGCAGCAACTCCTTGCAATCGGGTGAAACTATCTACGTAAGGAAATTCGTTAGAAATGTATAAAAAAGACACACCTTACGGTGTCGGTACCGTCATTGGGAAGATAATTCGTAAAATTTCGCAAGGAAAAGAAATCCCCTTGGTGAATTTATTACGCCATGCTCCGATAACGTGCCTCGGGAGTTCCTAGGTGTTGCCGGGTAAGGATCCTACACACTTCAACGATCTCTTTTCCACCCCGAACTCACCTTGCCCAGGTGTGAATGGGTTTTGCTTTTTCCTTCACGACACCGCCGCCATTGCCGTTTGCTCGTTCGGCAATAGTCTTACCGTGCAAAATGGATGTGGAAGTGAAGAAATAATAGCTATCAGATGATGATAATTTATGTGTGTGGCGGCTCACATCGGAAGACACACCCACGCGCACAATATCACCTTTCACGGAAGATAAATGATGATATCCCTTAATGTTGCCGCCGGCGAATAATGTCCTTGAGACGACCGCGGAACGACGGAGTCGAACCCGGGAGTGCCCGCTTCAGGAATGTTACGTGAAACGAATTCCTTTATCTTCTTCCCGGTTCCCCGGAACCCATTGTTCCCCGCCTACCCTTCCGGTACGCCCACCGTTGGCAGCTTGTGAGGAAGAAAATTGTTTCACAACCGTCGGTAAAACGCTAACCGATGATAAGGCGCGGGATAATTTATGGACGGACCACGTTTAACATATTTTCGACACATTCATATTTCATCGCTGAATAGCAAAGGGTCATCGAAATTTCGATACACTCGTTTTCTACATGCCTTTGTAGTATCGATAGCAGATTTCTGCAAATTTGAATTAACTTATCTTTTGAGTATGTTCTCACAATTCTAAGATATACATTTAAACTGTGGTTTGTTAAAATGATCCAACTTGCACCAAATTAATCCCGTGTCCAATCCCTGCCTTAACATTAGTGTACCGTTCAACCCTATCCACTTTAACTTCACGTTTTCGCACGAACCTCGCACGAGGAGAAAACAAATATCACCATCCGGAGTGCAGGGAAACAATTTCAAAAATAATCTTGTTTGTGTTTCGTAAGCAAATAAACGAACCCCGAAGCCCCGGTTCACGGTTTGCGTTTGCAAAGGGTAGTGGCACACGGGCTGGAAAAGCATAACAAAAGCGGGAAAATTGGAGCATAACAAGGTTAGCTTCGGCAATCAACATCTAGATGTGCGTTTGCTTCTTTTGCTGGGCTGGCTTAGCGTGTGCATCTTTGTTCTGTCTTTTGCTCAAGAAAAATAACAAAACAACAATACGGTAAAGTGGGAGGTGTGCCAAGGTCTATTTTTTCATTCGTTTTGATAGCTGTTTTCAGCAGACTATTTCGGAAAATATGCCTGTATAATATTGTGTGTAGAATTTTCGTTGAAAATCACACTTTTTTAAATATTAAACGCTTTTTTCAAACATGTTTTACTGTAGTTTCGTTTACCTAGCTAACTGCGGCAGTTTTTACTCTATTGCGGTACGTAAAATGGTTACTCTGGAATTTGCTAAAAGTATCCTTTTCCGAAATCTGGAAATGTCTCTGCTGAATTCCTCAAACCCATCCTCAATATCAACGACGCATTGCAGAGCAATTTATTTTAATTGGCTGCATACTTGCATGTCTCTCGAATGAATCCTAGAAGCAGATTTAGCAGAAAGGGAATAAAAAGTAAAAATATGAACGAGGCATTTTGAACAGATTCTAGATGCATAAGCACAGAGCATAAGATTTAGTTTATAGAACAGGTAATCATGATGAAGCCGATCGTGCAATATTGGAGTTTTCTTTCATTCCAATCGTTTCTTTTTCGGTTTACTTTACAATTTCTCACACCAATTAAAAGGTTTCTCACACGCGTTGAATCATTTAATGTTTGCTGTTTAAATTTACAGAACACTACTCCTCAATTGCTCTGATTGTCTTTTTTGTTGTTTAATTTGCATTTCCCTCAGACAAATATTTAAGTACTCTCTGAAGAAATAATCCTTGAAAAACAGTAAAATATGGGGAACACGAAATACAAAACAGATCATCCCATGGGAAGAAACAGAAGAATAATCTCCATGGTATCCCCGGAGGAGTTGTACCAACCGACCACATGCAACATACATACATGATGGATTGAGATGAGCCATGCGAGAAAAATCATAAAGGATTTTTTTTTTAATAAACAAGCGCTAAGAGGCAAAAACTTGTGCGATGAACAAATTAAGGAGATGTATAGCGCTCATGGCAATGAAAATTTCACCGTACCGTGTGTCTTTTAAGGGGAAAAAGTATTTCTTGTTACTATCTAGACGGTGGATCCGATTACGTATCGATGGAAATGGAAAAAGTAAACAAAAACTGTGCAGGTTTTCTTCAACCGATGTTTAAAACTTTTCTCTAACTCTTTCCCTCTGGTTGAAAAACCTAATTAAAATAGTTTTCTAGTACTATCAGAAGGCTCCCCTTGTTTTCACATCAATTTTACTTCCAACAAAGCTAATAACAAATCTCAATTAGTGCAAAATGCAAAACTCGTCCCAATCAAGGGGATCGATTTGGTTTTTCTAGGCAAACCAATTTAGTAGCTTTAAATTAATTGACGTAAGATCGCATAAAACGCATCCAGATGTTGTTTTGGGGAGAAAATGTATCGAATGGCTAAAGTATTACCCTCCGCTCCCCCTGGAACGAATCGTACATCGAACATCGGCCCAATCACAAATACCATAATGAGAGTGGAATACCATACCGTCTTTGAAAAACCAAAGGTTTTTTTCTAATCGCCCACCCCCCCCCCCCCCCCCCCCCCCTTCCTACCGTTCAACAGGGCTTCAATGTCTTCGGAACCGGAAGTGGGCCTTCCATGAAGGCTAAATGTTTTCCCATTAAAGGCAGGCTTTATTGACGCACTTTATTTAATGGGCTTCGGAGCCATAACGAAAAATTACTCCATTTTGGTGCGTGGTTTCTGCAAGGGGTCCGATGAGATGGAAACTGTTGGTACGAGGGACGGGATTGAGATGTTTGTTTTCTCTATGGACCGTTGCTCCCAGTGGAAATGTTTCGTTTGAAGTCTTAAAACGGAAATGCATAAAAGTGTACGCAAAACATGTAAAAGAAACTTAATTCGAACTATTAAATCAGAAAACTAGATTGGGTAGATGTTGAAGAGTATGAACATGGAATACTAAGGTTGTCGTTGGATTTTTCTTAATTAAAAGAGAGAAAATGTTAGCTGAAGTGGGTAACTAATCAAATTTACATCAATAATAGGTTGCATGCCGTACAAAATCAAATATTCCAACAATGATTTTCATTAGAATTTCACTCTGTTTTCCTACAGCAAAGAAATAAAATAAATATTTTATTCACGGAAGCTCGAACACGAAAAGAATTCGGAATATTCATATTACATCGAAGGATATTCATCGTTTATAAAACGAGTATCCTTAGAGAAGGCAAACCGTTATCAGATGCAGCTTAAGCTCTCGCATTCTAGTGGCGAACGATGCTGGTGTGCTTTACTTTATCCTTCCGAACGCACACATATGCTCGAAACCGTGTCCTTCCAGGGTATTGGGTAAGTATTATAATCAGTTCCATTTCGCCGTCACATAGAAGACGCTGACGAGCCGCTGGCTTTGCGGTTCAATATTGAATTAAATCGATTCGAAAAGTGAAACTACCGCCAGCCCCATATCTTCGCACCAGTCATCCCCCGGGTGCCAACATTTCACCGCCTTGAATTCACGTTGCCTTGTGGCTCAATCGTGGAAATTTATTCGCCTCGCGCTAACTTTGCTCCTTCGATTTCCATCCGTTCCGAGCAGGCACGAAGGTGGAGCCGCTGAAAAGATGCTTTCCTTTGTGGTATTCATCGGTAAACTGCTTTCTCGTACTTTTTTTTCCACTTCATTCCCTTCGACTACGTTTCACTTGAACGCCAAGAATGAAACGGAAATATTTACGCTTTTCGGTTGGATTTTGATCCCACTTCTTCAAGCATCTCTCGCTTTCCGCTGAGGCGTCTTCAGGCTCCTTGAATCTGCTGCTCGATAGATTATTCGGTTGCGCTTACCTTCTCGCATGATCGGAACGGATTCCAATCCCCTTTGCCGTGTGCGCGACTAATTCCTTTTGTGGCACCGACTTTTACTGCCGAAAAGGGGAGCGAAATTTTCCACCCAACGCTAGCGCAACGGTGTCTTCCGTCAGCCGGCATTTTCCTTTCGCGTCGAGCGAACCTAAAGTCAACGACGCGACGTAACGGCCAACGTCGGTAGCGTGATTTTCGTTTCACGCCAACTATTTTCCTTCCCACGTTCGCATCAAGCTTCATTTCAATTTATTGAAATTCCAACTAGTGTAAGGACTGTGGTTTGGAGGATGAAACTCTCCTTTTCCGCTTTCTTTCAAGATATCTAAACCATCAGCAGTATAAAATCGATCGAACTTTGACAGATACCGCACACGGATGCCATGTACATATTTTCCGACAAAAAATAAAACACAACCAGCTCAAACGAAAACGTTGATCGGTGCATCTATCCGGTGTCTTTTTCGCCCGTTTGAAGGTAGACGAAAAAGTCTTCAAAAGAGTTCTTCTGCCGCCATGCAAAAGGTTAATTTACTTAAACGACGTTTGAGCCGTCATCGTTGTAGTGCCTTTCGGTTCGAGTTGCATGGTTGTTGTTCGTTTGTTTGTTGTTTGTTGTGTCCCACGTTTTAACGAGCGATCAAAGAGCAATCCACTTCAGATGCAGCCGAACCGGGACTGGTACTTATTCGGGATCTAACGTTTTTGTGAAGTGCATCAAAAGACGCAGTCTTTAGAATAAAGTCATTCGAGCAAAAACCGGCTAGGATTGAAGAAACGCACCCTTTTGAACGGTTCATGTGTTTATTGTGCATTCTTTGATGCTCTACCTATACTAAAATTGTTTGTTGAAAGAAAAGATTGCATGAATATGGTAAAATATAAATTTAGTATTATGTTATGTCTTACTTTAAAAAAAACTGGGACTACCGTTTATGTATTCTATAAATAAGAAACCTTTAAAAACCTTTCTTTGACGCTTCAATTTTATACCTTTTCAAAACCAATCTCTACCGTTCGCGTTGTTTTATTACTTTCACATAACCAGGTCAGCCATCAACCACGAATGGAAGGCAATAGCATAAAAATAAAAACAAAATCAAACCTCAAACGATACGCTATAAAGACATAAAATTCTTCCCAACGCTTCGTTTTGTGGCAATGCATAGCAAACGGCTGAAATAAAATGATCCCCAATTTGCACTCACCTCGTGCTGCAGTCATCGTTCACGGCTGCACAAAGCATGATTGCTTTTGATTTGTTTAGCAAAACGAAAAGCAAAAACGAGTGTCAATAAAAATCGCGAACAAAAGAGCAAGTGCAGTTAAAACTTATCGTGTTATAAAACACATTGCAAATTGCCACGAAAACCACTATTATGGGTAAGATTGTGGGGACGCGCATGTTTATAGGTTCCGTCTTTTCATTGCTACCTTCCAAAAGTACCTTGGAAGGAAACATTTATGAGACTAACTTTAGAGACAACAACTCCTAAAGACTGATGAATGTTTGATGGCAAGGTGGAAAAGGAAGCATTTTTTATGACAAGGAATGCATTGAAATCAGGAAAAAGAAGTGAAAAATCCATCTGGATCTAGAACTTTGAAATTATAACGCAAATAAGCTATCTTATAAAACAAAACCTTATAAATTAGGTAGAAATTTGGAACCCTAGAGGTATTCACTGAATTCACTCAAACGAATTCAAGTACATCAAAACCTGTGAAAATCATCCAAGAAAGTGATTCAAGTCAAATACTTGTTTTCCGACATTGAAAGATCAAACAGAACTAAGGGAAATATTTCAAATTACAATTAAATCTTTATTTGAACATCCATGGATCATTTCCATACGAGTTAAAAAATAATTATCCAATCATCTAATACCAAATTGTAGATTTAGATGAGAAATATTTAAATTTTCAACTTCAATCTCTGATAAGTATAAAAGAAAATATACTAATTTTGTTTTCCTAGAGCGAATGTCCTCGTCTCAATATCAGTGCGTTATTATACACCAAACATTGGCGCGTCAGTCCCGGAAAACTGTCACCGATAGTGACAAGTGCCACTTGGCATCAAACTTTGTTCATGAAGAGTTCTTTTTTCCTCCAGTTTGTGTCGTTCCTTCTGCCGACGTTCGCCCGTTCGGACGGTTATGCTTTTTACAACCCTATTACCATTATTTTTCCTCCCATTTTGTTTCCAGAACTTTAGCTCAGTAGTTCTCGATCGATCTTCCTGTATGTACTCTGCTCTCCGTTCGCCTTGCAGTTTGCATATCGAACAACTTTTGGATCCAGTATCGATTCGCAGAATCGAATGGCACCAATGGCGGCCTCTGCCATGATGGAAGGGACTAGTTCCATCGTCCTATGATGCAAACCTTTCCGAACATACCCGGGATATGTCGCAAATGGAACGAAAAACGAACAACTTTTCTTCCTCTCGCCCCCACGCGCCCCGGCAGGGAAGAAATATTCAACAGATTTCTCACTCTTCACCGAAACCGTGACCCCGGAAGTGATGGTAGAGGAAGGAGGAAAAAGGGAAACAAAATGCCATGGAGATGTAGGGCTTGCCGTTTGCTGCAGCAGAACGGTTTAAAACTTTCCCATCATCGGCGGACATTCGTATCGATAAGTGAATCCTTTCGTAAAAAGGGAATCCCGATGGATCCACTTACGGGATGGCGCGGGAGGTGGTATGTGATGCTCGGGGTACAAACAAGGACAAACTAGCACCGAGTGTGACGATGGAGGACAAGTTCATTTTTACCAGCATGGCGTTGGTGGATAGGAGTTTTACGTCCGGGGTTGAGGTGTTTTTGGAGTTTCCAAAAAGAAACAACACTCCGGAAGTGACAAACAGTGCCTCGGGTGTTTAAATGTGTGTGTGTGGATGTCTCGAGTTGATACCTTGACAGGATTTTTCACGACAGATTGTCCTATGGTGGTAAGTTTCAGTGTTCAGTGTGGCCGTACTTGCAAAAGTTTTGTCGTGATTTTTGCGTTCCCTTCGCTTGCGTTCCCTTCGCTTTAGTCTACATTTGCCCCATTTTTTTTTTATACATACGCGCTGGAAGGTTTGAAGTTATTTTTTATAACTCTACCACCTTTCATGCCCATGTACTTTTTTGCAGCTGCTTTGGAAAGCTTTTTTGCGAAACGAATTCGTAAATCGGGTCAGCTTACGCCTATGATGCGGAAGAATGGTTCTTGAAACTTTTTCCATAATAAAAGAGGATTTTACGTACGTATGATGTTACGTTTCAGAAACTTTGGGTATTATGCATTCTAGGCAGATATAGATAGTGTATGTATAATTCAGGCCTCCGTTTGGTAGAAACCGTTGAAACTTTGTTTTTGTAAAACATTCGAGAATTTAATAAGACATAGAATGTCAATAAATGGTTGTGAAAACAAATAAATAAACAAAACCAAAAATAATTACAGTTAGAAAATTTACAACAAATAACTGTGTAAACTATTGCAACACAAGATTAGAAAACGAATGCAACGATAAAATAACGAATAAAATCGTTAGAAAAAGAAATCCAAGCTGAGACTACCAGATGAATGAAATAGCTACACACATGTTAATTTTGTTACCATTGCGATTCGACCCCATCGGACCGATTTTCATTAGTTTCGAATAAAATAAAGCTGTGAAAAATAATTACAAGAATTATTCCACAGTAAAAAAATTCCCAATATGTGTTGTACTTTAGATAGATGATTAAATAGATTCAGCCTCTGAATACTTGCGAGTGAAAAATACCATCAAAACGCTTCTGCACATTAATAAAACTATCATGAAGGTTTTAATGAATATTAACAACATTTATAGTTTTGTTTCAATCCAATCTCATTGCGAAAAATCAATTTTTAACGATATATTTTGGTAATGAAATCACATCTATTTAAATGTAAGGTAGCGCTTTCTTTTGAATGCTTCAATTCGTTCCATATGTGAAAGTTGCTGGTTAAATGATTGAATGTTGCATCATCCAATTTCATTACGCTTTATGACGCATCGAACACTTTGAGCATCCTGCTTTTGGCGAACTTTCAAACATCCTATAAATCTTCTACCACGACCCAATTCCCTTCGACACTGATTTAACTTGTGTCACAGAATCGCTAGTCACTTCCGCGACTTCCTTCTTCTAGCACTCCGATCCGAGGCTATTCGTAGGCTCGCGGTGACTCACGTTCACCCGCAATCAATAAATCTCTCATTACCGAGCTCCTAAGCACTCGGTCGTAAGCTACCGAGCCTCGATTTGCTTCCAATATCCCAAGCTATCCGGGCGCCTGATATGTAAGAGTCGGCCCCCGAAAACTTATCGCCAGTATTTTGCCATCCTAAACCCTAAGTCCCAATCGGGCCGAAACGGTCGGCTTTATAGCTTCCCTCTGTGCTAGGAATGCGTGTGTGTGTCATATCAGCCCACGCCGGCGATAAGCGACATTTGAGGGTACGCTTCCGTGCGCAATCAATCGATATAAAATCGCACCACCTTTGGGTCGGGTTCGGCCCAGAAAGCACCCAAAGAGATTCTATTAGTTCCTCGTCGACACACAAGTGAAGTTCGTGATCGTGCCAGTGCCACCGTGAAGAAGTCGCAGCATGAGAGCGTTGATTTTGTTCGCCCTGCTCGTGGTCGTCGGTCTGTGCGTCGTGGCCGAAGCGTCTAAACACCAGCCTGACGGCGAACGGCTCGCGGCCCGCTTCGCCCAGCTGGAGGAAATTAAGGGACTGAAGCCGAAGCATCGACAGCTGCTAGAGCGCGCGGTTCACGAGTTCGAAAGCACCATCGATAAATCGACGCTCGATCCGGCCCACAAGGCTGCCGTCAAGCAGAAGGCTCTGGACCATTTCACGAGCCGGGTGGCCCAACGGAAAAACGGCCACTAGTGAGGGAGGGGTGAACGCGTGGAAGAAAACGTGGCCATGTGCTTTGAAGAGCGCTTAATTGAGCATTTGAAATGCCACATCCACAGACACTGATAAGGACGGTAATGTGTCAAGAAAATCCACCTGCCAGTCTTTAAAATGATTCCCAATAAAAGTTGCCTGCATTTTTATATTGCTTAATACATTCTTGTATTATAATGGTTAAGTTATTTTCATGGTTGTTTTTTGTGAATGTGAAACTCCAATTAAACCCATTCGTATGTAGTTTATATGAGTTAGTTTCAATATTTCACAAATAATTTAACAAGTCAATCAATTAGTAGTAAATTAAAAAAAACAGTAGTTTCAAAAGAGATTAAAAATCTTCTAAACATCATTTGGGTAGATAAAGCAAAGGGTTGAAATCGTATTCCGTGAGCTCAAAGTTTAGTTTTGTTCCTAGTTAATTGACGTTTGCTCTGAAAATGTTCTTCCGACAGTTCAACCCTATATCCTTTGAGATATCATCGATGGGAATTCCTTAGCAATTTACTAAAATTTGTCATGTTTCAAAAATCCAATATAAATAAAATTTCAATTTTGAAAATTAAATGGACAAAACTCTTACATTTTTTAACATGAAACTGGAAAAACATGAACATGAAAGGGTAAATCAAATAAAACAAAACACTTGGAAACACGATCAGCGAAAAGGAGGAAGCAAGAATTCAGTCAGAGGACGAATTCAGTGTTGCGACGATTTTATATTATAGTCCAAAATTTATGTTTCAAACTGTTATTTTGTTCGATTGTGTTATATCACCACCAAGAAAAGATACAAATACATCGTAAGCAACAGCACTTTATTTGATTTGTCTTATTATTAAATCTGGTTCCTTGTTGAACCTGGTAAACCTCAAATCAAACATGACTCATTTTTGTCCTACTCTATTCAATCTCCTTTCCAACATGTAAAATACTTGCCGTGTATGTAGTTGTAAAATTTTCCCAATTAATGTCACCCTTAAAAACCCACATTCATGTTTGAAGCCATTTGAGGAGAGCCAACATACGTAGGTGCATACGTATTAGAAAGTTGTTTTTCAGAAAACTTCTTCTCTACCATGACACTTGGAACAGGAAGTTGGCTGACCAAAAGGACAAAAATCGGCTGTGAAAAACTAAAAATCATGTTTGCTTCTAAATTTGGCTAATATCGTAACAACAGAAAAGCCCACCCCCTCTGGAGAGGTCAGCAGGCTCCCCAGGGGAAAACTTCACCCGAGCTCAAAACCAAGCTGCAGTCAGTCAGTCAGTCAGCAGAGGAAAACTTTCGATCGATAACCTTTTGGGTGCACGTTTGCCCATCCACACGTCCCAGTTGACCGACATTATCTTCAACCATAGGCAGAAGAAAAACCCTGTTCTAGGGGGAAACAGGAGAAAACTGGCCCGTTTCGAGGGGAAAGTTCATCCTGCAGAAAAGGGAATGCAAAGTCCTGAGGCCAACAAAGGTAAGGTAAAAGGTTAGAGCACGTGTGACTCGTGTTGCCAACGGTTCGTCGATGGTGCAGCAGTGCCACTTCCCCCTCTTTCTTTCGGAAAAACCGCCGGGAAAATGCAGGCGCACTAAGTGTGACCTCAAGCGGGGACATAAACTTTTGGCACCGGAGGGAGACGGAGACAAAATGGCGCAAAGCCGGCCGCCGGAAACCGGTTATTGTGTCATTCGACAATGATTTATGTGTCCGAAATTTTCAATTCCCTCCTCTCAGCACTTTTCACGCGGTAACCAATGTCAGCCGTGGTCTGGGTGCGCTGGTAAAAAGGACATTCGCAAACGCGACGCACACAAGGACATGCTCTCACGATCGTTCGAATGCGGTTGGCGCTTCGTGCGAGACGATAGTTTTAAGCGCACTGTGCAAGAGTGCACGCCGCCGTGACGTGACTTTCCCAACACGACACTTTTCAGCTTGAGGGAATTGGCTGATTGTTTTCGCCTCTTTTTTTTTTTTTGTTCGTTATCTTTCCACTTTCACCACACGCTGAAGGAAGTGTACGGTTTATGGTGGGCTTTTTTTCGGTGGGTATTTTTGAAACAAACGATTTTCAATCCAAGCTTTCAATCCGCTGAACGATGGAAAGGGACGGCAAACGGAAACGTGTTTGAAGTGATAAATTTTACGCACCAACGAAGCACCAGCTCGTCAAGTGGTTTTCCGGTGGCGCCATTGAACATTGTGTCGGGTCAGCGTTGTGTGCGTCGGAAACAGTTTCCCCCGGCCGTATATGATTGTCGTTTGGTGAAAATCCGTCATTTTAACCCATTTCCCGGCTGACAGTTTGGACTGACTACGGCCGACGTCTGCACCAAACGTTCGTCGTGACAGATGAGTGATGAAAACGAGTGACAGCGTTTGGCGAATGCGTGGTTTTGTGGGCTTACGATAAACGAACATTAATTTAAACGGTGTAGAATGTGGAGTTTTGTGAGAATCTTTGAGCTTTTAACAATTCCTTTCGACATTTTAAAATAGCACTAAAACCAAATCGTAAATGAAAGCAAGAAGTATCATTCGATTAAAAGCACTTAAACGAAAAAACGAATCTTTATCTGATCTCAAAAGAAAGAATCGTTTGCCAATAACAGCTCTTATCAGCAGAAAACTAATCTCCACTGACAAATACGTTCGGAATTGTTCTCCAACGACGCAGCGCATTTAAACCATACCGACCTCGAGCACTAGAAACCCAATTTAACGCTCAGCGAGTTATTTTCACAAATAGAACGAAGGAAACGTTTGGTAAAGATTGCATTTAATTTTTTTTCCCACCCCCGTTCGAAAGAAATGTCCCTTCCTTCGAGCGAAAATGCTCAACGGGTTAGAAAATCGAACACATTTTTCACGTTGGCCCGGCCAAACACGAAGGTGGCAGCTGGGAAATTGCCAAACGGAGATGGTAAATTTCTCTTAAAACAGTTCTTATTTAACGGAACGACGGAACGAGTGGAAATCGAAGGCAATTCGACTTCGATTAACCGACCCCCGGGCGTCCCCGAGGTGAGCTGGAGGGCTGAGATAAGATAATATTTGTGGTGTTTTTGATTGTGTCTTGAAGGGTGAGAGGCCAATCGAAGGTGGCAAACGAAAATTGAGAAATTGCGCAATCACCTCAGTGACACTGATATATTGGCTGATAGTGATACTATCGATAATGTTCGGACTAGTTTTGTCTTTTATTTGTTTTTTTCTCTATTTGTTCAATCTGAACTTTATACTTTCTGATCCTTTTATCGTTTCACAAGGGGGTACGATTTAAAACTGTTTAGATGATCGATATTCTCAGGCAGAGGAACAGCAGCACGATTTAAATCAAAAATTCAATATTGAGAGAAACAAAGAGAGAGGAAAGGGAAAACTCCTGTGAAACAAAAAAAGGTTATTTTTATTTTACTTTCCAACACTAACCTTCCCGCAGATCGTGTCGGCCGAGGCATAAACATATTTAGGGCAATTTTTCCACCCGCGCTCCAATCACGTGCTCCGAACTCGATCCACGGAACATTTCGCGCACAATTTGTGCTGAATATTTCATCCATAACTCCAGTGTCAACAACGTTTTCCGCCGGCAGGACGTGATTTATTCACTCACCGTCGCTCGGTACCAACCACCAACACCCTCCACCGCGTGGCACGCGATTGAGCTTGACGACTTAAAGACGTTAAGCACGCGCCGGAGGAAAGCGTTCAATGGTGGTTAAGATTTTCCCTTCTCTCTCTCTCTCTCTCTCTGCTCGACAGTTGAACGGCATACGGCATACAAAAATATCTCGACAGTTGTCGAAACACCGAAGCTCTTTATGCCGTACGTATCGAATCAATCGCGTTGGAGTCGTGCCGGTGCTCGAGAACGTCTTAAGGATCGTCCCGATTTTGGCTGCGTTTGAATATTTGATGGGTAAATAAGAAGTACATCGACCGAACGAAATCTTGTTGAAGCCCTAGCGGAGGCAACATGTATTTTATTAAAACCTTTTCCATTAATTTGACATTCTTTTCTCTCGAAAGAAATATTTTGTGATTAGATGTTTCTTTAATTAAAGAATTATTCTATTGGACGAAATATACGCCTGCTCTATTAGTTCGTATTGGATCACTAATTGTTCTTTTTCTTTCAATATTGTATTATTTTTTAAGCATTTAAATGCTTTTCAGAACATTTTTAACATTCAAACTAATTTTAAAGTTTCCTTCGATACAATCCTCTTTGAACTTTCCTTGTATCGATGTCATTCTCTTCTTGAACGCCTTTCCTTGTTTGTGCTTTACTTTATGACGCAACCAAAATCCACAAAATCGAAACCAAAGAAAAGCGCGCCCCCGAACGGTTTTCCCGGGGTGATAGAAAATCCTATAGAAAGTACTGCGTTACGAAATAGTCTTTCGGGCGGCGTTGGGCCCGACCTCTAGTTTCAAAGCCACTTTATATTACTTGGGAGGATTCGTTCGACCTGCGGCTTTTAAGCGCCCCGTCTGCACATAAAGCCCTACCCAACACACACAAATACAAAGACGGAGAGACCCACGCACCAAGGCGATATAAAATTCACCCCCAAAACCGGCGAAGAGAGGCACATTTCTCAATGCAACGAACCATGGACCATCTGTCCGACGGAATGCTTGAATCCTGTCATCGGGAGCGTACCACCCCCTTTCCCTCACCGTCCTTGGGGAGTAGAAAGTATCTGTCGGCAGCCAGCAGCCTGCGCCATAGTGGCTTAGATGATGTAATTCCATTTTATGGGTCTCTTTATTGCGGTTAGATTCGGGGCACTAGATATGAACAATGTCTTTGTTTCCGCCTCCCTTTCTCTCCTTCGGCAGCCTCAAACTAACCGCCCGAACCTTCTTCAGCTCGGTTCCTTTGTGGTGAAGTGGGGTCGAAAGCTGTCTAAAGACGCTTCCGGGTTTGTGATCGTTTTTGAGTGTTTCCCATGAGAAACGGAACAATTGGCAGACAAAGAGCACTGTCCAGCATTTGAAATTATTTAAATGCTTGTTACCATAGCATAAAAAGCATAAATAGTTAAAAATTCTAATTGATTTCATAAAAAATTATTTCTCCCACAATTTGAGAGTTTCTGACAAAATTTTGCGATTTGAAAAAAATCAAAACTAATATTTTGCTTTTCAAATGCTATATGCATGATTTATACTCGTTATGCACTCTTCTTGTTGTACATTGATTCTTCACTCAATTTAAAGAAGCCTTGCAGCAGCACAATTTTCTATATGTTTTTTTCTATAAAACATAAGCTTCTTAGAAAGTTCATTATGCGCTTTTGGAAGTGCTTTGGAGCATGTTTTCATCTGTTACAAATTATATATAAGTAGTCCAAACAGAAACAAACACATCATACTGTCTGAAAGAAGTAAACAAGAAGTAAGTTTACTGTCTAAACTAATTGATTTTGTTTACTAATGTTACATAAAATACATATAACGTTTAATTTATAATATTTCAATCCGTTATTTTGTAACATTGCACCACCAAGAACTAATATGAGAGTACCTTTAACGTGTTGAACTTTCCAAATCAGTCCAGCGTTTTTCCACTCGTCACCGTAGCGCTCAATCTTCTTGTACGAGCAATTTCCGCTAATCCCAAACAACTTCCGTTTCCCTTCCGCTACCCACGCCCCGAAGCGCGTTTGGCAAATTTCCGAATCCGCTCGCATCCATCCGTAAGACAAAACGTGTCTCTAGCATTTCCGGTATTTTTACAGCACATCCGAGCGTTATCTTTGTCCGCAACCTCTTTACTCGCGCGCGCGGCTCACTCGATCGAACGGATGTGAACGAAAATGGATGATGCAGCGGGCGATGGAAAAGTAGATTTCCACTAACAAAAGGGTGCACGAGAAGAGACGGGGGGGGGGGGGGGGGCGGGAACACGCACCAAAATAATGTATCATCCGTATTCCACCATGTCGCTGCTATCGGCGAGCCGGTGCGAACGCTTCATTAAACCTTTTTCCACCAAATCATGCCCAGGCGGGGAAATTAATGGATCCTCGCACCGAACGTTCCGGGGCCGAAAAACCCATCGTTGCGTATCAATCAATTTTTGGTTCATGCTCTCGTTAAGCCACAGCCACGCGTTCCCCCCTACCTCATTCCACAACCCGAAGTCGTTGGGCGAAAAGGAAACGCTGGAAAAGTTACACCGCACGTGGGTTTGGCTCGTTTTTCGGTCCGCTTTCGCGAAAATCCATACCATCGATTTCCACTTGCGAATGATATTTGGCGACGTGACGTACCACAAGGTGCTGGGAAAAGGCACAGTTTTTCGACTTCACTCTTCACCCTCCTCCCGCCCTGCCTTCCTCTTTCTTCCGCCACTCGATTATCTTCATCACACGCCCGACGCTCACGTCAAGGCTCATCGTTCACTCTGACACGTACGCGTAATTTCGCTCGTAATTTCCATGTACGCGGGCTGCGCAACTCCAATAGGTCCTTCCTCTTCTTTTTTCTGTTTCCCCACGATGTGGTCCAGCGAGTAAAAAAAATCGCAAAACCGTCCCGGAACACCGAACTGGGCTTGGGGAAAAAACGGTGAGTTATTACAGGGCGCTCTACGACGACGTTTTCGGCTGCCAAATGGTACGTCGTGAACGGAACAAACAACATTTTGGCGATAAATTAACTTTACCCAGTGTAACACACGCTTGCAAACGGAACGACGTATGCCGTGGACGAAAAATGAAACAAACATGTTAGGTGTCGTTTAACAGCGATCGTTTAAAATAAATGGTATGGCTGCTCGTGAAGTTCCTAAAATCTGCAGCAAGGCTTACAAGTTAAGAAAAATAAGTAATAGAGATTGTGCATTATTACGTACGAACCTACGAAAAGCTTTAGGCAAAAAAAATTTGAATCCCAAAAAAAATGTGTCCAGATTATTCAAATTAAAAATTACAGTAAACTTGCAGAATAAGAAACAAAAATGATAACAACGTGAGCGACGATAACTTCTTTTCATAAAAATGAAATCACTCTCAGCAAAATTTCTCTTTAAGATAAATTAAACAACACCACCAACAAT
Organism: Anopheles coustani; assembly: GCF_943734705.1. NCBI lineage: Eukaryota > Metazoa > Arthropoda > Insecta > Diptera > Culicidae > Anopheles > Anopheles coustani. The sequence goes on from NC_071288.1 coordinate 86,937,705, forward strand.
ATGTTGACTACTCTTATTTTTTAATGTGATTTCGCTCCAAAATTCGCAGCCTTTAAAATGTATCTGATTTCTTTTTCATTAAAATTTTTTATCGAAAAGCTTTACATTCAATATTAGGGTTTTATCTCAATGTTTGTTTGGGGTTCTCTTAATGTTTATTATTCCTTATCGAAAAGTATATTCAGACACATCTGCCATTCTATTTAAATAGATTTTTTATATTGTGCAAACTTGAGCTTCAAAGCAAAACAATCTTTGTTTAGCTTTAAGCTTCTTATTAACATATAACAGTACATTTATGTTTGTATTGAGGGTATTTAAAATGAATTTCCCATTACGGTCTGGAGAAAAATGGTCCTGAATCACAAAGCTACACCCTAGTGAATAACTGATTGAAGCATTTTGAATTAATTCCTTCCAACAGCAGCTATAAATCTCACACAGTTCATCATACGGATCGTTACCGATCCACAAACGGGACGGGACCGAAACCCAACGCAATAACTAATGAAAACAAATTGTCGAAGCCGCTGCCAACAAACGATGCAGCAAATTATGCAGCCTGTTGAGAGAAAAAAAAGCGCAACCAAGCGAACGTCAACGAAGAATTACGACGTGTCCTTATGTCTTACGGCGTTTGATCAAAGGAGGCCGGAAAAAAGAGCAACATACGCGAAGAAGGCGAAGAGCGGCTGAAGGAGGAAGGAAAAACCAAACAAACATAATCACATATGTCTCCAGTGGTGCAAGCAGTCCCCGACTCGAACAGTCACATTCGACGGTTCCTCTGGTGAAACACCCGAGGAGCTGAAGAGGAGCAAAAACATCATCACCACATCTGATGCGTCCTCCGGCACCGCTTCAGGCGTTTGTTTAATGAATGAATCGAAACAAACCCCCGGAGGAGCACCGGTACCTCGACGTTCCCTGGCCTCACGTACTTGGCAGGAGCAAACGTACTTCCGGTACGTGCTTTCCTAGCGTGCCGGAGAAAAACCTCCCGGTCGGCTTGATGAATCAAAGCAAAACGGAACCACGGTGGGGAAGCATCCGAGCAAATGGAGACAGACAGTCCCAATCACAAAACCACTGGAGGCGGCCTGGCTAGCCCTGGAAACATCCCGAGTTGCCGAGGAGCGATGGGAAAATATGACGGTGGAAAACTATCTTCACCGCAGACGGCGGCAGTTGGAGGCAGACGGCAACTTTTTACGACCGCAACAGATGTGATCGGGTTGTTGTTTTTTTCTTCTCTCCCACAGCAACAGAAACGCGACGGAGAAGAAGGAAACTTAAGCCGGATGGGCGCCACCAGCGGGACTCACTATTCCGGTCACGTGGGTACCGAATGATTTAGAGACACCAGGCGCCTCCATTTCCCCGGGACGGAAGCTTAGCGGCCGGAATGTGGTGCGCGTTGCGTGGTGTCACCCCGACGATGGAAGTAAAGAGTGCCGGATGTGCAGCTGGAACAAAAAGAAAATCGGCCAAACCGACCACCGCTGGCAAAGCAACAACGGGGCCTGCTGATGCCGGTGGAATTTGAATTAGCCGACACCTTCTTCGGACACATGGTAAACAAGTTTGCTCTGGGCATTGCAGAAACACAGGAAAATGGCCGTCTTTAGGAAAATTCAAGTTTATTTCTACCATTCCGTAATTCCAAAACAAGGAAATTTCACAGGCAACCTAGCAAAACACTGCAGCGTTGTTAAAGCATGTTCAGCTCGTACTTCACTGGTAAACCATTTAATCCCTCCCGAGTTCAATGTCGAGATGTTCGGGAATTAGTCACTCCGGGTTTCGATTGAATATCTGATGTCAAGTTTCCCATTTCAGCGTTCTCTTTCATGCACGTTTACGTAAGCAATGCTTTCAGTTTAAGTTTGGTTTGTTGTATCGAGTTAATCCACATGTCGGAATGTATGCAAGACCACTCATCCGACTAGACCTAAGCGTGTTAGATCGATTGAATTTCATTACGAATGTGCATTGGATCTGGTTTGATGCGGATCAATCGAACATTACCAGTCGTAATACGATGAGATAAATACATTTCCCAGCACAGTTGTTGTGCGATTGTTTTACAGGATTAAACAGTCGGGGGTCATGTTTGACAAAAATCTAATCTAATGTACCGCAAATACTACTATTCTTTAGTTTAGTTATTCTTTCAATAAGTGTCTTTAATTTTAAACTTGTACAGTTTGAGAAAACTCGAAGGATGCTTTTGGCAAGTTTATTTACTTTCTATATTGTAACGTAGAAATTTCTAAGTATCCTAATTTAAATGAAAATCATGCTTAAAAAGATTTTAAAGCATTAACTGAAATTAGATTAACAAGTTATCGCATGTTTTTCATTAGATTAAAAAGCCTAGAAGAAACTTATTCAAAAATAAAGTAAATCATTTTGAATACAAAAGAAAAAAATGCAATCGGCACGTACTGCATCAAGGAAATATAAACTGAAACTAAGCAAATATTGTAAAATAATTACTAAATATTTACAAGATACTTACCAATTAAACTGAAATATGCACCATTATCCACTCTAACGCTCAATGATACAATAGAAATAGTGCATTAACAAGGATCAACCAAGAACGATTGAAAACAACTACCAACCGTAAATAGTTTGGTACGCAAAAGATAAAATATTTAAATCATCGATTAATCTCAAACAATCACGTCAATCATCGAAGAAATACGAACCCCATGGGAATGACATCGATGTGTGCTAACAGGATACCCACAGCATCCGGTGCAACTACTCCGGTGGATGGAGTTGCTTCCATCTTTGCTCAACTCAAATCATCTGTCTATATAGTTTAGATCATCAATTGCTCCCTCCGGCCCTAGCCCTGGAGAGGATTTAATTTACTCCTGGGAAAATAAATCCAGAAACGCATCCGCAGTTGAATGGCATCACCCAACGTTTTTGCCCATCTGCTCGATTCTATTCTTTCACGCTAACATTTCACTCCCTTTCCCGACACGTGCTGAAATCGGGTCTGCATAACATTGCTCCCCGAGGGCGGTTAAGCCTGGCTGGTTTGCTGAGCGCTCGCAATCCGGTTAAGATTATGTAGAACACGATGAAATGAGTATTGATTTTGAATCAATTTACACCAGCTGTGCGAAGGTTGCACCTGGAATTGCTGTGCGTTCCTGATTGAAATGTGCAGACGTTGCATTCCCGCCCAGATCCGGCATTTATCAGCAACACCGATGGTGAAGCTAGGTGCACTATGAGAAAAATAGTTTTACTACGACTTAAAAAAATGTCGTGAGGTAGATTTTTTATTAATTCGGGATTTAAACTGTGAAATAATAAAAAAAGTTTATAACGTGAGATAAAAATGCAAAAAAGTATTTCGACAACACAAAGTTGTAATATTTACTCACTCGAAATAAACCGATATTTTTGTATCATCATCCTAGGTATTTCAATTGTAAGCACAAAGGACAAAAAACGTTCTCTCTTAGCATCAGCAGTACTAACCCAAACTGGCTGACTCAACACATTGGAAACTCCCAGTCGATCCCATTACCAGCGAACTCAATTAAATCTAACCACATAACAGCGAAAAAACAGACCCCGTTCCGAACAATCTCCCGATTCGGTATTATTTTTAATCCCTTTTTGCTAATGAACCTTTTCTCCGCTTTGCATTGAAATTCCGCCCGGGTTGTGTAACATTCATCCGTGCCATCGTGTGCAAACGTGTGCAAATTTTCTGATCCTCTCCCGGAACCCATCGTGAAATGCACAATGGCGCCCGGCGTTGGGAACCAAGCCTTCTCGCTATTATTTATATTATATCACATCGGGATCGAACCGAAGCGTAACGGCCCGTATCGGAGAACGCATCCCCACCTACCTAGTGTGTCCTCCCTGCCGGGAACCAGGATAGCGAATTCCTGCCCGCAACGTACACACACACACACGCATACTCGCACCGGCGAAACGCATGCTAATGGAATCGAATAACGCTTTTACGCCGCACCGAACGGACGATCGAACTAACGAAGTATGATCGGTATCCCCTTTTTCGGGGGAGGAGAGAGGGAGGAAAGAAGGACAAGGAACGTACGGAAAAGCTGCCCGTCTATAATTGATGCTGTGGAGGCAAAATCAGAAGTAAAGCTCTTTATAATGGGGATTTCAAATCCGAGCACCGGGCAATCGGGTTTGAGAAAAGATTGAGAAATAAATCAATCGGTATTTATGCTTCGGCAAACGAGGCGTTACCGGCTGTCCGGAATAATCAATTCAATGGGACATGGGGAATTGAGTTGGAATGTTTACTTGTGTGGTTGATCGAATAGAAATAAATTTGCAAAAAAAAATAGACAAACATAAGCCGAATTCTTTCGAAGAAAAGTAATTTTCGGTTGTTGTCCTTCCTTTTTCAAATAAAGAAAAACATTTTAGAAGCATTTAAAGTGTACCAAAAAACAAACAAACGTCTACGCTACGCTAAAAAGACGGTACAACACATTAGGCAACTTTTCCCAGACATTATCTTTCCCACCTGAAACCCACTTAATGGCGCCCTTCCCATCAACGTCGACGATGAAGTGCCATTTTAATGATAAATGCAACCTCATAAACTACTCTAGACGATAAACACAATCTTTCCCCTCGCGTGCACAAACACTCGTAAAGTTCTCATGCTCCCCCGGCGATTCCGGCTCCTTAAGAATGTCACGACCATTGCTCGGAAGGTTGAACGGTAAGTCAAGAGGAAAACGAGCGAAAACGGTAAGATAAACTAGCGAAGGTGTTGAAGCTTCCGGTTTGATGGCCGTCCCCGTTCAAGGCAAGGGAACGAAACACGCGGAAAGGTTAGAAGAAAAGCTAGCACCCATAAACGAGTGAGGGTAAGAAAGAAAAAAAGAGCAACGGTTGGGAAAGCACATCTTGGCTCCAAGCGGGAACACAAGAACTACCACTCGGGAGCTGGTGTTAGATTTTAGAACCTACCCTTGCCTGCCTGATGCTAACTAATTAAGATTTTCAACCCACCCGAAGCGATAAATCCTTTTAGATAACAGCTCAGCCTCAGTAGCCTCTACAGATACAATGCGAAAGGGGCTGGCGCACGATTAATCAAATATTGAGTATCCCAGCAGCAGGAAATGGGGTGGAGCCTTCGGGTTTTGGGTCTCCATTACGCAACAAATAATGAAACGGTAAGCCACAGAATATCACCTTTCGGGGTTTGCTGATGCCTTTGAGCCAGAAGGGAAAGTTGCTAGATGATCCTCTCATTAAGGCGGCTTGAGATCGAAAGATTTAATTAACTTTGTTTTACGAGCCGCTCATTGACAATGTGGTTGTAAATTGAAGATCAAAAATCTGGATGTTGTAGCAGTCTTTAAAACCACAAGGGAAGTAAAGTGGAAGTTTTTCAAAACGAGTAATATTATAGTTTAAAAGTTCAAGAGCCTTATGGAAAAGAAAACCACTTACAATTTATTGGAAAAATCAATAAAATAATTAAAGTCACTTCATGTTCTCGTCTGAAATTCATATTTGTAATACTTTGTTTTAAAGAATTTTATTAGTCACAAAAATCCTCTCTCCTCCATGTTTTTAGAAAAATTATTACAGTCGTTATGTCTGGATTGTTAAAAAGACAAAAAAGAACACCAACATTTGAAATTCTTGTTCCTTTTTGGAAAACTTCAATTGGATTAGATTGGAAGACCGGTTTGTTTTGTAATATTGTGTCACTAAGCCCCATTCTTATAATAAGACGATTGAATGGCAAACTCTATGTACCATGAAGTGTCGAAATACAGTTTAACGGAAGCTTTCAAATCCCTTAACGAAACCAAAACACACTTTTAGTGGTTAATACTGGCTTTTCAGAATTGTTTGATATCTTTGGCAACAAATTTCAGTACATGGTATCACTAATTTATCTCCTCTACTAGTTATCTCTGATTACGCTTCTCAACTCACTGGCGGAAAGTAAACATCATACACTATAAATCATCTCCTACACTACTACTTCCGGCGAATGTGACGTAAACGGAAAACCGGGTGAGAGACACCACTCCACGTCACTGTCAGACCTCGGTTTGGTGCTAAAAACGCCTCGCTCGGTACAGCCCGGAGCTACTTATGGGGCGGTTTGCATGAAACGGGCAGGCTGTTGCGGTAATTATTCATGCCACCTCAGCCACCCCTCGCTCACTTGGTAGGCCTTCCGGGAGTGAGGCACACTTTCGAAAGGAACAGAAAAACCATTCCCAAACCGTATGCTGCCATCCAAGGCGCCTTCTGTCTCTCAACTGTCAAATGCAGACCTGTCGGGCTGTCAACACTTGCACTTCACTCGTTCTCACTTACAGACACGAATAAAAATCGCACATATGCTATTGATCCAGAAAGTCTTCCCAACGATGTACACGTAGAAGGAAATTTGGTAACTGAAAACATTTACTTAAAATTTACGTTGGAAAATAAGCCTCTTAGTGCAAAATACCAGCTGTGAATAATTAGAATCTTCTTCGATAAACCAACTTTACTGAGCAGCTTTGAACTATTTTATCAAACTTTGTGTTAACCCAACAGCGAACTATTTCTGGTTGAGTCAAGGCGTTTCAACAGCTTTCGAAATTCATTTCATTTCCACCGTTCGTCTAATTTGCAGCAATTAAATCTAACACTACCACGAAACAAAACGAAACCATGCTTGCTCGTAAAACAATATTTGTCTTTCGAATCAAAATTCAAAACACAGCCGACGGCCACAATTAAACATGGCATCGTTCTGGCTATCCGCGCAACCGGCGCATGGTCTTTACGGGCCTTTCAAAGTCATGAAAATTTGGGAATGGATACAAAACGACCGAAGAAAATGGAAAGGGAAACTAGCAAAGTGTCCACGAAAGGCGTATCGTTCGTTCGGGTAGGAAACAATCTGCTCCTTTTCGTGGACTTTGAAGCAAGCAGCCACTGGTTTTTGCTGGTCTTTTTCAGTTCTCCTTGTTTTAAACCAACCGCATTTCTTGCGGGTCCGGGAAGAGAAATAAAACTTTCTTCACCCTCGGTCGCTTGCTGGCGGGCGCATTATCATTAACTCATTCAGCTCTTTTACCTCACAGGGATCCATCAGTTGGAACCAACAAGCTGGAAAGCTGTAAAAGTGAAATAAAAACCAAACTTCGTTGCAGAATAGTTTACGATGTCACGGTAGACTTTCTTCGAGTCTCTTAGTTAAAATAATCACCCAAGACTCCTCTTCAAGCACAAACTATGCTGGTTAATATTTGGAAAAAAGTGTAAGATACTCGGAATGTTAGAAAAACAATCTCTACAGCAGCCAAATTACATTAAATTTGGTCTTTAAACCTGAATAATCTGTACAAAACCTTGTTTGAACTATCGCTTTTTCAAATCACAATTTATTCTGTAGGCTTTCGAAGAGCTATATTTCGATAATTACCAAAGTATAATTTAGTAATAATTTTTACGCCTAGAACTGAATAAATTCGCTGCACAATTCATCAGAATTAAAAATATAAACGATTGAGTACCTTGGTGATGAAGGTTCAAGCAACAGGCTTCCACAACCGTGCTGTTTTTGTTTATTAATTTCCCTCAATCTACTCTACAGGCACACGCAAAAGGGTCGTTGCATGCCAGGAGCTTACATGGAAATCGTTTTACCGCACGACAACCCATCGTCGACTGTGCGATCAAGCAATTCGTTAAAATATTCAAAGAAATTGTTTTCCCTCCTTTCCTCCTTTGAACAGAGCGGAAGTAGAAATAAAAAACCCGCCTTCTTTGTGTGGTTATATGCTATGTTGTGCTAAGTGTATTTATTTGTTCATCTTTTCCACGCGGTGCAAAGCCGACCGTTTTGTTACACCGTCCGTAAAACACCCCAAAATGGGCTAATGATTGCCAGGTTTGATGGGGAGCCCGGTTTTCCAACAACCACCACTTTTCCTCCCCCCCCCCCTCCCATCGAGCGCTGTGCACGCGCACTTGTGCGCTCGTAAAGTAACAATTGAAAGTAAATTGTAGTTCCGAAGGTGCGGCGCAGTAAAATGTCGGAAAAATGTGGTCGGAACGGTTTCCCCACATGCCGCACGCAACGACCTTTGCGAAAGGAACGTCTTTTGCGTTTCTTTTTTAAAAACACTTTGCATTCGAGTCTGGTACGGTCTCGACCGTTATCATGCCGCTTCGATCTCACGCGGAACGATGCCATGGGGGCCTTCTTGGGCGCACGATAGCGTGAGGTAAAGTGATATGGACTGTTGATTGGCTCGTGTAAGTCGTTGGGAAAAACTGATAGGAGTGGCAATACAGTGGCACTTTCGAGCAATAAAAACGAACAATGATATTGCATATGGGTTTTTTTAGACTAAATTATTTTGCATGTGCTCTTTTACCATTTAGAACAAATAACAGTAATATTTGGTTTATAAATTACCGACTATCATTATAATTATTATTAAGTTTAGATTGAACGGCCAGGCCGTATTAATGCTTCTTCAGCATTCTTGCTTGTCTTGCTCGGTTGCTCATTATTGCGGACTATCATTATTAAATCATAAATAAAAATATGACATAAAAACAAAGAATAATAAAGCAAATAAACAATCTCAAATCAATAAAAACGAATAATAATATTGCGTTCGGGTTTTTTTAGAATAAATTATGTTGCATTTGCTCTTTCATCATTCAGAACAAATAACAATAATATTTGGAATATTAACAACCGACTAGCGTTTATATAAAAATGACTTAAAAACAAAGAGTAATAAAGTAAATATTCATAAACGATCTTCAATATCAGATAAACAATTTTCAAATCAATAAAAACGAATAATCATATTGCGTACGGGTTTTCCTAGAATAAATTATGTTGCATTTGCTCTTTTAAAGAGCATCATCTCCACCAAATAACAATAATATTTGGATTGACTTCAAAACAAAGTGTAGTAAACTAAAAAATTGTAAACCATAGCCATAAAAACATAAATATTACGATAAAAACATATTACGATAAAAACATATTACGATAAAAACAGAATAGAAGTATGGAAACTCCCAACATACTCATATAAAGACAGCATCAAAAGGCGTCACAGATTCATACGAATTTAAATTGTGATGAAATAACGCCTCCACTCAGATATGAATGTCGCCTGCCAGTTTCCTGACATCGTCAGCTAAATAATATCACCACTTTTCCCCTCGATATTACTCCCCGGAACCCCCGTGCGAGTTGGCTTAATAATCCTAACAATCGACTTGCGCTGGCAAGGAATAGATGGTCTTCGGTCGCATTCCAGGAGGACAGATATTTTGGTCCGCTGGAACCATTTCCGCTGCCGGTTCATGCCAGATCCGGTTGATACTTGATACGGTTTACTGGGAAGGCCTCTCCTTGACTCGCTCTCGGTAGGACTTTCAATAAACTCGGACGGCCAAAGATGGCTTCCGCCTGCCGTTGATTGGAAGCGTCTTCTCTTCACGTCGAGGTCAGAACAATCAAACACTTACGCCTAGGGCAGTGTCGGGCTTTGCGCATCTTCTTGCCCGAAAAAGGCGACGTAAAAGTAAAACCTTCCGACGAAACAACACCGGGACGGAAAGTGCCTCGAGCGATACACCTGGGTGACATTTGTCTGCATTGTTTATGGCGGATGTCTCGTGGCGTTTCTCAACGCATCCACTATTTCCCGAACCCGGGCGGGAAGAATGGCTTCCGCTTGTCTGGCTTTCTTCGGCCGGCTTGGAAAGGATACGGCAAGGCGCTCGGTGAAGATGGGCCTGATTGCGATAAAGCTGCCCTTACGTTAACGGCGTAAGCGTTTCAGCATCGTCTTCGAGGCAAACGAGCCGGCCCCAAGAGTCTATTTTCCGTGTTACGTATCCCAACCCCGAGGCGCCATTACCGGGCAAGTCAATGTCTCTACCGGCCCGTCCCAAGCACGGCGAAGTCTTGTGGGCAGACACTCCGGGCCCGAGTTGAAGGTTTAATGGCACGCAAGCTTACGTGTCGGGGCGCTCGTGGAAAACTGGAAAGGCGTAACGTTTGACGCACGGTAATTATTGGAACCGATGTTTATTCCTCGTATAAATATCGAGCACCGTCCGTGCTGGAGCTATTTTCCACTCCGCCGGTCGCGTTGTGGGGAAAAGCGAAATGAACGGAGCGCCGGTTGTGAGAACGGAAACGTCGGCGTAGCGTAATTACATTCAGTGTAACCAGGGGCACCATTTTCCAACCAAGTGTGCCCGTGTGTGCTCGTGTGCGAGATGGCTTGGGAAGCGAAGGGTTTGGAGGACATTTTCCTTTATGCTAAATTATGCATCACGCCTAAGCACCGCCGGGAGAATTGATTGAAAGTGGACGTGACGGTAGCTTTCCGGAAGGGGAAAATTCTTGATTTTCGTTGATCTTGCATCGAGCGTTCTGGAGGATAAGGATCCTTTTGGTTCATAATTAAATTATTCTGATTCTAGCGATGAATTATAGACATGCATATCATCGTACAATTTAAGGTCCTGATGAGGTTCAATTAGAGTCATATAAAATGGAAAACTCTCAACCAATCTCCATCCGCAACAACGCGCAACACAAAATGTAGATCCGTTCAATACTTTAAAAAAAATCTACTTAACAAGGTTCCATTTACACATTTTATATTCAAATTAATAAAGAAGATAAAAGAAAATTTTTAACATAAGAAAAAATTGCTTTTTAATCTTGTCCGAATGCCTTTTGGGGTTCATTTTACCCCTATTTTAAAAACGCTATAAACGCTTTCGTAATCTGTTACTTTTTAGTATATTTGCTGACTATCTTTTGGCGTTTTTAATTTTGTGATGTATCACTTCATCATTCCGCTAGCTCGGTATAAAGTAAAAAATAATCGATATGAATCGAATTTAAATCCTTTTCAACTTATATATTTTCAAAATTTATAATGTAAATTCAGAAAAAAAGTGTGTACTATAATGTTTATATATTAGGCCACTTATAAACAATGTTTTCATATTTTTAAGATAACAAATAACAAATGAAATGTTTGTTTTAGATGTAGGTAGTTTAAGATTTTAAGAAAAGCCTTAGTTTTTGTTCTAAAAATATTCACCCGTTTTCGAGATATAAAAATCGAAAATTGTATTGCGGTCAAAATGACCCCTATTTGGATTCTAGTGTTAAATGTTTAAAATATATTCGAAAACTGTTGGATTGTTTATCGTTTTAAAGGTACAGCTTAGTAAAATATGTTATTTACATCATATACACATTTTTAAATGATTATATCATAACTATTGTATCACGATCATGATCCAAACAAAACTACATAACTTAAACAAGAAAAGGGAGAATAAACCCCATATTTTCTTGTTATGGCGGTTCAGTAAGTAACGTAACGTGTAATTGGTATCGTTGTGAAATTTGGTGTGTGTCTGCCAAATGTGTGTTTACCAAATACTTCTGTTTTTGCCTTTTACATTTAGGAATGCAAGCATTAAAATATTTAAAGAAAACTGTTGAGTGATTCTTTTATTTATGGATTGTTACTTTAAATCCAAAAATCTTTGAAAATCATGCCTACTAGCAGTAAAGTCGATTGTATGTCCATCGTTCTAATACTTGGAGCTTGATAAAATAAGATTAAAATTGATTATGTTGAGAGATGACGATGGAAAAGCAAGATAATTGGGTTGTCTAGAGAACCATTGAATGGCGAGCAAATATTGATCATCTCTGTTTGTGGTGCAAATAGTATATCAAACATTATAGTTTCCCCAATACGCCGTAAGGTCGAACACGATAAATTCTCGATACAGCTCTCAATTAACTACTCTTTGGCAAAATATTGATTCTACCAAGCACGTCCCGATATATCGGATGGGTAAACAAAATTAGCCACACAAAAGGACACTTTGATGGCATCGGCAGCCATGTAGCTGTACCTCTGGCCTTCCACGTGCATCCCTTTCATCAACCGCAAGCAGTGGCACTCCTGCAAGAAGCAAAACCTCATCTCGACTGATGGAGCTGCAGCATCAACACGTTGCAATACTGATTTATCGATGATACGTCTGTATCTTCATCTAACGACCCAATCAAGTCGAATACTGATGTCACCGTGGCCCTACTCCTTCCCACTGCCTCTGCTCGATCTTTCCCACCCGAATGGGCAACCATTTAAGTGGACCTCGTAGATTAGTCAATAGTGTCCTGTTCGGTTTGGCTGCTCAAACGGGAGAAAAAAAATCCCTCGGACAACTTGCTCCCACGGAGCTGCAATCGAAGCCACTTCCGGGCCACTTACTTACGATCGGTTTTGTTCCTCTGAGTGCCTTCTGTTGCGGATGTGGTGACTACCCTCCGGACAGGATAATTGCATTAAGGAAGTTGCTTCGGGCCCTTCCGAGCGCCATGTTCGTGGTTTGCAAGGCATGTGGATTTCATTTTTTTCCGGCACTTCAACCATTGTTGACGATAAATAATTCCGATGGAGCACCGAGTGTTGCCAGCGGTTAATCCGACAACTCACGGGTTGGGAGTTGACGAAGCCCTTCGGAACACTCAGCCTTTGCGGGCACACCGGATGTCGCTCATTCGTAAAAGATGAACCCCTCCTCCGGGACCGGGTTTTCGTCGGTGATTCTTATCATGCAAATGCAAACTCCACCGACGGTGCCTGGAGCGTGAGCGAGTTGCTACCTTCCATCATCGTTTCATTAGCGAACAAGCAAGAAGCGACCGCGAAGCGACAGGTTTTCCGCCGATCACGATAACCCTCAGACCCGGTGCCCTGTTCAGGGCTGCCCGGAAAGAGCCAACAACGGTAGCGAAAGGGATGAATTTCTAATTCAAACAAATTGGCCCCGAACCACCGCGCCCGATGGAACGAAACCGCAGAGGAAATGAAGAGCTAAACTTGAACAGGGAAGCATGTTGATCTTACGCAACGTTGGTGGAACGTCCCTATTTCATCGACGGTATCGTTTGATGTTAGGAGACACTTCGAAACCTTGCTCCAATCAGTCATTGTTTAGACGAGCAAGGGTTCTCGTTTCCTTATTTTATCGATCGACCCTTATCATGTCGAAGATTTCATTAAATTTACGACAAAATGACAACGGTTGTATGATTAGACATCATAATGTTTTGAATAATTTGCCACTCAACATGCCTTTTTACGTATTACTTGTTATTGAATCGGTGAGGAGTACCAGCCAAAAAAAGTTTTAAATTTAGTTACTTTATGTTCCATGTCTTGGTTCAGTAAAAAGCTTTCACTATTAATAAATCGATAAATTCGTTCAAGGGATGAAATTCACAATTTAACATACTATCATTCATTACATCATGATGAAGAAAACAGTTAGAAAGTAATATGATGCTTGGGTTTATCTTTTGGTTGGCTTTTGTGTTCTCAATCGTCTAGATGCCTTTACACCTTTTTATCATTTGATAAGCTTATTTTTTAAATTTAGCTTGGTTAAGATGACAAGTATCTGCCATTACTTTGACAGATTTGACTTTTTCTCTTCCTGTTCTATAAAACGAGTTTTTATTTGACGGTTTTTTAAGCTTTTCATTTATTTATAAACTACTGTTAGTCAGTGTTAGTGTTATGTTTCAATGTCCTTTTGTTTCATAAATGTATTTGGTTGTAGCTAGCTTTTTCTATATTTTTTATACATTAAAATCTTCATCTAGTTATGGTTATATATTAATGAAAAAAATTAGAAACACAGTAGTTGATAATTGAAATGGAAAAGCTGCTTCAAATTGCAAAACTCACATTTTTATAATACTAAATTAAAAAATATTTGTTAGAAAAGTGTACTCAAATAACCACACACCTTTTTTCTATGATGTTCTGTCCAAACCACAGGTAATTCACCCAAAGTAAAAACGAGCTGATTCCGTGAAGTTTATTATTTTCCCGAAGCTATCTAGGAACGGCTGAAACTCTTTCACCTCATTCGCTACCTGCAGCAAAAACACATCGCAAATCAGTTAACAAGCTCATAAATACTTTCCTACCGACTTCGCCACGCCAAGCACGCCGCAGGCCACGTACTTAAATTCCTTTCTCGCCTTTTCACTGCGAAAATTCTCGCCCACACCGCACAATAAAAAGCCCATCGTTTAATTATGTTCCGAAATACCTGCGAAATAAAAACGGACAGCGGCGCCGGTGGCGCACGTTCCTCGGTCCCGCTCGCCGATGCAAGTGTGCCCGGAGCAATTTCTTCGCCATAATTTCCCAACCCCCTGTGGTTACAGGCAGCAAGCTGTGCTTTTTTCACCACTGAACTTACTCGCCTCCATTCCCACCGGGTGTTCGTTTCACCGTTGTATATTAATCTATGGTTGCTATGGTGGAATTTGTCAGCTAAAATAGCCCACGATTTATGGGGAAGCGTGCAAATGGAGTTTGCTTCTTTTTTCCTTCACGCTGACTCTGAAAAGGGTTTGCTGAAGCAATTTTAATAGACTTTTTTTCCTTCACCACAAATATGGGAATATTTCAACCATAATCTCGTTCGAAATTTAATGGCCTCAAGTAGCGGATCTCACTTTATTACCGTCGCATTGGAAAATTCCTTTTCCCCACTTTCGTTTTCTATCTCTGCCTCATACACACTTGTTTCCTTTCCATCATTTTGCCTTTCTTCTGCCTTCAACACGAGCTTCTCCAACACCAGACAATGTTTGGCCGAATGCTCGTGAAGCACCAGAATGTAAAAGAATGTTGGTCCAGAGAGCGAAAGATACAACCGCATCGGGGGAAAATGGAGCCCAAACAAAAATGCACAAAGTCTGACCACATAAAACGCGGATCCTCGGAAGCGCCAGGGAAGCTGCCCTAGACCATGGTCAGGGATTTCGCACAGGTTTCCTTTCCAGCGTAAGGGCTTCCTTTTATTTTTGTTTGTTCAAATACCCAGACGGTTGATGTAAATGTGAAAGAGAGCTTCATAAACAGCCACGGTTTCGTTGGAAGCTGTTAAGTGCATCCGAGTCCAAGTCCGTTAGTCTGAGGAAAATCACCAGGGAGTTCATTTTCAGTCAGATCTTTTCGCTGCTTTTCAGCCGATTCTTCTTTAAACGTTCGTTATCGGTGCTATGCTGTTAAAATTGATATGTTTTATATAGTTGTTCTTTTGCTTCATAATGTACAGTCATGCAATTGTCAACATCGAATAAAATTTATAGTTTGTTAACATCAGTGAAGTAAGAAATTAGCAATGAGAATAACATTATGATTTGTGAATATGCAGATCTTGGTAATCGTAATACAAATAACAATAAACACAAAGAGAAAAAAGTCATCATCACGTGGAGTTTTTTAATAAATTAATGCACAATTTCCCTTGACATTTTTACTACATAAAAATTAGAAACAAGCGTAGTTAAGTATTTTAAATCTTTGTTTAAAATTTCTGAATAATATTATATTGCAACACTCGAAGTATGTGATTAAAAATAAAACAGAAAAATGGTGCAAACATGAATTCGAAAACATTTCTTTTCTGCTCCTTAGTTTTGCTAGTAAATTCTACTCTCTTCGCAAGACTCTTCAAACGATCGTCAATCAAACGAGTACTTTCAACATCCGAAAGAGCTTTTTCCCGATAGCTGTCACTAGCACTGGTGCGTGCGTATCATGTTGCGATGACATCTATTGTGAGACAACAACATAAAAAAAGAATACCCAAGCATACCCTCATCGCATGAACAGCCTCCCGTTTGGTTTGGAAAAGCTACAAAACTTTTCACAACCGGATCTTATCAGCACGGCCGAACGGACGCACGCATCCATTGTCCGACGCAGACGCTTCTACTTATCCGCTCGAACTTCCGACGGAAAAACTTTTATAACCAGCTTTACCGGGAAGCGTACAGTGGGTTGTACTATCGCGAGCTACTATCAAACCGACGCGATACCGACACCGTCGACGGCCATCATGATGACAGGAGCGATAAACGTGAACAAAGAGACTAGACGCGCGCTCGAAAACAACATTCCACCCGAGGCCTGACGTCGGCAACTGACAGCATACTTACAGCACTCGGGGGGAGGTCTGGTGGCTTTGGTAGGGTATTTTGCAAATGCGCAGATGCTGAAAAGCTTCGGCTGAGGTATGCATTTTCCCCTTACGGAAGGATTTTCCCCAGATTAAACTTGTAACTAAAAGGGGAAAGTCTACTGACGATTGTTATGATAACCCATATGGCCATCAAAAATCAGCTCTTGTTCATGAATTCATGATAACAAACTGTATTTTATTTCTTTATTGTTGTTTGTTATGAGCGTTATCTTTCCAATTTATTGTGTGTGTTGTAAAAACAATAACATCTGTTAACTATTTAACACTAAACAATAAGTATTTCCAATAAATTCTTTGATTTTATGGGTTGCTAAAGAGCTTTAAACATGTGAAAACAACGATCAAAACAACAAGAAGTTCTAAGAGAACTTTAATATGCATACAGATTTCGTAAAACTAACTGTAGAATTACTTCAAATGGAATAAAAATCTCTAAAAATACCAATAATCTAATTGTGTCTCAGGTCGAATTCAACATACCAACTGCTAATAAAAAAATCGTTTAAATTCAAAGATTGTCAATCATCGTGTTACTAAACAAAAATTCTTTTACCAATCTCACAATGTAACTTTTGCATCCTCAATGAAATCTATTCCTTGTGTATCACACAAATTTGATTATGAAATAAACATTTACAACTTTTATCATAAAAACATGAAACAATTAAAGTCCGTCAATTTATTTTCCATGTACCCCCACATTATTTCCGGAAGAGACAAATGGTAATTTTCAATGTATAATAATTATTTTTTATTTTAAAAATATAACGAACCCCTGCTGCTATGAAAATAAGCCAACAATTACACAATGTCAAAGTTCGTTAACGTTGTAAATTCAAACAGATGCACACTTTTTAGCAAACATCGAATTGGCAACGCAAACAACCACTAATTATGGTATTGCGACATGGTGGACTGTGTTGCTGATTGGAAACAAATCGTGCTCCCAATACGACGAATGTTTCATGGCGCATACGGGCGGTGCGGTAATTCCTAGAAACCAGCATGCATGAAAACAAAAAGTTTCATACAGCGTTGACATGTTTGCCAACATCGAATGTCGTTCTCACGTACCACACGGCAGCTACCATCATAGCAAAAATGAAACTAATCAATAGCCGATTTGTTCGATTCTTCCACTTTTGCTTCCACAAACCAATACCGTTGGACGCAATATGGCGCACGCACGATGGAGGCGCCCGGTGGTTCTGCTGCTAAGTTGCCTCACCGACCGCTTTCAGCACGTGCTGGGCGGAAAAAGCCAACCGTAGTGGAGCTGCTACATTTAATTAATCATATTATTATACACTCATTGTTCGCCCGAAATACCGGAGATATTTCGGGGCATGGCACCGGTCGGAGCAACGGTGGTTAATTAAGTACCATTCAGAAAAGACTCGGTTGGCCCGGGGAAACCGGTATTGGTATTGCAATTTTGTTGTTGCTCTTATTTGGGTTCCCTAACTCCGTCCATATTATTTTGGGATCATGTCAAAAACAGAAGACAGGATATTTTTGCCGATTGCTTGCTATTATGCTGGATTTGCTAATTCACTTGATTAGAACGTTTCATTGAGTAGAACCCGAGCACGAAAGAGAGCCAATATATTAATTACTCTGGCACTATGGAGTCTTAATCAATTATTTTTGTCACTACTGTGGTCATGTAACCATATAATAATCAATGAAGGTATGAATGTTAAAATATGACATATATCAATAATTGTTCATTTCTGAATGTATAAAATTCAAATACATTCACTTCAACAAATTGTACGTATGTTGACTTGCAAAAAATCTGCCACTCATTTCAGTTCTTCAATAACACTCTCTGTTTAATTTCGAAACCTATTGTTAACCTAACACTTGAAGATTTAGACTTGAAAAGATTAAGCTTTCACTTGAGCAAATACCCATTTCTCCTGCTTGCGATTGAATGGCATTTCAAATACGCCACCAAGTACTATCACTCTCTTATGCAAACGATAGAGCACAAAAAAGGGTACTATGGGAATGAAAGGTTTCATTGAGAACGTTGCAACTCAAACAAAATTAGCATTCCGTAATTCAACCATGAAGTTTATATCCGATCCGTTGAAATTTTATAGCACCTTTTTGCTTGTGTAGAGAAAAATATTCAGTAAAACGTCAGCCGAAACTGACACTTTGGACGTTTCAAATTTATACCAAACATGAAATCGAACCCTAGTTTAGGTTGATTCGGGTGGAAAATGGTAAGAAAAATTAATCGTTTCTACTGCCCGGGACAACCTGTCAACCAAACCAGCCAGTAATTATCACGATCCACGGGAAATGCAACCCCAGAGGAGTAAAACAAAACCGAAACCGATAGCCTTCGAGAAAAAACCCGGCTATTGCGTTGCTGTCATATATTTTGTAACAAAAGCTGAAACGAGTTTTACTTGAGAAATTTTCTTCTAGAGACCGCTTCTCTCGTTACTGCGAAACACCCGACCCTCCGGCGGGGCGAAGGTAGGTTTAGGATTATTTGGTCGTGTACGTCAACGAAACAACTTGTTCGGAAAAGCGGCCTACGACGACACGGCAGAAGTTTTTCCCCCCCCATTATCCGAAACCAATGAATTTTGCAACCGAACGAGCCGAACAGACTGCCGGAAGCGAGATGGAAACCCTTCGTACTCGAGGTACGAAAACCCTTCACCCTCGATGTCAGCGTTTCACAACCCACTTTCCCTGTTTTGTTTTTTTCCTTTGGCCCGGCACCGTAATGAAAAGGATGATCCAATTTCAATAACGAGAACCGTACGCAGTGGAGTGTAGCAAACGATTATGGACATCAACCGCGACGTAAGGATAGGCAGCAGGATGAGGATCTAAGCAACAACAACCCGGGGAAGAATCAGACGCATGAAAGAATGGTGAACAAAAGCACACTTTTTGGGAGGGAGAATGGGAAAATGGTGGACACCAAACAGTGGAAGAGTGATTTTGCGAGAGCGCACAATTTCAACCCTTTACCAGTGTCTGGACACTTGAGCCGTTAGGGGTTTTCGTACTTTTCGGCTCGCACCGACCATTTATCCTTTATCCTCACTCATTTTGACTGTTTGCTGTTCACTCGCAACTTTCGCGCGCTAAAAGGGATCGAGAAAATTTGGGTAGTTTTTTTGGGTAGAATAACTTAAAGCTTTTAAATGAATCTTTTGCGCGTTTTCCGCTCAGATATTCAAACGCTTTGTAAACAATCGAATGGATTCACAATGGAAAGTCTATCTTGAGGGGCGAATGTTTCACTAGCGGGTCTGCAGTATTTACATTTTCAATCGTTGCAGTGTTGTGAAAACTAATGCTTTATCCTGAGCTTGTCAACTCGGATTTATGGAAGATTTAAATTGAAATTATACAAAACGCAGATGAACAAATCTTATTGATGCGTTGGGTTTATTTAATCAATCTTTAATCATTCAAAAGTTATAAACAATTGGAATTATTTTGATAGTTTGTCAAATACAGATAAAAATGAAATTGTGTGTCTGTTAAAAGAGCAAAGTAATGTCTGTTTCACAAAGAACTTCGAGAGTCAAATATCTGCTTATCTTTTATAGTTACTTAAACATGTTTATTCGTTAGACAAATATTGTAAAGCTTCTGAAGATTGATGATTTCAATTTAAAAAGTTATCAGCAGCAATTTTGTATCGTCTTAAAAATATGCAAAATATCATGTAATCTATAACTTCACATATGTTTGAGAAAAGATTACTACAATGGTACGAAATGGTATCTATCGTGGAAATTTTCCACACTTTTTAGAATAGAGAACACGGAAACCGGTATCAAAAGACTCCAATTTCAAATTGTGAAGCTATCCAAATAATTTGAAATTTAAATTGAAATTATTTTTAAAAAAATTTACGAAGTAAACTGAAACTATCTTTTACCACTAGTCATTTCACGTGTGGATCCATCAGTCTGACATATGGAAATCATCCAAAAACTCTAAATCATGCCCCAATCAACCAACCAACCCTTTCCAAAGCCAGCCGAAGTGCTCGAAGTTTTCCTGCTTTTTTGCCGCTCTGCAGATTGAAATTATGCTCCTCGTTAGCGAAAGCGTAAAAAGCAATCTCAAACTCATCGTTCCGTAGCGAATTTCCGAGGCGGCACACAACCTTCCACCATCAGTTTCGGTATCTTCCGAACGCGTGGTAAGGAAGGGCGAGAGAAGAAACTCGTACGTGGAAAGCGGGGCTCGTGTGTTTCGCTATTTATATGATCATCAGCTTTCGGCAATGAAAGGCAATAGGCGAACCAAGCAAACGTCAAACATAAATTTCACTCACACGCCAACCTGGGGACCTTTTCTTTCCTTCGGTCGGCGTCAAAGATGAAGGAGCTTCAAGCTTCATCGCCTTTAACAAAAGAAGAGTGAAGGCGGAACTGGGAACGAGAGCTGTTTGCTTTCCGTGAACAATCTCCACAAGATTGCGTACGAGCCGCAACCATTCCTCCAACAGTTTTCATCCAGTGCTAGACCTTTCCGCGAGGCCAAGCCAGTTTATTGAAGGCTGGTTCTCCGTTGTGCCGAGCCGCGCAGTAAATAAATGTAAAGTGAAATAAATAATGCATGAATTGTTTATACTTCTCGTTTCGGTACTCGTGCGAAAGTCGTTCTACTTTCCAATTGTTGTCGTACAAAAGACTACGCTCAAAACTTATGATGAAATCGTGCTTTTCCTTAGCCTAGGAGTATGTGTTTCAAGTTTTAAAGTTAAATGAAGCATCCTGTTTCAGTAGAATCGTATCGAATCGTTGTAAATAGTTTTATTTTACTACAATTTATAAATTTACAACTAAAAAATGGGTTTTCAACGTTGTTATTCTCGCAAACGAAATCCACTTTGTTTTGCTTTCTTCTAACTATGACAGGTGAACCAGAATTTATTTTAACATTACCAGCTCATAATTTATTACAATTTCCCCTCACCCACACCACTTCCACCAGATTCCTGTTAATCCGAGCGATGCTATAAATGCAACTGCAATTAAGGGGTAGCTAGAAACCGGAGTTCAGTTGCTGCCGGCCTCTGACCTGTACACCAATGTTCCTCTCCTCTTGCCTCATAAAGAGAATGGCTTCATTTTCATGGCCATTCCATTTTTACCTTTTATCAGCTTTTTTTTTCCTTCCACGTTGGTCCAAAATACCACCACCACCACCATCCCTCTACCAGGGCTTCCGCATCATAAACAAACATCAACCCGCCTGTCAGGTCGTAAATTTTCGGTCGGTTGTTAATCCTTTGCCTTGGTTTATGAACCCCCGCCTCTTTGGATGTATAAACACCGCCGTTTCAATATTTTACCACGCCATTTTATATTTTCACCGGTGCATCCGTTGCAATCCCGATCCCGGGATCCGCGGCCACCCTTTGCCCGCAAGAGAAGCGTTACAGTTTAGGTAATTATTTGCATTTAGTTCTGGTTCTACTTTCAGTAGCAAACTCGCGGCACCCGGTGTGTAGTGGTCACAAAAAGGTTACATTTGAAAATAATGAAGAATTCGTAGTATCATTTATTTGCTTTTAATCAAAACAGTTAATTAACTAGCGCTTACTTAAATTAAAAATAAAATAAAGGGAATGCATGTGGCTCACAGGTTGATAAAATATATGCAAATGCACGTTCAAAATTAAATACAAACAATTTACCTCATTGCACATTACCTAATGACATAACCTAGTGAAGTTGTATTGTAACGCCAACACAATCACGTGCATCCGTTGCCATGAACCTTTTAATTAAAAGCAAATAACTTATCAATTAACGTTTTACATTTGATCCGGCACATTCGATTGCACTGGTGGAGTTTGACAATCGGAAAAAACACAATCATGCCATCCGTTAATGCAATCTGGCTTTTCCAACCCTCCAACCGCCCTTTTCGTTGTTTCTTTATTCCTTGATCCCCGCGAACAGCTTTCGATTGTAGTTCAGTAGCTCGATTGACCTGGACCTATTTCCGGGGGTGATCCGTAGTGGAACCCACGCTCAATTGTACCCACGGGGACTTTTGAAAACGGGATGAGGCTACTGAAATGTGCATCCACCCAATCCACCCCAACCACCGCTACAAAGTCACCCCCGATGCTCTGGTGAAAGTGCACAGTTGCATCAACTGAGTTTGGTGCGAAGTGTGGTAGGTCGAAGCTGTGGTATGGTAAGCTGCATGGTATAATGCCAGGCCATGGTATACCTGCACCATCGAGCAGTTGCGGGTGAAAGTTAGGAAAAATAATGGCTGGCACAAGCTGGCAAAACGGTGGAAGTTTTTTGTTTTACTACACCCTCGCAGCGCTCCCTAATGGCCTTCGGCACATAACAACCGGCGGTTATGGCTTAAGCGGTGACTTTCGAGCAATAAAAACATCGAGGGCATGTTTGACTTTCAGCTGGTTAGTCAAATGCCTCCCGTCGGATATATTGAGCGTTGTTTCAAAGCGCATTCAAAAGAAATGAATGGAATGATTTCCTCGTTATCGTCGCTTTTGTGTATTTATTATCAAAGTAAAGCGATTCCCATACTATTGGGGAAGAATTTCAAGATCAGCTTTAACGATTGAACGGTAATTTTAATGTATTTCGAATAAAATTTTCGATAGTAAGGCACACGAGCAAGAAGTTTACATTTAGATTTTCTTTTCCACATGTGAAAGGTAAAAAAAACGTTTTTATATTCTGTGGCTTGGTTTATCCTACGTCATGATTTTATATTTTGTTTTTATAACTTCATTATGCTCTTTTATTTGTCAGTTGAAACATCCTATTTTTAAGTATAATTCGATTAATCCAAAACAAAATAAAAGTGCTCTTTGGGCAACAACTTTTATTCTCATCTTCAGCATTAAAAAAATGGAATCTTCTAATAGTTTGAAAAGCTGAATGATTTGTTTGCTATAATTTCAATACCAATTGTTGATCAACTTTTTTCAAGTATCAAAGTGATTATTTATTTTTAAGCTACGGTAATTTTACAAAAAGATACAATGAGTTTTGTTATATTGAAACTTCTTTACTTTGGGAGCAGTTATAAATTTCTTTAAAAATGTTGCATCTTAGCTATTTTACATAATCCTCTCTGGCTATTTGAATTATTGAAACAAGGGTCCAGTAGATTCATACAATTGTTCTACACTGTTCTTGCGCGATTTTCTTTCACAATAATTTCAGATGTTTCGATGTTGCGATGTATATTTACCCGAGTGTTTTTTGGTAGAAGAGAGTGATTTTTATTTCTAAGCTTTTATAACATTTTAACCTAACTCTTTTAGTTCCCTTTTTTGCTCATGCCAGGTTCGGGCCCATAAATTAATTATGGCCGTAATTGCCATAATGGCTTAAGCAGTGTTTTTGTTTACATTAGGGAAGTGTCAATTCCTGCCTGATTGTTCACCTATCTATTTAAGTTTCCTTATTAGCTATTTAATTTTCTTAGTATTTAGGAACTGTTATACATCTTCTTATCTATAAATCAAGGTGCTATTTTTTACAAATGGTATGGTTTATTTGTTAAATAAAAGGATCCTTTTTCGGAAATGTTACATCTTCTGCATCTGATGGAGGCGCATGGTGCCTCACGTAAAATCCAACTATACTACTCATTCTCTGGTTTTAAACGTTGCTAGATAGACTCGCTATCCCCACCTTCATGTTCTAAATTGTGCGTGCACGAACACTTGATTAAGCGCTTACTCCAATTTCCAACCTCACACGATCCAATTGCGCCACACGCGTGGGCATCAAACGAACTTCCCGACCCAATATACCCTTCCCCGCCACCATTAAGCATCGTGTCCAACTGCACGATGGACAATTATTCCATCATGCTCGTACGCTGCAGCGCGTCGTGTTGGCGTGTCACGCGTTTCACGCTCGACCGCGTAATGCGAACATCGCGTCCAGCGAGCAATTAATTCGCGTTCCATGTTAATTCCACGTTGCTCTTTGACACTGCGCAACATTTGACCTTCCTCGCCCGCCCTCAACGTGTCGGTTTCGGACTCGCCAACCCACTTCACCGAAAGGTGACCCATTTCCAATTTGCGGCCCCAGTTCCGGACAGATGTCATAATACATAAATCAACTGGACCGATTATCCGCTACATAAATCCTACTTCGGTGCATGTTTCGACGGGGCAGGGAAGGGGAGTGACCGAGCGCGACAAGTAAACCGATGCCAAAGTGGCGTTATATGTGGAGTAATGTAGCGCTCGTCTATGGAGGGTAGGGGATAGTAAATTCGGGGGAAGGTTCGGCCAATTTCATGAATTCATCGATCACAGGGTGTCGAAGGAGAAATGTATCATAAGCTAAGGTTTTTAGAACAATTTTATCAGACTAGTATCATGAAAGTAAACAAGTTTGATGTAAAAACATGTGAAGTTAGATTGATGATTTTATTCGTCTAGAATTAAAAATCCCATTCGTTGACTTATTATTATTTACCACTAAAAATAAGTTCTTAAAATTAAAACGATCTCATTTTACAACGTTGAGTCACCCTGTGCTATTGTACCCGTATAATAGCCAGCCTCACTGTGGGGAACAGTATCAGCCACGCACTTTAACCAACCTCGAGCCACACAGAGCCCGCGGTCTGCGCTGTGGTGTACCGCGGAGTGCCGAAAAGCGATTTCCCAAAAATCCTCCATGCCCTTTGCGGAAGAGCCGGTTTGCGGTAAATGGCCGGCGAGGCAGGTAAATGCAGCACTTGCCCACAGCGCTGGGTATTAAAATCAATTATATGCGATAATAAACCGTAATTTGATTTTAATTTACATCGCAATACATGTAAGTGTAAGCGGGGGCCCGCTTCGGAAGTGTCGCAGCCCGAGGGGCTTTTCCTCCGGTCGGTAGGGGGGAAATTGGGAATGAATTAATTTACGCTCCGCCGGGCATGCATTCTTCGGCCGGGGCAGAGGGTCGATTTCGACACATTCGCTTGGATACGTGGACGGAATAATGTTGGCCCGGATGCAATGGGGTTGGTCCCAGACACCGCACACAATTATAGGACCGGTGCGTTTGGGAGAATATTATAACTAACCTAAACTACCGTACCCCATCGTTTGCTCGATTTCTCTCGAAGGTTTCGACATGGGTTTCGACAGCGGAGGTTCGAACACCCAGCCTCATATAACACACTGTGAGCTGGCTGTTTCCGATTAGGACGGCAAACACCATTTGCATACATAAATTGAACCGTACTGGGCTGCCCTTTTACACTTTAACCAACATCGAAGCCACACACACACTCACGCGTACGACTTCCGTCGGGGTTGGTTTGAATATTTTCCAAACTCGAATTATCCTATTTTATTGTTATTGCGCCACGCGTACCGGAGAACCGACCGGGAACTGATCAATTCGCTGGTAAAACAGCCGCTCGGAGAACGAAAACCCGGGGACAGGAAGCAATACAACCGAGCATGGCGAGTGTGGCAAAAAGTGTTTGCTCGGAAACGAACAGACGGTTTTTCCACGAGGGTTGGGTGTCTCATGGATTTCCATGCCGAAGCGAGCATCCGGTGATGCGGACAGCGACGATTACGAAGAGTCCATTTTCCTACGCAGCGCACTTCATTAGTCTGAAAATTGCCCGGAAACGTACGCTGACGATAATGATGATGATGATGATGGTGATGGTGAGCAGGGTGTTTGCCAGCAATCGAAGCAATCCTTGTAAATTGATACGTCAATACATGGAGGAAGGATAAAAATAAAAGGAAAGTAAACATTCTAGTTTAGGAATGAACAATTGACGCTGAAGGAGAACTCAGGGAACGTCTTTAGTTATAGATTCCAATTTTATAAAGAGATAGTAAGAAAAATTACACATTTACATTCATCTTACACAAACACCACAAACAAAATAATCTTATTAATGAAAAGCTAATATAAATTGGTAAAAAATTAAACAGTTGAGCAAAACCTTTGTTTGTGGTTTATTTTTAATGCTCTTTTCCAAGTAGAACATTTTCTAGATAGTATCAGAAGCTAACGGAAAAAAAACAATCTAGTGTAAGGTAGGGCAAAATAGCTCACAGAGCGGGATATTAACTTTGTAGAATTTCAAGATAGAAAAGTATAGAATTCTGCTGAATTAATTAAAAATAATTCCACAAGTTTTTCCTTGATTGGTACTAACAAGCTTAAGTAAGCTACACAGAGAGTAATTAAATTGGATAGAAATAATAAAACTAACAATTTCTCTTATTCATAATTTTATTATTCATTTCTTTACAGAAAACGCTTTTGAATCTTATTCATTTTTAAATCTCAGGCTTTGCTGGCACAATTTTTTAGAATGTTTTTTATTTTTTACAATGTTTTGTAAGACGTTTAGAATATGTCACATTAAGTCTATACTATCAGTAGAATAGAAAAAAGAAACCCATTGGTTAAAATGCAAACTTATTTATAAATAGGGGATGTAACGACGCAATTTGAGTTACAGATCTTACTAGTGCTAGTGCGCAGGATGAAACTGTTTTTTATTTCACAAAAAACACAACAATAAACAACAAAACCACAGCGAATCGTTTGATGGAACATTTATGTACAAAAAGAGATGTTTTTAGAAGCATGCTCGAGGTGTTCAAACACCAATAAAATAAAATAATTTAGAATTAAAGAAAACATTGCAAACAAACACATATAATAATTATTTCTAACTTACAAGGTAACTTCTAACAAGGTAACTTATTTTCAAAACTGATGCTTTACTTAGCGCCACATGACACTAAACGAAAATTACACCAGAACCAACTTGTGATTGGACTAGAAACTTTCGCAATGGCGATTTGGGGGAGGAGCAGGAGGATCGCTGAAAAGTGCGACATGAATCCACTTGCCCGGAACCGGTGAATGTCCACTTCCCGGCATCCCGGCCATCGCCGGAACAGCTTCATCGCCCTTAGTGCGCCATCGCTCGTCCAGAACGTACTGTTACCGATTATTGAACCGCTTTTCCAGACCGTGCCGGAATGTTATGTCTATGCATAACAATTTCGTCAACCATTATGCTAATCAGATAAACTTTTCGCTTCTTTTCGCAGCGCACACGCCGAGACGTCCGTTGAACCACAATGAAGCGGAATTCAAATTGTAGGGTCCATCGAATCGAGTTTATAGCCTTTTCGGGGTTTAGTACGGGTGTCTTTGTTCTTTTCCCTGCCGAGTGTCGTCCGCTCCGGTCGGTGTACGTTGACGCCTGGTTTGTTATTCTTGGCAACTCAATCTAAATATTTCCACCGTTAAGGGCATAAGACTATTGCGGTGCAATAGAATTTAAAAGCTTTTCCTTTGCTGCCCGACACCGGACTCGAGCGCTCTTGTCAATTTCCGCCCGAGCGTTGACATGGACAACTTTCCGGAAAGAGGGAGGAGGAAAAAAAGATACAACAACTGAACCGGGGAAAAAAGCTTACAAGGGCTCCGATGGCCATTAGCTTGAGTGCATTAAGCAAATTAAAAAAAATACTTTTGTGGGAAACATTCCGAGAGAGTGTGCAGATGGTTTTACTTTAAATTAATTAAAAGCTTCCCAAGTGTAATTAGTAGAAATCATCAAACAGTGGTTTGGTGTGGAATGTTATGTTATGAGTGTCACTCAGCAGTTATATTTAATATCTTTAAATCTAAAATCGGTTTCAATCCGGGAATCAAATGTTTTTCTTCTTTAACAATTGGCTTTCATATTCAAGTCTGGATGAAAACATTCCTGGCGTCCATACCCAAAACCGATCAGAATATCATCGATCCAAACGATTCATAAAACGAACACAGACAAAAATGGCATAAACGGTTCAATCAACCTAATGGAGTCTTTTATTCTGTAAAATATGCAGCTTTTATTCAGTTTTCCTCCCGTTAAACCATCTCCTTTTCGACGAACACAAGAAAACCGAAACCGAAAAAATTATCATCCGTACATCGATTTACAACTGGTTTCGTTTCGTTTGAAATCAGTTCTTTTTCAGCTTCCATTTGTACCTCTCGGCGTATTTCCCATTTTTTTTTCAAATGTTTCATTTCATCTACAAGCAGCAACACAGCCAATCAATCCATCAATCAATCGTTTTCAACACATTCACGATCGCACCACAATTCGGCTCTGCTTGTTCCAGCGGCGCGAACCAATTGCAGTTTCTTTTTTCTTGCTTTCGCCCAATTTTTCCTCCACTAGAGCTGTTCTTTTCCGCAGCAAATCCAAAGTGATTGTAACCTGTTCCGGTTCCATCCTGCATCCATCAATCAGGACCGTAGGAACAGTTGGTGCATCGTCAACAAAAATGGACGGTAAAAACGGGAGTAAAAAGACCTTGCGTCAAACAAGCTGACGAAGGCCTTTCGAAACGCCAGTAAACATTTTTTCAATGGTAAGCTCATGGTCTACGGAACGGAAGCAAACTAGAACCCGGCGAAGAGAAACGTTGGCCATCTGCTTAGATGAAAAAAATCAACGCCGTAACTATCAAGCAGTGCGGGAAAAACTGGCCCCGAAAAACTATCGTCCCCATCAGGACGGTCGGTTCTGTGGAAGGAACTGACCCGGGCAATCTTCACGGACCAAAGGACAAAGTTCGGCAAGGCAAGAAAAACGCGCTGCTCGTGTGGTGCGGCGAAAGTTTTTCTAATTAAATTTAATCACGTTCAAACAGGTCAACTCTTGGTCTCTTGCTCTCTCTTTCACACTCCCCTTGGTCCGGGTTGGGAAATTTATTACACTTTCCGACCGACCGATGTTATCGTTGGATGACCAACCCGTCACCGTTCTGGATATAGGAAGGTTCGGTTACCAGATCCATCGGCATTGGAAAGCTTTTATTTTCTCTGAAATAACGTTGCACAAATTAAGTGTCTTTTAATCTAATGCTTTATAAAAAGTAGGCTGTAGACATTCAACTAACTTTTTCTCTATCTAAAAGTTAAATAGGGTTTAAAATACTTTAATTTGCTTATTTCGTTGGGAAAAGTGTCCGCACGTAACGTAACCTTATCCGATGCAGCATTTTGCAATCATAACACAAAAAACCCTTCTCTCCACTCAAAAATATTAAAAAATATCATAGTTCTGACGAGAGAACCATTCGTCAACCAGTTTTTGCGTTTGTAACTTCCCAACCTTTCAGCGTATAACGGACATGGAACCACAATTATTCCCATCCTATTCCATGCATCGAAAGTTTCCCACTTTGAATAATGTTGCCTTTTGTGCTGTTCCGACCAGCTTTTTCCATGCGAGAAGCTCGTTTTGCTGCATTTTTCACACACATTAGCAGATAAAAGTTAGTAAAACACAAGAATGAAATAGGAAAAAACACTTTCGATGAATGTGAAGTTGCGTGCATCCCGACGAAGCGATTGAAAAGTTCAAAGGAAACCATTTCGGTTGGGTTAGGAACAACCGTTTAAGCGGTTCCAAATGCTACTACTTGATGTTTTTGTGTGTTTTAAGGAGTCAGAAGTGGAAGTAGTGGTTTTCAACCCAGAGTTTAACGATTTGAACATTTTTGTGCAAGAAAAGCTTGCGATCGTGTGCATTTATCTTTCCATATGAACTGTATGGATATTAAGCTAATCAAACTAAGCAAATACAAACAAAAGTTCAAATGTAATATTAGAAAAGTTACTATAAAGTTTAAAAAAGAGTATCCTAGCAATTAAAATTAACCGTATAGGTAGTTAGCCTTTTAAAACTTAATTGCTTAACTTCAAACAAACTAACAACACGTCATTGGGTCTTTAAAACACACTTACAGAGACATAAAAAAGGGGGTTCGGCGGTGAAAAAAATGTCCTAACTATACAAATATTTAAGTTTACCATCATCATCGATATATCACTTCATAAAATTTTGTGAAATTTATAGTTTCTCCAAAATGAGTTTGAACAAAATTGATGTGAAATATCGAATTCAAACCTAACAAGATAAAAACGGAGCCCACCCCGGATGGTATGCCCAAAAACCATTTGATTTTAAAACCAAACTGTCTTAGGTTTTAATAAAATTCAAAAAATTAGTTCCTAAATTTTCAACATGGTTTAATTTGTATGCAAAAAACAAGAATTTTAAAATGCATGTAGTATAAACGAAAAACCTAGAAAAGTCCAGGGTCCAGGCAAACACTTAAATAACTAATGTAAACAAATTGTCTATTTCAAAAAGTGTTCTAACTTCATTGGACTAAACAGATGGCCATTTCCGTAATCCAAATCAAACAACATGTATTTTAATTGCACCTCGGACCATGAAAAGAAATACATTGCACAAAAAGTCAAGGGTACCATTAAAAAAATACCTAAAAACAGACACAAATCTCACCCCGTCCACTGCACATTACTAATTCAACGAACGTTTAACTCCAAAGCCTTTCCCAGTCCAACCCTAACATGGCACAATTTTCAACACACCGAGCTTCTATATTCTACGGTTCGGTGAAGGCTGTGGGGAGGGGGTCGCAAACTAACCAACCCCTCCCACAGTTTTCCAGCTTTGGTAAATCCGTACATTATGATAGTCCCCAATGTCCAATTTGGGTAAACATCTGGCAGTTGTGGGCTCCGCAACGCAACATTTCGGCACCATTCGCGTCCCGCTTTCCCTTTTTCTCCGTCAATTCGAAGCTTCTCGATCTAACCTCAGTTCCCGTTGCTTTTGCTGCTGCTGCTGATGATGATGAACAGCGCACCAGGAAATGCTAATTAAGCTGCTCACTGTTTTGGAAAGCAAACAGACGGCACCGGGGATCGTGTGTGCGGTTGGGATACGGTCACACCACTCCGGCTCGGTGCAAGCTGTTGAGCGCTTCGACGCTGTTATTAAACATTCCCCCTTTGGTGCGCAACTTTTTCGGGTGGCAACGTCGAAACGTCGAGGTTTCGTCCGGAAGTGGAATGTGGCCCGGGTGGAACCTTTTTGCGTCACTGCTTGTGGTGCTTCAGTGTCTTCGGTGTGACGCCTCCGATGCCTTCAACGGGACGACGCTGGTCGATAAGGTGGAAACCATGGCACCACCGGCAACCCCATCGACACCGGCCACCCCGTGGAAACGGCCTCCGATCGTGTACGACAGAGATTTGGTGGTTAGTGTTAGCTTAAAGAACAAGGAAGGTAAAAGAAACTAACCTCTGACACCTCTTGAACAATCTTGCCCCGAAAAAGATTGAGCTCGTCGAAGCGGCAGACTATCCGATCGAAAAGCACGTCCTCACCACGCCGGACGGCTACATCCTGAAGCTCCATCGCATACCGGACCCGCTGCAGTTCGAGGACACGACCCCCGCCGCCAGCGAGCAGGACTCCGAGCTGTTGCGTTTCGGTCCGAGGAACCGATTCCGCGGCGCGGTCCTGCTGGTGCCGGGACTGTTCTCGACGGCGGCCGACTTTGTCGTGGCGGGACCGGAAAACGGGCTGGCGTTCGTGCTGGCCGACGCCGGGTACGATGTGTGGATGGCCAACGTGCGCGGGTCGCGGTTTGCGCGCAAGAACGTACGGCTCAACGTGGCCCAGAGCGAGTTCTGGGACTTCAGGTAAGCGCCGTTTGCGTGTGGTGTCATAAATTACCGAAAACCGTTCACCTGGAAACCGCTCCGATGATCAATTGCGTGGAAAACTCGTGGCGAAAGGGAAAACAACATTTGAACGGTCCGATTTTTCTGACCTTGCTTGTGTGCTGGATGTTTCTCTTCCGCACAATTAAACACACCTTGACGATATGGTCGACCGATTTGTCAGAGAACTGTTATTGAATTTTGATTTACATTTTTGTTGGCTATGCTTAGACAAGATCGGTTCCAATTATACTTTTGCACCGTTAGATCGTTCTACCCAGTTTGTTTTAACCAATTCTATTCTAAGTTTTTTTTCGCTCAAGCATTATTTGGGCAAAGAAGTAAAAGAAGCTTTATTAAATATAAAAATCAAAATCGCACAACAAATTTCATATTGTTGATCAATACTTACACTTGTGTAGAGTTGAAACTAATAATATAAAATTTATATTAGAAAAACGTATTTTTCATTGAAAGTTGCAAATATTTTAAGATTTAATTGTCTACAATAGTCTTTCGGAAGAAAAACAAATTGTTTACTCCTTGGAACATCTCAAAACTAACGCTATGAAACCACAGCACAGTAGAATTGAAACTTTCCTTTTCTGTACGCAAATAAGATCTCGTTTTATGTGGCACGATATGCCTAATGGACCTCTATCTCTGATGTAAACTGTGGTTTTTTTATGGACAATCTATTTCGGAATATTTACAGTTTCAGTCAATCATATTTAGCTTTTTTTACCTGTA
This sequence comes from Anopheles coustani, assembly GCF_943734705.1. NCBI lineage: Eukaryota > Metazoa > Arthropoda > Insecta > Diptera > Culicidae > Anopheles > Anopheles coustani. The sequence goes on from NC_071288.1 coordinate 86,970,179, forward strand.
CAATATCACCTTTTTCATCCTTTATCACTGCATCAAGTCGAAGTGGCTATTTGATATACCAAAATAAGTCTTAACGTTGCTTTCTCTGTACCAACCTATGATTTCCAGCTGGTTTAAATTAAAAAGCGGTTAAAATTCTTTGAAATTATTTGAAATCGACCAAGTTTTTAATAATGTTATTGTAAAATGTACTTTTCTTATGTTTTAGTCAAAATTTAATTTATCTATTAATTAAATTAATAGTTTAAAAGAGTTGTTTAGCAAAACTGATCAAAAATACTAGTGTTGCATTATACAAAGGTGTCGTTAAGCAAAATTTAAACACTTAAAATTTTATCCATTTTATAAATTGAGAGTGAATTATTTACTGCAATTGATTTACATTTTTGTAACGGTAGAGTTTAACCCTTCAAAATGGTAGAGTTTAAATTGTTTCAAATCCAAGAAAAATCTTCAATTCACCATCCTGATTCAAGCGAACAGAAACATATTTTACGCCAGCATAATGAACGACTAACTAATAACAGTTTTGTGATTCTTCATTAACACTATTATCCTTATGCACGCTTTCCAAAAGGCATTAGTGTCTAATGAGTAATCTGCTTGTTCTATAAATATCTTTCGCGAGCCCTTGTAATTCAGTTAATTATGCTCGAAGCGCTCGTTATGGTTATTAGCGTCCTTTGCGTAGCATCTTCGATTATAATAATTATTACAACGGTGCCACCAAGGGACGCTTCCCGTGAGGACAAGCGCGCCACCCAACGTAGGGCGTCTCAGTGTGATAAATATCGTCGCTTCGGACGCACGAACGCCCAACCGGAAAGAAGTCATCCATTTCCACGCGACCAACAACCGAAGAAACCCGTTTGTTGTCACCCCATTTATGCGGGTGCTTCTGGTGTTGGTCCTTAAGAACACGGCTGTGAATTTAATAATGTGAAATTAAGATGAAAATTAATTTTCCCAAGGAAGTGCACCCACGCGTGGCATGAAGTGGGGGAGCAGGAGGTATACCAAAGACGGGAGGAAAGATTTTCCTTAAGAGTGGGAGTAACTTATGGGCGGTCGCATAGAAAGTGCTCCCCACGCTTGTGCACTTCCATTTCCTGTCGTGGAAGGAAATGAACAGAAAAAATACAGAAACACCCAGGAGTGTTCTCCTAAGGGAAGACACAACCGTTCCAAGGTCTGCCAAAAGCATAAGACTCATTTCCATATTTCCCACCCAACCAACAAACGGTTTGCCCCGGTAAGCATCGTTTGGCGCGAGGCAAAAAGGAAGTCACGGCTCGAACGAATGGCGCCAGACAGGCGCAACCCCCTCTTGTCCCGATAAAGCCATCGTCTTCATCGTCTCGATGGCACTCCAGCCTCACCCTGCATCACTCCCTCGCTGTCCGCAAGTGGAGCTGGAAAATAGCGAACGTCAGCTTAAACGAAATCCAATACACACCTCGGCAGAGCGTTCGGGGGTTTTTCCGGTCCACGAGCTTAAGACTTGCGATTAAAACGCACCGGAATGGTGCCATATTTCATCGCTGCCAGTTATTGCCGGCCACCAACGATTTCCCATTTCCGACGACCACACCACACTTCTGCCCCATTTCCGTCCATTATTTAGTGAGCCCGGTGGCATTCGGGGTAACCTGTAGGGAAATTTAAGGTGATTACATTTCGTTCCTCCACCAAGGTGACCATTGTCGCCAGAATAAATCCTTCTGCTAACCCGTTCCCGCACCTCGGGCCGGTTGCCCGTGTTTTCGTTTCCGTGGCCGAAAAATTGAATTACGCCCCAACGCTGGCGGTGTTTGTTATCTAATCCCTCAACCGCAATTTATGGACCCGCCGGTTTTGTAATCCATAGCCTGCCTGGTAAACATCTACAATGGCGAGAAAGGAGAAACAGAAGGGATATTTTCATGATTCAAAAGTACAATGAGAAGAAACCAGCAGGCTCTGTTCGTTTGAAAACACACGTTTCAGGTTCGTTAATCTTATGATCAACCTGTTAGAAAATGTTGCCAATTTGCTCGATTTGCGATGGCTGGCTCGTGAGTGTTCCTTCAGGCGCCTCTATCTACGTTGACATAGCAAAAGAATCTGAGACTTTAAAGATCAGTTATCAGTTGTTCGAAGAATTAGAGGGAGTGCAATAATAGTTCTGCGATCTTCCGATGCATGCAATAAAAGTTGCCGTTTTTGGCAACCGGGCACTAACAAAAAAAAAAAAAAAATTAAGCGATGAAGAAGAGGCAGAATTGTTTCGTTACACGAGAAAATCATTAGTAGGACTCACCTTGCTAAAACAATCTGTTCCTGGCTGAGAAAAACCAAAGGGTTAGAGCGAATCAACCCATTCTTTAACGAAAAGTATTCAAAAAGGAAATAAACAGACTTTACCTATTCTAACTGTTTGGACTGATTAGTCAAAAGCTCAAAATAGGAACATTTGAATCATTGTGCTTAACCAGTTCTATTTTCCTTACCCATTACATTTTCGGTAGACTTTTATACTTTTTCTAGTTGCTCTCATACTTTCCTCTATGAAGGTTCAGGAAGAATCTCGTTGTGTGCATTGTCGCAAACCAAATACGTCAACCTACAAATAAAGAATGTGGTGATTATATGATAAGGATTACCGGTAGGGACAAAAAATCTCGAATAGAACATTGCGATGGGGTTATGGCTCCGTTCTGCAAAAGGAAACACAGCAGTGTCTAATCGATTAGATTCGTATTCTTACCTCCACAGCTTCCACGAAATCGGTACGATCGACATTGCGGCCATCGTGGACTACATCCTGCGGGAAACGAACCAGCCGAAGGTGTTCTACGTCGGCCACAACCAGGGCATGTCGGAGCTGTTGGCGCTGCTGGCCAGCAAACCGCGCTACAACCGCAAGATTCATCACGCCATCGGCCTCGCCTCGCTGGCCTTCCTCGGCACGACCGAGAACCGTGCGATCCGGCGGGCCGCCGACCTGACCGACCGCCTGTACGCCACGCTCCGATCGATGAACGTGAACGAGATCAAACCGTCGCCCGATTTCGTGCGGCTGCTCAGCGGAACCGTTTGCTCCGGCGAGACGAACGAGTTGTGCGCGGAAATGCTCCGCGGGTTCCTGGGCTCCACGGTTGACCGGTCGCGCAACCTGCTGCCGATCATCGTGGACGACCTGCTGAGCAGCATCTCCACCAGGCAGCTGATACACTTCGGCCAGCTCATGCAGACAAGTAAGGTGGAAAGCGGAGAACAGTTCGTGCTGTGTGACAGTTTTCCATTACTTTGTTTTGCGTTAGGAAAATTCCAACAGTTCGACCACAAGAACCACATGATCAACATGCAACGGTACGGACAGGGAAAACCGCCAGAGTACAATCTGTCCCGGGTGCGGCTTCCGGTGAGCCTGTTTCACGGTACCAGAGATTTTGTGACGTCCATCAAGGTAAGTTAAACATTTAACAGGCAGTTATGAACAACACACATAATCAAAATGAATTTTTCAAAATCATTAGAATGGTGATTTTTAACATCATTATGTGTTGAAGGGTTTTAATTATAGCATACCAAAAATAATATTACACTTTAAATGTTCTTTTCATCTGCGCCAGGATGCCCACAAGCTGAAGGACGAGCTAAAGAACGTGAAACATTTCATTGAAGTTCCCGGCATGAACCACATCGATTTCGTTTACTCCGATAAATTATACGGTCTGGTCAATAGGAAGATTATCGAAATATTCAACGAAATCTAGTTTTATGGTAAACATCACTATTATCATATCAGTGTCAAAAAAATAAATGTTTAAAAATGTCATCATTTCGCGAGGGTGCAAAACAAACAAGCACTCAAAAGCCGGCAGGCTCACCATTTTACAGTTAATATATCATTTATTGTGGCTTCACAACTCTGGTACTCGATTCAAAGAATGATTCCTTGTAAGTATGGCTACCAAGGACACAACGAAACAGTTTACGAAGTTGGATACTTGTTTTTCCGCGGTAGATCTAGCGTTCGAAACGCCATAGAAAAAGCAAAATTAAAAGAGAGAAAGTATAAATATATCCAAGAGTGAAAAATATGCCGCTTAATATCTATAAATTAAATCTTTAACCAAAAGCTAGACCAAATAATCTTTCTCTCTTACTCTGGATGTGTTTGTAAAATAACAACACGTATCAAGGTTCTTTTGTTTGTGACATGTTAAACTGGAGTACCAGATATTCTGTATCGCTCACATTTGTCGGGCAAGCCAAAAACATTAAATTAGATCAACTAATCGCATTTCTCTGTCCTCTTCCAAAACCTAGCATCCCGTTTCCTTCCCCTTTTTTGCTTGATCGAGGTCGTGGTGTGTGGGTGTGTTTGTGGTGTTTGTTTGTGTGGGTATGTGTTCTAAAGCTAAACTGTTACGGTGGCTGCGACAACATGGTGTCCACTTCCTGTCAGAAAAGTCCTCCATGTTGCCCTTCACTGATCTATGCCTACAGTGTGCCACTTGCTCATCACCTCACCTTAATTCCACTTTCGCTCCTTTTCTCTCCTCTGTCTCTCTTCGCTTTCCGTTGCCATTTTCTAAACGATTGACAGTCCCAACACAGATGCACAATTCGGAATATTATTAATTTAAGTGTTTGGTATCTCTTATCAATGTCCGTTTTACGCGTGCGCTTTCCATGTTTTTCCTTCATAAGAAACAAAAATCTTTTGCATTGTTCTAGCCATCTTCATTCTCATCTCACCATTTCTCTTGCCCGACCTTTCGATTCCTCTTCTACCGCTCACCATTCGTGCAATTGTTTTGCTTAAAGTTTACGTTTGTCTTCTTACTTGACTAACTTACTTCTTTAATACGACATCCATTCTTCATGCCACATTGCGGTCCTGTTTAAATGATTCTTTGTTATCGGCTCTTTCCTTTCTGACGTTTCTTTTTTATCTAAAATACAATGTTACTCCCTTTATAATTTCTTGTATGATGGTTTGCTGTTTCACCTCACACGCCCTTGCGCTACCTTAATATGTTATAAATCCCTTGTATGAGTTGAATATAGTTATTGGTTTTTCTTTTCTCTTTTTTTTTGCCTGTCCCACATTTATGCTCAGTGTGTGATTTGGTCACTGTTTTCTTGTTCTTGTTACTTGTTCTACGCGCCTCCTTCATACATAAACACACAAGCCTCACTCTTGTGGTTTTTGGCGAAGGAAGGGGCAAAGTTGGGGGTGTTTAAAAGATTCAATGGTTTTTTTGTTTGTTTTTCATCTGTTTCATTTTTGCCGAAACGGAATAGAGGTCTAGCACGGTTGCTGGGGCAACCCAAAGTTCATTCGTCTGTGAGAGCAACTGAAAGAGTTTCGGCAACGAATATTTTTTACTCTGTTCACTTATGCTGCAGAATTAGAGGCTAAGTTCCAGTGCATAAAAATATATGTTTATACTTAGTTTTCAGTAGTTTTTTTTGTTTTATTCGCGAAACCTGACTGTGGCGCCACCTTTCTTCTGTGTTTGCTTAATAAATAAAAAGTATACATAGCTACGCATTCGAAAGACGACCGCAAACAAAATAAACAGCTTTAACGTACTGTTAATAATAACACTAGGGGAGCAGTGGGTACGCTCTATGAATCCTTGTTTTGCACGTTTTTAACTAAAGTTGTGTAGATTTGGTTACCGTCGAAGTGAAAAAGTGTTTTTTTTTAGTTTTTTTTTTCATTTTAATTCTTACAATCTAATTCCCGGTCTGAAGTTTCATCTTACTGGACGCCCGTAGTAGGCTACCTTGCTAGTGGTTATCGTTATTTTGAATGATTCCTTTTTTTTATTTAATGAACGACTCATTAACTAATTGTTAGCTTGACACACGTTGTTGTTGCGAACTGATATTTTTTCTATTGATGGATAGTTAAGAGAACCCTTTGTTGCTTTCTGTGTTTTTTCCCAAAACCACATACTCGTCCGTCGTCATCCTCACCCGATTTCAAAGTAAGCCTCATTCGATTTTTCATGGGTAGTCCCTTTTAGTGGACCAAGGTTAAAATTCAAAGCTTGCCATCTACCTTAAATGGTATCAAAATTGTACCATTCGTTTCCTAGACACGTATCTACCTTAATACCGTATGTAGATGCTCAAACATTAACGCTACGAGAAAAAACATAAGGCTAATGAAAGCTACGTGTGCAACGGATTTAAAAATTGGATCAATATTCATATGATGTTAGTGTTTGTTTTATTGCCCTCCGTATGTCTTCTTCCGCGAGCAAAAACACTCCCAAAGGCTGTGCTTTGATAGGGAAAACAACCCGTGGGTCTCAGCCAAGCGGTCGTTTCACTCTTCTGGAGGGCCATTTGGGTTTATTTAGAGGAAACTGGACTTGGATCCATCGTTGGTGCTTACTGAAACCTCAACAAGATATACTTTTTTTTTCGTTTTCGATAGCGATTCGAAGGAAAGACGCCAGTATGCATAATTTTCCTTACGTTCCTTCCTTTCCTACTTATTGCCTTTCTGCTCCATTCTTCATCATTTTTTTCTGACTAGCGCTTTACGCCGGTCAATCTGGTTTTTAGTGTGTGCTGGGTGGGTCGATTCTTGTTTGGTTTTTTTTGGGTGTCCATGGGGTGTCATTTTTACAGATGACCTATGATCAATTTGTGTGTGTGTGTTTGTGTGTGGTCACAATCCGTTACTATTAGTTATCCTTACGGTTAAGTGTAGCAGCCAGACAAACACCTGCAGCTGCATCATCACACAGATTCCTCATTTGTGTTTTGTTTTACTTTCTGCCCTTAGCTGTCATTACTGTTTAGTGTCGTGTCCCTTAATATGGGCCACTAAGACTACTGCTGTTGCTGCTGCTGCTGCTATTGCTGCTGTGGCTGCTTCTCATCTATTCTTTTACCCCGCTTTCTTGCTATATCTTCAGTAGCATCCATTGTTTGACACACGATTTGCAGTAATAAAAAGCCTCCATCGATTCGAGAGGATTTGATTTGATTTGATTTTCACTATACATGCCATTTTGCATCGCTACCGGTTAAAATGGTCGCCATCTTCTTTTAAATATACACATACATTTTACTCCTGACAAGCTGGTTAAGCCGCGGACTCTGAGATGTCGAGAAAACGTGTACCTTCCGCGTCCCTACACTATCCCCGCCCCCAACCGGGGCACGGATACGCGCGCTTCGGGCATCCACGTGTTTTGCTGAGAATTTAATAATTGTTTTTTGCATACCTTATGCTTGGATACATCCTTTTCCACGATCAGTGTACTCAATTACTACGCTACGATTTGATTAGGTATGCTTATACGGTCCGTCCAATATTGTAGAACAATTGATTGTTGGTTAACGTTTCCTAATTCCCGGCACGTTTTAATTAATGTTCTGTTGCGTACTGTATCGCAGTTTTCTGCGGCGTTCAAAGGTGACACTAAGCAATGCAAACGTAAAAAACGAGAACGATGAACAATGTTTAACTATTTACAATCAACTCGCGTTTCGCGACAGCTTTCTATAGGACACGACGTAAGAAAGGCGCCACACGTGTAGTGGCCTAAGTAGTGTGTTGTTGTGCTATCCCAGCGATCGAGTCCGTGGTTCGAGTGGCAGTCGAAACGGTCTATAACTAAAGTAATGGTTAATGACAGAGGTTCGGAGGAAATGGCGACGAAGATGCGCGCGCCCAAATCCTTTCCAACTGCTTTGAGGATCATATTTCAAGATCGTCAGATTTCGTTACTGGTTCTATTTTTTTAGCAAAGTATGGTAGATGAGCGGTTCAGGCCGTAAGAGAGGACCGTTATGCAGGTAATGGTAAATATTTATCATTAACAAAAAAAGAAATGCTAAACCTAGGTCTAAAAGTCGGATATATTGCATTGACAGAAGCAAAAAACAAACAAGGCGAAACAAAATAGTTCACCGTATTTCACGATCGACTCATTTTGTGGCGCTTTCAAGACATTATCTGAGACCTCAAAAAATACAGCCATAATGCTCCTTCTTTCTACTGACTTCTTTGTTACAGTTTGTAATGAATAATTGTTCGGGTGGTTTAATGCTCGATTGCTTAGCACATTACTCATACGAAGTATGCGTTACAGGATCATATTGGCAGGAAACTATCTCCTAAATTAAAACAATAAAAAAAATATGTAGAAAGCCTTATTCAACTATTAACTATCCTCCTAGATGTCTTCTTTCATACGTTTTGTTTTGGTTCACGTTCCGTGAACGTATTGTGATCCTGTTGGAGTGATTTCGTTAAGCCGTAAAAAATCCCTTGTATTTCAATTGTACTAAACTATTACCGACTAACCATGTGTACACGCGAGTGAACCTTGTTGTTTTTGTAAATCCGATATCACCCAATGCTGATACCTTTTTCTTCATACTCTCACATGATTTCTAATTTTCCCACTATAATCCTTTGTAACAACAAAAGCTTTGTTTTTTTGTTTGTTTGTTTTTTCTTTAAATTAATTAAACCGTTATTGACACGAAAAAGAGAAAAGCAAGAAGTAGAGGTACTATTTTTGTCGTATGTTTTGGGTACTGAAACCGTGGCTTTGGTTTCTTGTTATACGCACACGCGAGCTTTGCCATTCATTGCTTCCCTATCCAGTTGCAATAGCAAAAGAGGCAACACAAAAAAAAAACTTTAAAGCATGATAGCGGCCAATCGACGGCTCATCTTACAACAAACCTCGGGGTTAGGTCACAATTGGGGAGATGTTAAGAAATAGATAATTGTTTTAAATAATGCCTCTCGACACTTTGAAGTAAGTCACACTTTGATATTGGAGAAAAGCTGCTACACGCACGCTTGTGAGATGCGTTAAAACCGAGAGCTACACGCAGCATGAGCATGATTTGAGCGTGTACGTGTTATTAACGTATGGAATCATAGTCGTTCGATCGTGATGAGCAATACGCAAAATTGAAGGTAATGCCGCCTGCCTGTGTGGTGGTGTTCCGAAAAACTAAAGCCTTAAATGAGCGATACACATACGAAAAACTGTGTACCGTATGCGCCGAGATCGGGTAAATAGCGATATCGTTTGTTCCTTCTTCTCCTCCTGGGCATCTTCCGTTCTTGCTTCGAGTGTGCACGATGATGAGATGTCGACATAATAATGACAATGATAATAATGATATCCTGTTTACGAAGCGCTTACATGGCGCACTCCTCTAATCTCCGTGGATGATATTCGTTTTGGCGTTGGTACGGCAGCGATCGAATCTCGTGCCTTGTATCTGTCTGTTTGCGTCTTCGCTTTAAAAACAACAAAAAACAACTGCAAAACGGAGCACCGGTGGTGGCTTGAAGAACCCCGGCGTAGCAGCTTAGGCAAAGTACATAACCTTTTTGGTGTCGGCGTGCACGGTGATCGCGCGGGCCATCGCACCGGGCGTTCTGTCCTCCGAGCAACCACTCTGGTGAGATCCTTCGCCGGAGTCGTGTTCCTTCTCGACCAGATGGTACCTGTGGGAGGAAGAGGGTTGGATGTGGGTGTCATTTCAATGAGGGACAAAACACGGGACTGCGGATTTGGCGTTCCGCTTCTTACCTCGCCCTAAATGCGACCAGATGTGCGTAGTAAGCGGGCGCTGGAATGGACACAGATCGAGTACACCGGACGTACGTGTGACACAGCTGATATGTGAGGCACTGCAGCTCATCCGACTCGAAGTGATTGTCATCCCAGAGGACGTGGTAGTGCGATGGGCGACTGGTACCCTGCAGAGATAACGGGATAAATGTTCGGTTCAGATGTCTTTTCACTGACCCCAAAGATTCAACGACAAATTTTTGCAGTAAATTTGAATAAATTGTTTCTGCGTCACAATATTTGGACAAATTTGACAGCAGTGGAAAGGTAAGGTATGAAGAAACAATAACCAGGGATTACTAAACACAACCATATCGAACTAAGCGAGCAATCGTTGGTTGGCCAACATCATTTTATTTTGCGTTGGAGGATAGCGGAAGCTTCAACATTTTGAGAGTACTGTGCAGAATCAATAAACTCCGATAGAGTAGTTTTGAGCTTCATTAGTGAATTGTAAGATTAGAAACCAGCTTGTTATGAATTTTATAGATGCAGATTACAAATAGTTTGTTTCATTTTACCGCCAAAATACGTCATACACCCTGTATAAGTTCGAACGCAGTCCATACCTGAATACCCTGGTGGCTGCAGAGGTAAAAGTCGAACTCGGTCGGGTGGGTGATGCCGACGTCCACCGTCGTACCGGCTGGAATGTTGCCCGACTTGCCACTTTGTTCCTTCTTGTCCGCGCAGAAAAGTCGCGTGTGGTGGCGCTTCTGCACCACGATGAACGTAATGCCGGGCTTGTAGTCGGCCTCGAGCTTGATGCACGCCTCGCGGATCGCGGTCAGCTCGTGCTGCAGCACGTGCGGGAACTGGCCCTCCGACACGCCGTCCCGGTAAAGGATGATGCGGTGCGGCTTGAAGCCTCCGGTCGATTTGTAGAACATGATCAACAGCTCGCGCACCATACTGCTCAGCTCCTGGATGATTTCCTGCCGATGTTGCTGCACGCGCACCGTCGCGGCGTACCTCGACGGATGGGCGTCCATCGATCCGACGACCGCCGCTATCGAGGGCTTCTTGTTATCACCCGCCGGCGGATGGGTGACATCGGCACCGAGGAAAATAACGGGCTCGTCGAATACCTGCCGGAATGAATGCCGGGTGGGGACGGTTAGTACGATTAATAAATCGATCGTTGACAATCATACCTTTGGTCTGATCGATGGCACCAGGATCGAGTTGATTCCGCCCAGTTTCACGTTGATCTTCAAGCAGAGATTGGACAGCGTTTGTGGTGAAGTTTTGTTAACGTTCTTTGCCTGCACGCACTGTGTTGCCATGCCGAGTACCGTGTCTCCAACTCGCTTGACTTCGGCTACAAAAAGACAAAACAGAAAACATAACCCATGAACGATCCGAGCAACCACAACCCATCTCCAAACCGAAAGTAACCCCTACCGTAGACGGGCGTCTTGCCGGGAAGCACCACGACGACCAGCTGCAGATGGCTAAAGGTGCTCTTCAGATATCTGAACATCGGTTCCACCTGGTCCGGGCCGGTCGCGTACTTGCAGAAGCACGGCTGTCCGATGATCGGCATGCCCGCGTCGTTCGATATCTTCTGTAGCTGCTGGGTGAAGTTGCGCAGGGCGTCCTCGCGCACGGTCCGCTGCGGCGCGAAGCAGGCGATGGCCCACACGCGAATCTCGACGCCGGTGAAAAATTGTTTGCCTCGCATATCCCAAACCCCTTGGTTTGGTAATGCTAAGCTCACCTTATTCTGTGGACCAGAGAGTAACTTGTTCGCTGATTTTAATATGCCTTCTTACGGGAAGCGGATTACGCGCTAGCCGGCTACAAGCCGAAGGATCCAAAACGTAGACCATGTGTGGGTGTGTGGGTGTAGTGAATGTAAAAAGATTTCATTGGTGCACAACTAAACATTCGTATACTTTATTCCCTCATATTAAAACCTACTTTATTATTCAATACTGAACGGATCAAATCCCCTTAACAGCATCGTAATTAATTAATTGTTCCAAAACAGCATCATCCAAAATTGTTATTAAAGAAACTTTTTTGGATAAATAGGCTTGCATTATTTTTATTTCGGAGGGTAAACTAAGGGAGCTTTTCCAGAGGCTAGAAATCTTCCTAATGGGTCCTTCTTATCGATAATTACATTTATACTATCCCTCAAAACATGAACAAATAGGAATATATTCCTTGTTACCTACGTTTTCATTTTTGCAAATGTCCAAGCAAGCATAATCACAAGCCGTTATTGGACAACTGCTGAGAAAAACTTGCTTGCATTGCTTCAATTTCGGAGGGTAAACTAAGGGAGTTTTCCAGAGGCTTGAAATCTTCCTAATGGGTCCTCCAATAAGAAAATAACATTAAAACTGTCTCTTTGAGCTCAACTAGATAAAAAAATATGCTCTGCTATTTTTCTAAATTTCAACAAATGTCCAGAACAAGCTTCATCACAAGGCGTTATTAGACAACAGTTGAGATACTCCTTGCATTGTTTTAATTTCGGAGGGTAAACTAAGGCAGTTTTCTATAATTTAGAAGTCTTCCTAATGGGTCCTCCAAATTAAATTTATTAGATTAGTACAAAATAGCCTGAGTTGACATGAAAGCATACAGTTGAAATCGTCCATATTTTACGCTATTATTCAAAACAGAAACATCTCAAATCATCATGAAAGAAATGTTGAGAAAACTTGCTTGCTTTATTTTAATTTCGGAGGGTAAACTAAGGGAGTTTTCTGTTGTTAAGAAATCTTCCTAATGGGTCCTCCAATCAGAAAATAACATTAAAACTGTCCCCTTGAAATCGACTAGATAAGGACATATTCACTGTTATCTTTCTAAATTCCAACAAATGTCCAGAACAAGCATCATCACAAGCCTTTATTGGGCAACTGTTGAGTAAAACTTGCTTGCATTGTTTTCATTTCGGAGGGTAAACTAAGGGAGTTTTCCAGACGTTAGAAATCTTCCTAATGGGTCCTCCAATTTAAATTTATTAAAGCACAAAATAGCCCGAGTTGACATGAAAGCATACAGTTGAAATCGTCCATATTTTACGCTATTGTTCAAAACAGAAACATCTCAAAACATTGTGAGAGAAATGTTAAGAAAACTTGCTTGCTTTATTTTAATTTCGGAGGGTAAACTAAGGGAGTATTCAAGAGGTTAGAAATCTTCCTAATGGGTCCTCCAATTAGAAAATAAGACTAAAAATGACTCTTCGAACTGAACTAGATTGAACAATATCTCCTGCTATCTTTCTAAATTTCAACAAATGTCCAGAACAAGCATCATGACAAGCCGTTATTGGACAACTGCTGAGAAACTCTTGCTTGCATTGTTTTTATTTCGGAGGGTAAACTAAGGGAGTTTTCCAGAGGTTAGAAATCTTCCTAATGGGTCCTCCAAATGAAATTTATTAAATTAGTACAAAATAACCCGAGTTTACATGAAAATATACAGTTGAAATCGTCCATATTTTACGCTATTGTTCAAAACAGAAACATCTCAAAACATTACGAAAGAAATGTTCAGAAAACTTGCTTGCATTGTTTTTATTTCGGAGGGTAAACTAAGGAAGTTTTCTATTGTTAAGAAGTCTTCCTAATGGGTCCTCCAATCAAAAATAATATTGAAACTGTTTCTTTGACCTCGACCAGATAGGGATATTTTCCTTGCAATCTTTCTAAAATTCAACAAATGTCCAAAACAAGCATCATCACAAGCCGTTATTGGATAACTGCTGAGAAACTCCTTGCATTGTTTTTATTTCGGAGGGTAAACTAAGGGAGTTTTCTATTGTTAAGAAATCTTCCTAATGGGTCCTCCAAAACATTTGTAAAATAAGTACAAAATAGCCTGAGTTTACATGAAAATATACAGTTGAAATCGTCCATAATTTACGCTATTGTATAAAACGGAAACATCTCAAAACATTATGAAAGAAATGTTGAAAAAACTGATTCGCTTTATTTTAATTTCGGAGGGTAAACTAAGGGAGTTTTCTGTTGTTAAGAAATCTTCCTAATGGGTCCTCCAATCAGAAAATAACATTAAAACTGTCCCCTTGAAATCGACTAGATAAGGACATATTCACTGTTATCTTTCTAAATTCCAACAAATGTCCAGAACAAGCATCATCACAAGCCTTTATAGGACAACTGGTGAGAAAAACTTGCTTGCACTGTTTTCATTTCGGAGGGTAAACTAAGGGAGTTTTCCAGACGTTAGAAATTTTCCTAATGGGTCCTCCAATTTAAATTTATTAAAGTACAAAATAGCCCGAGTTGACATGAAAACATACAGTTGAAATCGTCCATATTTTACGCTACTGTTCAAAACAGAAACATCTCAAAACATTGTGAAAGAAATGTTAAGAAAACTTGCTTGCTTTCTTTTAATTTCGGAGGGTAAACTAAGGGAGTTTTCTATTGTTAAGAAGTCTTCCTAATGGGTCCTCCAATCAAAAATAACACTAAAACTGCTTCTTTGAAGTCGACTACATAGGGTTATTTTCCTTCCTATCTTTATAAATTTCAACAAATGTCCAGAACAAGCATTTTCCAAGCCGTAATTGGACAACTGCTGAGAAAAACATGCTTGCATTGCTTTTATTTCGGAGGGTAAACTAAGGGAGTTTTCCATGATTTAGAAGTCTTCCTAATGGGTCCTCCTAATTAAATTTATTACATTGGTACAAAATAGCCCGAGTTGACATGAAAACATACAGTTGAAATCGTCCATATTTTACGCTATTGTTCAAAACAGAAACATCTCAAAACATAATGAAAAAATGTTGAGAAAACTTGCTCGCTTTATTTTAATTTCGGAGGGTAAACTAAGGGAGTTTTCCAGAGGTTAGAAATCTTCCTAATGGGTCCTCCAATTAGAAAATAAGACTAAAAATGTCTCTTCGAACTCAACTAGATAGAACCATATCTCCTGCTATCTTTCTAAATTTCAACAAATGTCCAGTACAAGTATAGTCACAAGTCGTTATTGGACAACAGTTGAGAAACTCCTTGCATTGTTTTAATTTCGGAGGGTAAACTAAGGAAGATTTCTATTGTTAAGAAATCTTCCTAATGGGCCCTCCAATCAGAACATAACATTAAAACTGTCTGTTTGAACTCGACCAGATAGGGATATTTTACTTGCAATCTTTCTAAAATTCAACAAATGTCCAGAACAAGCATCATCACAAGCCGTTATTGGACAACTGCTGAGAAACTCTTACTTGCATTGTTTTTATTTCGGAGGGTAAACTAAGGATGTTTTCTATTGTTAAGAAATCTTCCTAATGGGTCCTCCAATCAGAAAATATCATTAAAACTGTCTCTTTGAACTCAACTAGATAAGACAAAATTTCCTACTATCTTTTTAAATTTCAACAAATGTCCAGAACAAGCATCATCACAAGCCTTTATTGGATAACTGCTGAGAAAAACTTGCTTGCATTGTTTTCATTTCGGAGGGTAAACTAAGGGAGTTTTCCAGAGGCTAGAGATCTTCCTAATGGGTCCTCCAATCAGATACAAAACTGTCACGTTAGGTTCGAAACTTTAAACTGTCGCGTTTCACTCGAATAGATAGGTAAATATTCCCTGCAAGCATTCTAAATCCCGACAAATGTTCAGAACAAGCATCTTCACAAGCCATTTTTAGACAGCTGGCGAGAAAAACAAGCTTCCATTAATTTTATTTCGGAGGGTAAACTAAGGGAGCTTTCCATAAGTTCGAAATCTTCCTAATGGGTCCTCCTTATAAATTAATACATTTAAACTGCTCAATCGATCTCAAATGTATAAGAAATATTTCCTGTTATTTTTCGAAATTTCAACAAATGTTCAAAACAAGCATCATCACAAGCCGTTGTTGGACAACTGCTAAGAAAAAATCACTTGCTTTCTTTTAATTTCGGAGGGTAAACTAAGGGAGTTTCCTACAGGTTAGAAATCTTCCTAATGGGTCCTCCTAATTATGAGTGTTAATTGTATACCCAGCATTGTATAACCCGAGTCGGCATGAGAACATACAGTTGAAATCATCCTGAATTCTCATAGTTGTTCAAAGCAAGCATCATCTCAAACCATTATGATAAAAGTGTTGAGAAAAATTCACTTGCTTTATTTTAATTTGGGAGGGTAAACTAAGGGAGTTTTCTATAGGTTAGAAATCTTCCTAATGGGTCCTCCTAATCTATAATTAAATTTGCGAAAACGTTAGAAACGGACATCATCCCGAACCAACGTCGGTATTGAGCAACCAGTTCGGTAACTCTTGCTCCCGTTGTTTTAATTTTCAAAATAACCCTCAATGGATCCTCTAAAAGGACTGTTAAATAAATATATAACTATCCTAAATCAAACACAAGATCAAACAAGTTGATTCTTCTTCTCTTTTTAAAAAGAAAATATTCTCTGAATTCAAAATCATTCTGAATTCAAATACAAATACAGATACAAATTCACACATGTTCCACAGGCTTGGTTTGAAAATCACAAAGATTGGAAACAATCAAATAAATACACCACACACACAAACACCCACACGGGTCATCACGTCTCAGTGCCACACAACTCGGATAACTTACTTGTCCGCTCATGCTGGAAACGCGACCACCGTACTGTAGCTTCGGCGGCGGCAGCACTCGACCGCGCACCTCCATCATGCTGTTCGAGATGGCCAAACCAAACTCCTGCACGTACGCGTCGTTGTTGAAGTCGGCACGGCGCACCAGATTGTTGATTTCGCGCTCGCTGCAGAAGAAAATCAACAGCATGGTCGTTAATGAATGAGAACTCCGAGGGTTATGCCAACACTTACCGATCGGGCGCCGATCGTGCGGTTGCCTTGATCATGGTCGACGTTTGCATATCGGTCAGCTTCTTGATGCAGCGCTGGCCGGCGACGATGTTGCATACCTCCAGTGGGAGGTAGGTGTGTTTGTGCTCCTGGCCAACCTGCAGACACGGCAGATGCGGATAGCGCAGCTTCATCTTGTACTTGTCGAGGAAGTATTTGGCCACCGTACACTCGACCGTTTGGCCGTTCTCTAGCTGCAACGGGAAGCTGGTTGAAGGAAAGAGAAAATAAGGTGCATAGTGTTACTTGAACTGATGCTAATTTGGTGAGGACAGGACACTTACGATTGCATTTGTGCGGGTCGTCTCGTGACGTTGCATACGCGATACTTTCGGCGCATCGTGCCGCAGTGTGTGATTTCGATCTTCAGCCCCTTGATCTCCTTCGTGAACTTGACACGCTGGGAGTCGGTCAGCGGTTTGCGCTGCTCGTTGATGTCTCTGATGTCGAGCACCTCGCACATGAACTCGATGACCGGTTGTGCTTTGTAGAAGGCCGTGGCCGAAACTGCAAACGGGGTGAAACAAAAATTGGACATTCATGAATGTGACTGTGGCAAGGGAGATTAAGTTTTCAGGTCTCCCTATCTCTTACCGTCAATGTTCAGCATCATTTTCCACTGTGATGGTCGAACACTCTGATGGAACCCAAACCATACTTCACGACCGCCTCCGAGAGGGTGATAGTAACTGCAACGAGATTCAATAATTAATCATCGTTTTGATTTACCCACATTTTATCGTCCTTCAGTACACGATCAATTTCGTATTGAGACTCAAAAAACACTCTCGCCTATCAATTAAGATTTCCTTGTAAACAGATTGTGAATGAAACCAAAGAAATCTTTTTATGAATCACAATACAGTTGCCATCTATATAACTTGTCCCATAGTTGGAATAGTGCTGTAACTTTTACCTCTAAGATATTTGTTTTAAAAATAGCTCATACACTTCGGTCTCTAACGTATCTGAGTTTTTTGTCTCTAACTCATTACCTTTTGTTTCGTGGTCATGTGGTTTTGTCTCATGATTTCAATTTTGCCCCAATTTTAAAATTTGATCTTTCGGCATAAATTTAAAGACGAATATTATTGTTTGTAGTAAGAATTATCTTATAAAGCGGACGACAATCAAGGTATTATGTTACTTATTGATCAACATATGAAAAACAACAGTAGTGACAACACCTCATCTACTTTCGATATAAAATTTGACAACGACTGTAAGAAATTGACGAACCAAGGAACTGAACCTACCCATCTGGAGAGCTGAAGAAGCTTCTGCCGACCGGGGTGTAGGTCATGCTGGGCAGATGGCGCATCACGACGTCCAGGGCGAGGATCGCGTCGTACGGGATCTGCCGAGTGCGGCCCTCGAGTGCCTCCTCCAGATTGAACAGCGACACCTGCGCCACCCATTTGATCGTGACGCGGAACACCCGATCCTTGCCCTCGCCCGGCAGCGTCACCTCCAGCTCGACCCGATCGTTGCCGATCGGCAGCAGGTCCCGCGTGTATAGGTTGTTGCGCCCATCGAAGACGGGCTTCAGCGCCCCGAACATCTTACTGTACGCGTGCACCATCGTCTCGATGATCTCGCGGTTCACCTTGCGCGGGCACTTGTCCGGCTGGATGTTGATGTCGTAATGGTGCACGTAGCCGCGCGGCATCGTGATCTGGAAGTGGTTCGCCCGCAGCACGATCGGGCGGCCCTCGCGACCCAGGTTCGGCCGGCGCGGGCACGTAAACACCGGTAGGTCTGGCGGGGCGGGCGGTGTGGCCGGCACCACACCGAGCGCCTGGGCGCCCTGCGTGCCCGTCGTGGTCGCCACCGTGGTCGGGTTGACCGTCGCTCCCGCTGGTGGTGCTGCGCATTGGAGATCGTTCGGGGTTCGTACGTCGTCGTTGTGATCGTTGTTGTTCGGGATCAAATTTTTTGTTGGATTAAATTTATGGTTCATTATTTTTGGGGTCAACAAAACCGCAACACACAAAAATAACAAATATCGCGCAACCAAACAAACGATTGATTGCCAAACCAATTGTGGGAAGGTGTTGTGTCAAGATTGCGAACAGTGGGATTTTAGTTTTACGCGCACCAACGAACGCAAAGATAACCCAAACCCAAATCGGATCGGTTGATCGATGAGCGGGTTTGGAAAGGGATTCGGTTGATGATGTTCGATGGCGTGTGAGGGCCAATGAAAAGAGGAAAAAATAAAAAAATAAACAAACAATCGATTAACATCGTTGATCGTGGCAGAATGGCGTTGTGCTTGTTCTAATGCTGCCCCCTCTGATGGGACGATTTTACTGTGAACATGATGATGCACTGATGATGATCTTGCACTAGCACTATTATCCCTAAGGTGTGTCCCCGAATGACGACGACGAGAGCTTGGGAGGAATTTGATTCTCCCTTCCCGTACGATCGTCGTGAGAACGATGAAAAGCTGAAAATGCTGATTTTTCCTGTTAAATATTTACTAGCTGAATGTACACACTTTCCCTAAGCTTCAATATAATCAACTGATGGATGGAAAAGAATCCTGGAACTATATACATTTTTATTGCAAAAGTTGCTGATTTTTTTGTTTGTTTTGTTTTAAGAGCAATTATGTTAAGAGATGTTAATTTTATTAATGCTCAACGAGTGCCAAAACCATCTGATTTTTGTTTTTTTTTTTGTTTGCAGTTTTTTGTACAATTCTTAACATCATCCTCATTCATTAATCCTATTAATGCAAAAAGGAAGAAATAAAACGTTTGGCCAAGATTGACACGAACAGAACGAAAAGTAAAATGAAAGTAACGAAAGAAACCGTTCGAAGAATGAAGCAACAAATGGAGACAATTTTTCACATAAGTAAAAACAAAAAAAAAAGGACGTAGTTTGTGTGCATGGAAATCCGCTGCGACATGTTTCTGTTTTTTTTATTTTTTTTGTTTTTGATTTCCATTTTCCACGAGAGTACCAAGGGAAGTTACTTCATTGATATTAAGATGATAAATATCAGTAATTATCAGACATACTTGAAATGCTAGTAATGTTGAAAACAAAGCTAATTTAGTCACGAGTGGTAGATAGAGGTAAGATTTGTTATCAAACACAGTTAGTCACGAACATTGATCAAGTTTATGTCAAAACAAAATTTAGAATATATTTACAAAGCATTTTTAAAAGTTCAGTTCAAATCAAAAGTCGTCATGGGAAGCAGATCAAGCTTTTTTATGAAACTTTAAAATGGTGCGTTATGAAGACATGATTTTATCGACATGAGTGAGAGGGCGAAGAGTTTTAAAATGATGATCCTTGAAGCTGAAACTTGAAAAATAATTTTCGAAAAATCGAACTATTTAGTTTGCGCCTTGCAAAACTGTACCCCCAGAAAATTTACTTACTTTTTTCAAAAGATAAAAAAAAAGTTAAACATATCCTTTATGCCATGCTCAAGAATGACCCCCCATCGCACCAATGGAACGCGGAAAATGTAAACCAAAATAAACAGACACCATCGCGACGGAAGCGGAATGTTACAATGTGAAGATAAAACAGGATGACAAAACGAACCAGTACAAAAAGGAAACCCAACGAAAACAAATGGTTTGTGAGCAAAATCCTGCTTCGTTCACGGGACTGAACAATCGTTATCAGACGGGTTTTTGTTTTTGTAAGTAAGGCACTTTGTGGTGGAGAAGAAATTTTGCAATTTTGATGAACACATTTCGATTCTTTTGTTGTAGAATTTTCGAATGTAGATATTCATAAATTAATTACTTCTTTTCGTGAAACAATCGTACAGATCTCTTAATTTTCATCTATGGTTTTGGTTTTTGTTTCGCCAATGTGCTGCTGTTCCATTATGTTGTTTCTTCAAATAATTTCTTTGCAAACTTTCCCTGTCGGACCAATAGTTTCATATCCTTTTTGCGTTACCAATGAATATTTAATTGCCTTATTTTTGTTTGCGCTTAGCTAAGGTCTGCGATAATTTATGAATAATAGATTCGAAAATAGTTCGAACAAAATAAGCAGGTATTTTACGTGAGAGTGTATCGAAGCTGGTCTGCGACTGAGACGGACTTGGAGGCCTTGGCGGCGAAGAAGTCCATGGTGATTCTAAAAATAAAAGAGAAGAAAAAAGAAACGAAAACGATATTTTCTTTGCGCCACTTTTTGTATACCAACACCAAAGAGTAGGGGGGGTGGGGGGGTGGAGAAGAAAAACAAAAGTCAAAACAAATCCAAGCAAAATCCAAAACAACTTCTGGGGGGAAGCAAAACGGGACGTAAATCGGGAGGCAGCAATACACTACAGCGTGGAAAACGCGGGATTTCCGTGGAAAACCCGCGGGCGTTGGGGTTGCGGATTCGGGATTTCCCAAATCAAAAGAAACTAAAGTCACTTAGAAAACGGGAAAACATTTAATTTGGTACAATGTTCCGAACCATGTTCCGAGATTCTTTTTGTTCCTGAAAACCTGTGACCTGGTAGAGAAGTGTGGTCAATCCGAACCGGATGCCACACATACGAATTTGATTGTTGACATGTAATTGTACTGCTTTTCAAAACAGAAACTAAAATCGTAGTAAACATATCGTGAAACGATACTTCCTGTATGTGCACCCGAACACGTGGGCTGCACAAATCCGGTGACTCATAAAGAATAGTTTGTGATGCAATATTGATTACTCATTCTCATTTGCTTGCGTCAATCGCAAGGTAGGGTATTTAGAAAAATCAACCCGATGCTTGTGACTAAGAACCAGTTTTGAACGATTGACAAGCAAACTTTCAATGTGTTTATATTGTAGGACGATAGCAAACGACAACTGTGGTTAAAGATAAAGTTAAATAATTTTTATTTTTATATTCAGTAGCGATTGCGAAACACGATCCTTATCAATTAAAATGCATTAGTTCTGTTAAGTGTTAGTCCGGAATGTATGAGATGCGAAGATGCTGATGTGTTTGCAATCCTATTTACAAACGTTAACGTGAAATATGTTCAACTTTTCATTATCATAATCGTATCACCCACACACACACACACACTATAACCCCTAATTTCCCCCCGCTCGGCTGCACCACCATCGAGATTCCACAGTTCATGCATACACATTACGACATAGATTAGAGACACCGGAGCAGAGCACATGCACACAGCATAAGTTAGTTGAACACTTTAGCCACACTTCTAAAACTCGATAAGCGAACACGGCCAACTCGACACAATCGTTTCGTTGCTGCGATACGGGTGATGTGTGTAATTTCAAACGCTGCTGGGGATAAAGTCGTAAAATTACGATGGACTCGAGCGCTGCATCCTTAAGGCATTTGGGAAGTCGTGACGAAAGCAAAGAGCAGTAGGCAATGAATCGAAGCCTTCACGACGGTTGGTGAGCAGTAAAGCAACAGATGGAATTGTTCATAATTTTCCCACTTTACCCAACGAGGTTCTCGTGTGAGCCTATGAAATCCTACGAATGTTTATGACTTTTCTTCCCACCCTCGTAAAGGAATCCAAAAAATGTGTATGGCAATCGTTTCAAAAACTGACAAACAATGCAACCAATTGATTGGTTTTAAAATTTAAAAAAAAAAAGTATAATTGTAAAGCGCCTCTTGTAAGTCACATTCCATTCTGCGTCGTTCGGATTCCGAAAGGTCTGGGAAAAGAAACGCTTTCGTCGTGCTCTTTCTTGAAGGAGCATAAAAAAAAATCTCTTCATTCCTAACACCACTCGCTGGCGATAGAAGTCGATGACCTACAAAATCTAGTGTACAAACGTCAGCGCGAGTGAGTGAGCGAGAGATTGCTGGCGGCGTGTGTGCGAGAGTGAACCGAACTGCGCACCGAATTACCGCTAGAAAACCAACACAGTCGCGGGGCGTCTTGACCGGATATGTTGGGGAGACGACCCCAAGAAGGGGAAGAAGCAGAAATGCGCGTCCAAAAACATGCCGGAAGAAAGCAAACAACGAAAAACAAAGAAGCCTCGCACCAGGACACGGACTGCACCTGCGAAAGCCCGCGAAGGTTACGGCGAAAGGACGAAAAAACATCGCCGCCTAGTGTCATCGCGTGTAGCAACGGAAGGCAGGTGTTTTGGTGTGTGCGTGCACGGTGGGCATTTTAACACGGAACAACAAAGAAGAAAGGAACAGGGGGAGGAGGGCGACGTGTGTTGTTTTTTTTCCAATGTTAACTTTGGCGGCGATGTTTTACCAGTGATATTTTGGGTTTTTAAATTAGATTACAACGCACGACGGTTCCCCGTGTTTGCATCTCAACATGCTTCTTCCATCATTACTCTTTGTTTTGGTTTCGAAACGTTTTAAAGATTTATAAACATAAAAATCTAATCAATTTCGGTTCAAATTTAATGCTTTCTTAAAAGCTGCTAAACAATGTACATGGGAATATCAATGAATCTAAATCATCAATTTCTCTACATCACTTTGTTAACAATTTCTGCCTTACCATTTTGATAAGAATAGATCGACACTCTTATGAAAGAGTTTCGAATAATTTCTTTATCTTTGTATCCCATGTTCAACTTCCATTACATATCGCAATCATACCTCTATCAACACGAACATTGTCGATTTCACAACAGACGCGAATACGAGATTGTACGATGACAAACACGTGTTGTGGAATTTCGTCATCATTTCGTATCATTCCAAAACCTCACAAAGGCCAGTACACATTTGTGGACGGCAACAACATAATCAAATCCATATTTTTCCACCAGAAGCCAGACCACCGCTTTGTCGCTACAAATGAATAGAATCGTTATTTGTCTTCAATGAAAGTAAGCGCTGAAATATCAACATCGAAAAAAATGCTGCGCTCAAAAGGCGGCTGCTGCTCGTCTGGGTGGCGCCATGCCACTTTCGTTGTGTGTATTTTGTCAAAAATACTCCTCTGGCGCTTGCGGCGTTTTCGATGTTAATGGAAGTTCACAAACCCCGCGGATGGTTGTTTTTTTATGCTCATTCATACAGAAGTACCAATGAAGCGTTTTATTCTTTATTTTTACCGACTTTCCGACAACTTTTTCTTCAATCAAATGTACCGTTTTGTGCAATCTAAACGTCAGGTAGTAATCCTCCGCTACCTGCTGGGTAGCATGTTTGTGTCTGGTACATGGTTTTTTTTGAACAGGCAATTTTTTCCGTTCTTAGCACTCAGTGGTTGTGGTGGTTTGTAACATTCCGCAACAATACAACACACGCACCAAAACACACACACACACACACACAAAACACCCCTCGCAACACCAACACAGTCACAAAAACCACCCTGCCGCGCACAACCACACTGACAACAACTGCTGCTGCTGCTGTTTTTGCTGCTGCTGCTGCTGCTTTTGATGGTGCTGATGAATCTGCTTGCTGCTGGTGGCGATGAATGGCGACGATTTTTCCTGCTGTGCTAATATTTCCCCGAACGTTACTTACGTTGCCCTACTGGATACATGATGACGGGTTGTGGCTGCTAATCGTCGTAAACCTTCCGCAGCTCAATTTCATGCAACGGGAACTGCACACCACACGACCGAAAAGTGTGTCTTTCTGCCTCCCCTCTACCTCCACTCGCACCTCTTTTCTCTACGCAATTATTTCATCCACTGCTGCCACCAACTTTGCTGCGTGGGGCGAGCTGAAACACCTCGCGAAACCGTACCGCGCTTGATAAATCGCTTTTTCTCGCACACGCGGGGCTACCGAATCACTGTTGCACTGCCGAAATCACTCGATTTTGCGACGCTTCGCCACGAGTCTGCGGTATGGATGGTATTATTTTCTGCTGTTCTTCCGTTTGCCACCCCTTCTAGCTCCAGCGATCGCAGACGCACGACTGGCACACACGGGTTAGTGTTGGCAGAATCGGGAATCGGAAGATTTGAAGATTCGATCCCTAGACGGATTCTAATGATTCCAATCCCATTTGACGGGTTCTAAAGATTTGATCCGATTGTGATTCAGGAGTGGGGGAAGTGCGGAAAAAACAACAAAAGGACTCACTATTTCTTGAAACAAAATAAACTTCTCGGAATAAACTGGGGAAAATCAGTTAGTTCCTGCACATTTCGCAGGGCTAAGTGGTCGTGTTGTTTGAATTTAATTAAAAGAAGTTTATGGAATATGCTGATTTTCATACGTAAATCATTGAATAAATTTATCAAATGATATGAAAAAAGACAAGTTGGATGTGCACGTATGATTTGACGTATTGGGATTCGGATTTAGAAAGATTGGAATCCCAACCGGGAAATGATTTTCCCACCACTAATACCGTTCTCAGTCATTTCGATTGGTAGATTACCGATTCAGTGACCCTTACGCGAGTAATTCCTGCTCTTTTCCAAGGTCAAATTCCCGTTTGGCCAATGAGGTGACTAGGTTCAAGTGGGTTCTTTTTGAGTGAACCTAGTAGGTTAATTGGAACGAGTCTTCGACTCGCTTCAAATCGTCCGAATCCGGATTTTGCCACCACTACTAGAAACGTCATTCTGGTAAGTTGCATTCAGGTGATGTTATGAAACGGATGTAGTATTTTGCCGGATTACTTTTGCAAGTGTTGTTAACGTTAAATAGGGAAAAAGCACGCTAGAAAATGTCCATCAAGGTTGGAGGAGCGTTTCGGCGCTCCGGTGGCATCGTGTCGGCCATCGGAAAACAGCTAAAACTGGTCAACCTGAAAGCGGTCCAGCGAATCACCGTTTCCTTCGATCCATTCCACGAAAGCGCGGTCCCGACAAGGTAAGCGATGAGAAAGGCGCAGTAAATGCTTGCAATCGCGCACTTGCCGAGAAGCCAGGAAGAAATGTGAAGATTTCAGCATGCTGCACGTTGTGCGCCTGCGTGCGTCAAAATGAAACCATGTTTGCCATCCATATTTTGAGCGAGAGGAAAATATTTGCAGTCCCATTCGAGTTGGCCACACTTCGGGCGAACGTCCATTTAGTTCGTTGTGTTTTTGGAAAGTAGCTTGATAGCAGTGAAAAAGCATCGTTTTTCGACGCTTTATAAATAACACATCATTCGTTGAAAGTCAGGTAAGAATCGGAACATGGAAACTTCGGAAAATTGTCAGCCCACATAGGATGGGGATGGTGTAGGAAGTATTTATAGGATCTAGCGAGACTCAGGTCGGTGCGGTGAAGATGTGTGGTTCACATCAACTTCCCGATGGAAATTGGGGCGATTCGGCTTACCATTGAACGATTTGCCCATTATTACTCCGTTCAGCTGGATGTGTGTGGCCATATCCGAGTACGACAAAGGGTGCAGTTGCTGCGTGGTTCCGGGCGTTAATTCCCGTTCGGTTGACATGCTTGCCGTTCAATCGTGCGCACCGTCTGAAAGAGATGGAAACAAATGGAGTAGGAAAGTTAGCATGTTCAAACTAAATGAGAACAACATAAACAGAATCCTGCGTCTAGAATGTTCCTTCTGACCTAATATTCAAATTACAAGAACATCCCGGGTTGCTGTGATTAAATGTTGTGTTCATTTGCAGGGAATTTTTGCACCACCTCTCGGCACCAAAGATCTCACAAACCAACCCGACGTGTGTGCTCAAAACGGAAGTGTTCTGCGATCGGAGGCCACCGAGCGTCGTGTTCCAGCTTATACCCTCGGTGCAAGGTAATGCAACAATTGCGTCACCATCATCACGTCCCATGTTTCTGTTTAATCAACCCAGGTTCTGCTCTCTTCCCCCTTTCAGCCGAAGCGAAACTGAAAAAGATTACACTGGACAGTGAGAACCTGTCCACGTTGGAGCTACTCAAGCTGTGCAACAAGCACGTGAGCACGTTGGCCCCGAAGGAAATCGCGACGAACGTGGTCAAGACCAAGTCGGAAAAGAAGGCCGGTGGTGGAGCGGGTGGCAAGCGCCGCTAGGGGTCGCAAACGCACTAGCACTTTCTCTCGCGATCGGCGGACGGCGGCCACACCAAGGGGAAGCAGCACAGGATGTCCCACAAAAAGCTTAAAGGTGGACACATGGCCATCATCGAGAACTGGTACCATCAGATACCGGCCTTCACGGACGTGTTTACGGAGGAAAGCTTCTACATGTTCGCGGTCTGCTTCGTGCTGGCCACCCTCGCCGTCGTGTTTGTGCTGTCGCGGTTTATCACCCTGAAGCCGGTCGACTAGAATGGAAAATCGACTGCTGGGAGGGAACACACACACACATACATACAGAAAAACAAACTGCATAATAATAGAACCCAATGACGGTAGGCGGACGTTCGTAGCCGAACTGATGTGAAATTAATTTTCTGAACGATTTTTAATTGCTTTCTATGGCTGGAAAGAATCTTCCGGATGAAATATTCATATATCACACATGGAACGTGTTTCTGCTTGTTTGTTTCGTTTTAGGTTTTGATTTCCGAATGCACCAGTTACAGCATAACGAATCCCCGTGACGGCACTTTGGGTATGTTATCAGTTTTACTTTATCAATTTTATACACTATCTTATCGTTGAAGCAAATTTGCTCCATCGGGCAAACGGAAGCGAATCAAACAAACCGATTTGCGTCCGTAGCATGAACATGGGAAACAGATTTACATTAAAATCAGCTTAAAAATGCGCTAACGTTCCTGGGGTCACATATAAATCTAGAACTTACCTGCAATGGAGGCTCTCCAATTGCGCTTTGACGATATCGATTGATCCCAATTGGTAAAACCTCCCATCTTACTTAAACAACACACTTTACTGTGGTGCGAAAAACCAAAATCCAATCACTTTGCTTGCTTTTCCACTTGGTATGATCTACACTTCGTCGGGAAATGGCGCACGGAAAAATGAAGGTCCGATCTGTGGAGGTCCAAGTTCTATCGCAGCTATACGTGTTACAGTACAAATTCACACCAGGTGCACATTATCCCCGGGTGTCCTGTAACCCCCACCCACCTACGCACTGCGTTCAATCAACGGAATCCGATTGAGTTTTCCGAACCCTTTTTTCTTCTTCAACCAATCGTTCTCTCCCGCTCCCAAGTTGGTGGGATTCGCCTTCACAAATTTGGGCTTTTATGCAATTTCATTTGCGTTTTAGGGTTTGATTATTGTACACCGTTTGCGCGAAATTATAAAAACTGCCGATACTGGCCTCTGGAAACACGGCGGTCCACAGCTCGGGGTGCTCTCGTGCGTGCGGGTGTTTCGTGCGGAAAACTGGAATGTTTCGTGTCCCAGAGGTAAACACACACAGGCCTGGTGCGGATATCCCGTGCCAACGTTGGGCGATACATCCACCCCTCCTCCTCCCACTGGCCGTTCTGTGGCCGTTCCCAATGTTTAGAGGCGCGCGCGCGCACGCACCCGTTCGCGGTAGCACAAAAACACTGGAGAAACTTTGATGTGTTTTGGAAATGGCGTCTCAAGTTCAATGTCAAGTTAAACCGCACATACACCTGCGTTGGTACCCGTGACCGCGTACAGAGTGTGTGTTGGCGCGGGTTGCGCACTCCGACGATGCTGCCCTCGAACGATGAGCATCGGCAATATAGTGTTTTGCGGAGCGCGCGCCGTGTTTTGACCGAGAAAGTTCGGGCTCGTGACTCTCTCCTCAGCTGGTTTGGTGCGTTCCGCGCGGGCTGGTCAGTTGTGTGGGAACAAGGAGGAAAGGGGGGAGGGTGAAACAGAACGACGGAACTCAAACGTTCCCATGTCTCGTTTGCTTCCGACCGATGCATGGTTCTTTAAAGTCAGGGCCGTCGAAAGATCCATACAGTAGAGATGGAATTCAAGGAAACTCAACGAAAATTTCCTTCAATTGGAGAATGTTTGAATATTCAGTACTACAGCAAAGGGACTGTAAATTTTATTTTTCATTTCAAGTACTTTGAAACGTTTTAAAACTATTTTTTTTCCTTATCCTGGTTGCACAACCAATGCTCTGGTGTAATCGACAAAACAAATATCAATTGATTTAAAATTCTACATACTTCAATAGGATTTCACGTTCAGTTCCAAGGGGTGTTGAAAAGCAAACTTAGTATTTTTCCAC
The DNA here is from genome assembly GCF_943734705.1 of Anopheles coustani. Taxonomy (NCBI): domain Eukaryota; kingdom Metazoa; phylum Arthropoda; class Insecta; order Diptera; family Culicidae; genus Anopheles; species Anopheles coustani. Next base: position 86,998,692 of record NC_071288.1, read on the forward strand.
AAATGATATTCACTTTGAAGAAAACCACACACATAAGTTTCAGCTGATACGAAATTGGTGCAAATGAATAACACTCTAGTTCCCGTGTAATAACACCATTTTACGAAACAAAAGGTGATTGAAATGCTTGAGCTATAAACGCGTAACTACGCTATAAGAAGGAAAGATTGCAAAGAGTTTTTCACGATAAATTTATTTCCGTAAAAAACATACAGCTGTGTCCATTCAATTACAACCATTTTTACTATTGAATTTTACTTAATATTTCATACAACGCATGAGATGCAGCATTCAGATCTGTTTTTGAAGTTTTTTGGTTTGTGTGTGAATTTTATCTACGATTAAAAATAGCAAACATTTGCTGGGGATCATAATAAGGGTTTGACATCCCTGGAAATGCGGGAACGAGATATCAGGAAACTTCTCTCGTGATTTTACTGCGAACCGCAGAGCGAGCGCCGTTTGGGGATGCGTGACGTCATAAGCAAAGGCAGCAGAATCTTTCCCCATTTCGCTCTCCCGATGCAATCGACGTTGCACAAGCTGGGAGGTTAAAAGTGCAGTGAGTGCCCCGTAAAATGCAATTTTCGCGAGAACGCTGCAGCACTCGCCGTTTTGCAATGTTTACTGGAGCATAAAAATTGAAGAACCTCCCTTTTCCTCGCCCTGCAAACATCCCACTAGCAAAGGTCAGAGCTGTAGCATCCGCGGAGAACCAGAACGTCGGGAAATGCGGATTCCGGATGAAAGTTCCCGCAGGGGAACTGCACCGGGGGAATGGGATGAAAGCGTTGCACCGTCACGAATGGAGGGTCACTCTGGCGCTCTCGTTTTCTCTTTCGCCCTGCTTCTCTTTCTTTCTCCCGTTTCGGATTACGGGGGATTTTTCTGCAACGCAATAAATTTTATTACCATTCCTTTCGGTTCCCCACCACCATCCCCAGCAGCTTCGATAACATGCCGGCCGGCTTGCCGTCCGTCTCCCCACGTGCTCCCCGGGGGCAAGCTAGAGAGATGTTCTATTTTGAACTTTTATTTGCAGAAAATTATGCTCGACGACGATCATGTTTTTATCGGGACAATGATGGAAATATTCGCATCGACTCGAATGTTTGTATTGATTTTTATGCTTTTCCAAGTTTGCCTGTCCTTGAAAGCTCACATAATGGAATACCAACTATTTTCCGTCGGTCACGTTCCTTTTCAAGATCATTGCCAGTAGATGGTTGTCGCATATTTTCCCATTTCTTTCTACCTTTTTTCCACCAATAACATAAATTAAACCCAAGTATCCCTCTCACAAAACGTTCGCGTTTGAGTGGCTTTGCCGCTCTACGACACGGAGGAACCAAAACAAAGCTAGAAAAGTCCAGAAACTACCAGTCCGGGAAATCTTTGGCCGAAGAGATGAGAGTAAAACGAAAAATAAATCAAAACAAACAGAGTTTTCTCGCACAAACACACACACACACTCCAACAAGCTTGCGAGTCTCACTTGGGGAGCGATGGGGATATTTTCCCGGTGACCTAGGCGTATACATTCTGCAGGAATTGCATTATGACCGTGAAACGATTATGGTGAACGAAAGTGAGAGCTACGGTTCAATGCTCAGCTCAACAAACTCGATTGGAAAGCAAGGAGAATTTTCCCGTGGTTGGAAATTCCTATTTTTTTTATTTAAAATTCCAAGAATCGTAAAAATGAAAACAATCCAAAGAGAACTTAAAATGTTCAGAATCCATATAATGCTCTTTATCAGACAATTGTCCGTGTTATCTCAACCTTTTCGTTGGGAGGTTGTTTGTTGCATTTGGAAACCCAAACAGATCCTTCATTACGCAACGCAAACTTTTGGTGTTGCTGTCCAAAACTTGTTTATGTCTTCCTAGGAACCAATAAGGGTAAGGACTTTTCTCTCCGTCTTAAATTTCTTCTCACGTCTCGACATAAAAACAAAACAAACTCGAGCCCACCATCTGAGATCCAACCACTGTGCCCTGTCCTTCCGGCTCCACCGTCTTGCGCAAGGATGAAGTAATACTTTAACCTTTTGGTCCCTTCTTCCCCGATCCGTCGTGTCCTTGATGCGAACACTCAGACCAAAACACACACACACACACACACATATCGAGAGAGAAACAGAAGGAGGGAGGGTTTTTCGCGCAGTAGCACCATTCAAGCGCTTGCAGTGTAGGTGAAAGTGATAGGATTGCCCTTGGGAAAAGCGGCGGTTTTCCCGGTCGCCATTTGCCATTTCACGAGCGAAAGATGCACGAAAAGCACACAATAACAACAACAAAACTGGAAGCATGAGAAGCTTTGGCGTGTGTGGGAGTGTGCTCCCTTGTTTTTTCCCTGTTTATTATTTCTTCACCCCCGAGTGCATGAGAGATGTTAGCTAGCTAACTAGCGCTGAGGTTAGTAGTTAAGGGGCTACTACTAGGAGAGCTACTTGAATATTTATAGGATTCACTCTTGTTTGGGTCTCTTTGTGGTGAATGAATGTGTAAGTTCCATTCAAACCACCTTTTTTGCTTGCTTGAGATGGGGTTTTATGTAGAAAAAGTTTCCGGAAGATTTGTATTATTTATTATTTTTCTTTACAAAAGCGATCTTCTTTGTTTGCAATGAAGATGAAAAATTATTTTATTTCGGTTAACGATTGACTTTCCTTTTACTTTATATCTATAAACCGATCAACTAACTAAACTAGTACAAGTACAAGTAAATAGTATTAGTTAATGTTTCGCTTCAGATTGAATGTTCCAGTGCTTTAAGTCTAGCTTGAATTCCTACAAATGGATATTTTCTTTATCATGAGTGGAGAATAAAACGAAATCAAGTCATTTTAGTAATATTTGTAGTACGTACATTGTTTTACTTTTAATTTTGTGGTTTCACAACTCTACCATTTTTGTTGTTTGACACTTAGATGATCATTGTAATTGACATTGAATAATTTCTACGTTACGTTTCTGCTTCATTATTGAGTTTTAATGATGTGATTATTCAGATTTTCTTACAGCCTCTATCGAATAGTATTTTAAAATGTATTTTACCAGATTCTTCTGGTAGTTTACCACTCAAATAAAACCTCTTCAAACAACTTCTTAACCCAAATCACAAATAAATAAAATGTATCGAAAGCGTTTGCAAATGGTTGAAAGGTGCAAATGAGAAGGAATCTGAGATACGGCTGCGAGCGAGCACTTTTCGTGCTTCATCCGGAGGAAGCTGGACATCCTCCTGGCCCCACAATGGTCAACCGCAGTCAAACACGCACGCACACACGCATACACTGTTATACAGCTTCCCGTCGAACCTTGCAAGACGCTGAAGCCGCCTTGGACCGGGGCAGAGGTCTATTGGGCAAGCGGTATCGAATGTACAGATGTACGCACGATTTGGTGGACCCTGTTGGTGTCTTGCCTTTTCCCATCTGGCCAGTTTTGGACCACCATCCCAAACCCCCCCCTCAGGGCCTTGAGTATGAGTTTGTGTCGGAGCGTATCGGTTTCGGTTTGCCAATTTTATGCTTCCCGTCTTTCCAACCCCGAGGCGGCGGTGTTCGTTGTATATTGGATCGACTGTTCAACTGGGTGGCTCATACGATCAGCGAACCCCATATGTAAGTGAATGCCATATCAGCTGGGGTGTGTGTACACTCTCCGGATGGGGGTCCTCTTATCGATAAACCGCTCGTGGGGCACTTCTTTATGTTTTGTTCTCTTTAGACACATACATCAGCACTTTCCACAAGACGTTGTAAAAATATTTCAAAGATGATTTCAAGCAAATCCCAAGGAGAAGTGTACGAATTTTTTGGCACGCACTGTAGTATTCAGCATTTTGACGCGGTGTTAAACATTGTGTGCCTTCCGAGCCCCCGAGGGAAAAAGCACTTCTTATTGTGACTCCAAGGAGACGTTCGCATGCGTTTGTGTGTGTGTGTGAATGGGAGAAAGGTAACAGTGGGGAAACGGTTGTCTGGGTCGCGACGATTGGCCACGGTTTCTGAAACTGGTTATTTCTTTTGTTTCGTGGTGGTTTCTTTCGCATGCTGCTTGGAAGGAGCTTGGAGCCCACTCGCGAAATTGGGCGAAACGCACGGAATAATGGCGCGGTCTCGCTTTCCTCTCGCTTGCGTCCTCCCGAAACACCTCCTCTCCGCCTTGCGAACCGTACCATCAACAGTGGTGGCCAAAAATTGACCAGCGGGTCGAGCGCGATACTGTAAAGATCTCTCGACACACGATCCCACTCATCCCCAACGACGCAGAATTATATGCTTTTATGGCATGGTTTCGTGTGTTTGTGTGTGTATGTGGTTTTCTTGGTACCTTTTCTTTATTGTTGCCGTTTTTCAGGATCGAAAAACATGGTCTCTGATATATGTGTGTCACTTTCCTCACTTCATCTTGTATGTAACTCTCTGGTCAGTCAGGTTTATCTGTCTGTCTGTCCGTCTGTCGGTCGGTCTGTCTGTCTGTCTGTCCGCCTCGGAGAGTGCTGGAAAACCTTCATGCCGTGTGTTTGTGACTAAGACTCATCAAACTGTTTAATGTCTTCTTAAGAAGATTTGGTATGCATTTCCATTGCAAGCTTCATTAAACAGTTTAATGTCTTTTAAGAAGATTATTTTGTATTTCCATTACATGCTCCTTCAAACAGTTTAATGTCTTTTTGAGAAGATTTGGTATGCATTTCCATTCCAAGCTTCGCCAGTTTAATGTCTTCTTAAGAAGATTTGTTATGCATTTCCATTTCCGAACGTTTACCACAAGCTCATGTTATACCTTTACAATAGCAACCTCTTCCCTTTTGAGTGGTGAGTCATCGCGGACTTTAGGGACTTTTGTTTTGTTTTTTGCTCCTCTCGATCAGTTTACTACCTCGTCTGATCTGTTCGAGCCTTGATCGTTGCCATGCAGCCTCAAAACTTCTCCTTGAAAGTGTACCTTAGGTGGATGGTGTTGAAAATTGACGGAATCGACGGAATTTTCCAATTCTGACATTTGCCGGATCGGCTTCCAGTTAAAAAAAGGCTTTTTACGTCTGATCTGACCTTTTACTTATCGATGTTGCTACAGTATGAAGAATTACCTTCGTTTTAAGAGTACTTGTTAAAAGTGTGGAAATATGTTTCTGTTGATACAATTTATATTTGCAACATAAAGTTTCAATGTTTTTATCTAAATTATTAAAATCCATCTTTTCAATTTGTAGATATTTTTAACTAAATAAAAATTAAGTTATATAGAACGAAAAACAAGGAAAACATCCTGGAAAAAAACAACTGGTTAAAAGTGGTCTGCTCTATTCGTGAATTATTTAAAAAAACATCCTTTTATTGTGTTCCGGGAAACCTTAAAAACTTTAATTAGGGTTTCATAGGAAATGGGAAAATTGGCTCGAAAATTTAAGCACCTTTCCGATAAGCCATAAAATATGGAATTTTGCAAAGTCGGTCGTTTTTATTTCATTTGCCTCCGTGTGTGGCTCATCGGTCGATCGAACCGTTTCGGTCATACGGTTTGCGCGGACGGTGTTCCGGAGGGTAAACGTGAGCCGCATCCATGGAGCCTCGTAATTTCGGTGGCCATTTTCGCTTCTTCGTGTTTCTTTTCCGATGCCGTTCATCTTACTACTTGATTGGCACAGTGTTTCGTGGGGGTTTTTTTGTTTGTGCCAGCCGACAGCCAGCCTCCCTCTGCCGCTTTATGCTACTTCTCTTTTATGTGCTCTGTTGCTGCCACCATCGCGGTTTGTGGCATTGATGGCCCAGTAAGACGTGCGATGTCGAAGCATCTTTTTGCCAATGTTGAGGGGTTCGAAAGGAACGAGAAAGAAAAAAAAAAGATCACTCTCTTAAGTCGATGGCGAGTCTATTTTGGCCACATCCTTCCAGACAACCCGCGAGGCTATAATTAATCCCTTCCCTAGAGGCCAAAAATAACCATCGGTTTTGATGCGCTTCAATCCGTTAGCTGCACTACTCCTTTTGGGTATTGAGCTCCCATTGGGTTTATTCGCGTGGTGAATAGATTGTAGAAGCCCTGTTTTCGGGTTTCGATTTGCAGCTAATATCATTTATTCATTGCGTTGTCTTAAGGAATATAATTGTATTATTCACTCCTTTCAAGTTGCTTTTCATGCCCCTTTCTCTCTCTCTCTTTCTCGGTCTGCTTTCTTTCTTCTGCAAATCAGCGCTAGTATTGCATGGTTATCGTTTTATCTGGCGAAAAAATACTGCCCCGAAAAATGTGAAAGTTTTCATTGCACGCAACAGGATGTCGATCGCAGAATGGGCTTATAAAGATGACACATTTCTTGTTTTTTCGTGCTCAACGAAATATTATCGTTGCTTCGCGGTTTCGGTTGTCGTCGGTTGGATAAAAAGCACGCGAAAGTCTGCAGTGATGTCGTGCCATGCAAGGGGAAAATAATTCCTTGACCTCAGGTGGTAATATACATCGTTAAAAAACACACATGAAGAGTTTTGCAAAATGTACTTTAATCTTGAATATTAAAGATCGAAAGAAGTTAGTTCAAACGATTTTTAATTTATTTATTTATTTGTTTCGATTTGTTCAGGGTACTATTCAGTCTGATTGAACTTTAAATTTTAGTGTTGCAGCTCAGTACAAAAAAATGTTTATTGTTGATCATGGTAAAACAACAAAAACAGCATTCTAACATATGGAATTGTGGAGTGAATGTTATGCTTTCGAGAGTTACGCTCCGGGAAAAAAAAAATCCCAGACGTATCTGTAAAGGCAATATATTACCACAAGGTCGTGGAAATGTGCCAGCAAGGTCGTCCCAGCCTTCGTCTGGCATAGGGTTGGGAAAAATTTGATCACATCCCATTCCAAGCCGGCGAGAGAACAGGTGTTTTCTCGCTCTTGAGCCGAGTCTGCGAACTCTTTTGAAGGTTGGTTGGTCGAGATGGAAAAACAGCTTTCATTTTCTTAGACGCCCCAGACAAACGATACGCTGCAGTGCTCTACCTTCACCTCGTGACTTTATCCAACCCAAATGCTGCCAAAAAGAAAATATGCAGAATTGGTTTCCCTTGGCGAAAGTAATCTTAAGATATTATACTTTTCAAAAACATTTCATTTCATAGGAAACACAGACGACACTTTGCGGTGCGCTCGAAAACTTGCTACGCGAACGATTTACTTGGAAATTTGATGGCGAGCAAATACGATAAGGAAAGTATCGATAAGCGGATAAGGGACAGGGACTTTTTTTTCCGCGAGTTCTTAGACACGTAGCACAAAACCGCCGGGTGCCCCATTGCAACCGAACGCGAGAGAGTGCTGAGCGAAGGCAGATTGTTTCCTCCAAAGACGTTTTCTTTCTGTTCGCTGCTTTCTGTCCCGAGAAGAGCTTTAAATTCCCCCTACTCCTAGTGGCCGCCCGAAGTACGCCACTGTGTCACGAGTTCGTTTGGGGGTTTTTTCTTTCCAATTTTCTTTTTGCTTCCTAGGAAGGTTTTTAGCAGACGCACCAAAACGTTAATGTTGACCTTCAAAATATTTACCATGGAGTGTTTCATGGTTAACAGTTTCAACGTCTGTAAAATTCTTCTTGTTTTCAGTAGATTTTCTACTTTTTTTCTAATATATTTATTTGTAAAATGGATGTTGTTTAAGCTCAATTTTCCGAACGTAAAAATGCTGTACTTACCAAAACTTGTTGTCTTATTCAAACAACGAAATATACCGTAATGAAGCCAGAAATACTTTACCCAATTTTGGGTTCACTTTTCTTGTGGAATAACACAATTACACTTTCTTCACTTAACACGCTTTTTTCTTCTAGCCACCAATCATTTATCTATCAACGAAGGATTTTTGTAATCCCCCGGGAGCTTGGCACCGCCTTCCGCCAGCTAATCGTGGTCGATTTTTCCTTATCACCTTTGGGCACAAATATATTTCTCGTCCCACACTGCCTCACATCGACGCACTCGAAATACACCGCTGGGCGAGGGTATTCTTCTACACTTTACACACTGCACTTTGGCTTGAGGAAGGATCCTACAAATACACTTGACTGACCTGTGGAAGTGTGGCGAACGGTGGCTAATCAATTGATTCTAACATCGCTCCAACCGATTATTTCACACCGTTTTTGTTTGGGGAAGCGTGAGACGCGAGTTTTCTCATAATTTCCACGAAACAGACCTAATGGGCGCAATTACTCCTTGTTAACAATGCGTGATAGCAATTTCCGCTTCAAAGGGATTGTTATACAATCTTTGTTCTACCGTTGAAATTATTGAATTTTGATTGATTTAATTTCCTTAAACTCTCACACCTATTTCGAACTTTTGACCTTAACTTCACGTTGTGTTTTAAATTTAAAAAAACCCCATTTTAATTAAAAGGAATGTTTGAATTTCATCTAACTTTTTACTTCAATTCCATGTCGGTCTTGATCTGATCATGGAATGAAGATCGGGTCGATATCATTTCTTATGGTTTTAACCCAATTTCTTGAGAATGGTGCTGTACCGCCCACTCGATTCTGCAGGACATTACGATGGTGTGGTGAATTACGCTCTCTCTCTCTCTTACACATCCACACACACACGAAAGAGTGTCCACCCTGCAGATGAAAGGATGATCGCAGGCGGGACAAAATTGGGGGCAACAAACTGTAGGAACCTTCACGATCCTCGGCCGATTCCGGCATCCGGGGATTGTCGCTGCACGAAACGACGCGCGATGCACATCAGACACACATCGTCAACATCTCGGTCGTGTGCATCGAGCGCACCAAAAAAAAACTGCACACACAGCCATTGGGAAACAAACAAAAAGGCAGAACATTTTATCCTAAACGAAACCAAACCAGAGAACGCAAAGCAGAGAGCTCCGCGGACGGCACAAAATACACGGGAACACGGATTACTTCTTTATATCTACCATCACACAAACAGAGACACACACACACCTTCACAGGCTCCCCGGCTTCGGTCCGGGGGTGGTTTCCGCAACCCCCCTTGGGAGGGGTGGGTGTGGATGGGAGGAGTCGGGTTGACGGACGTCGACGGCGCGGATGATGCGATGCTCACACACTACGCAAAACAATGCGCGAAAACGCGCCTCGACGGGACGCCGACCGGGTGGGTGGGCGAGGTAAGGAACGAGTTGTCCGGCGCGCTGTATGTCCGGTTGGCTAACGAGAATGGTGGTGGTCGGTATTGGTGGAGCCCCTCAGAGGCAGGCAGCCCCCTCCCCAATAACCAAAGTCACCAAACCAAAGAAAACCAAAGACAACGACGACGACGACGACAGCGATCGACGATGACGCAGTGTGTGCAGAGAACCAAAAGGCAGAACCGAAAAGCCTAGCTCTCGAACACTTCCAAACGCGAACAACGCAACAAGCGCGAGCACTTCCGACACCGGCGGCGGCAACGACAACCGAACAGCGATTGAACTGCGCGTCGGCGAATCGCGTAAACGCGCGCGCCCATCATCCCCAACTTGGATCCCACTCCCCCATGAGGGTGGGGGGCATTGGATCGAGGAGGGTTTGGGGGATGCACGGCCTGCACAGCCTCGCGGGAGCTCACTCTCGCGAATTTCTGTGAGCATCCGCCCCGCGCGCGGTTCTCAAGTGTGGCGGGCGGGGGGGATATTTTGGAGCATGTTGGGGGTTCGCCAGCGTGAGTGGCCAGTGGTGTACCTAATCGGGGTTTTTTGGGAGAAAGATTCACCACGTTTTCTACGGTATGTGGTTGAGATTGAGGTTCAGTGTTAATCGTGGATAGGAGAAAATTTAAATTTCTATTAAGATGTTGAAAGCCCGGATTCTATTAAGATGTTGAAAGCCCGTAGTTCGTGGACTACGATAAGGATTGCCCTCTGAGCACCACTACGTGGTTTGACTCCCAACCCTGGGCCAGGATCCTGGTCCTTTTCGTACACAAAAACTTCAAAAAATCTTCTATGGAACTCATAAATAGTGTTGGCCTACAAAATCTGACCGTTTACGCCAAAGAGTAGAGACAGAAAAATTGATTTGCTTCTTTTACAACATCGAATTATCTTTGAATCGCTCATTTTGATGGACGGATTTAAAAAACTTAAAGTTGCACGATATTTAAAGAAAATTTTAACAAAGTCTCTCCTGATTAGAGTTGTGTAATTCAGATTCATATTCATGATTTTGAATGATTCTTTGCGTTTTAGAGATCTTTTTATAAGAGATTCATGAATCCCAAAGGTACATCAACTGAAAAGTGATGAACCAAAAATGGGTAGAGGGATCCACATGAATCCCTCTGAATGAATCTTAGATGAAAGATTCATATGAATGAATCTTAGATGAAAGATTCATATGAATGAATCTCACCAAAAGATTCATAAGGCATAACGCTACTCATGATCGATATTATCTTCTAATGTAGCTCTAAATATTTTTCTTATTTTGTTGTTTGTTCTAGATTTTTTCATATTTTAACTAATTTAATCACATAATTTAACAAACTATCACATTTTATTTGGTGATAAGAAACTCATTCGTCTTTTTCAATGTCTAGTTTTGCATTCCTGCTATGCAAGTATACGATTTTCGATGTCATTGTTAATTTTAAAGTCTGATCTGTAAGGATTTACAATAAAACTCTTCAAAAACATACGAGATCAATAAACAGAAAAGGTTATTCCATGTAAAACCGGGCAGAAATCACTCAAAACCTGATACTTCAACAACGGTTGATCGAAAAGGACAACCTGGGGATGACTTGAAGTAATGTTCTTCATGTGAACTTATTTAAAGTGACAAACTTTTTGTTCAATTAAATAAGATGTTTTATATTTAACATATTAGCCACATGGAGGTATTGTGTGGTTTAAAAATCAAGTTGTAACGAAAACTTCCACCCTTATGCATCCCCACTGTGCGTGCCCTTTCTCCTTTTTGCGAAGATGATCGCTGCGAATGTGTGCTGCTCCGTGCTGCGGTTCAAGTGCACCATAATAAAAGCGTAACTGCACTCGCATATTGCTGGTTCGCCTTGTGCCTTCCCTCTATAGACCCATACTAAACGCAGTAAAGATGATGCCACCCTGTTAAAAATCATTCACTACACAAAAGTGCAACTTGATGCAAATTTTGCTTCACCAACCTTACTCCCCCTACTCGTACCCTTTGGCTTCTTCTTGGAAGGTGAGGAGCGAGAGTGAGAGATACTTTTTTGTTTGCATTTGATTCACCTCCAGTAAACGATATTCCCCCTGTAGTGTTGAGCAGCGATCGATCACTGGATTGCCGATCCAATTATGTCGATCGCATTCGAGATTTTTATTTTATGTCCGTTTACGATCACGGTGCACGATCGATGTACTTCCAAGGACATCATAGGTACACTCTACTCTACTAGTTTTTCCTCCTTGCGTGACATGCTGTCAAGAATGGTGATTGTAATACAACTTGTAACCAAGGGTCGGCGCTTAACTGACCTTAGCGAAGGTTTTTTCTTCATTCAAGGTTTTCCTGCTTGTTCCAATACGACGCATACAAACAGGGTTGGATTGGAATAGGTTTTATTGTGGTGGTGTAGTTTATCTGAACATTTCTAACTTCAGGAAAATTATTATTTTATCGTGATATGTGGCGCTGATCCGTCAGTATATCAAATCCGGCATACAAGCTGCATAAATAAAAAATCACATTTGTTTGATCAATCACACTTTCCCAAAATCCTTGTCAAGCTGGTCTCAATCCGACCGAAGACTATTCCATTTTGCCACAATCCCCTTTTTTACAAATATTGAAACAAATTAACATGTATTTAATTAGTACCGTCAACATTTGATTGTAACGTCCTGAACAAAAAAGAGAAATGTAGACAGTTAAAGCGATTTGTTTCGGTTGTTAGGAAAAAAAGTCGACCACTCGGCTTTGTTTGCGCTGTGTATATTCATTTGGTTTATTATTAACTGTATAAAGCAATAGTGGAAAATTGTTTAGCTATGATCCAACACGACCAAAACTGTGTCTTTCGTTTAAGTTAGCTTTGTTCGCCATTATCTACCATTGATCTCCTGCGCCCCTTACGCGCCTATCCATCCCGGCGGCTGTACGTTCCATAGCGTACGGGTGGTTTGAGCATGCATAGAAAACGTTTTCGCTAACTTTCGAAACCTTACATGACAGATTGAGCGTTGCTCGCCCCTTTTTAGAGTAGAGTACACGAGAACAAGAAGCAAGGCATTGGCAAAGGTTTCGTTTTCTACTTCCTTTTTTTTTAAATCGCTGGTGGGGTCAATCTTTTGTTTGCTTTTTTTATGGGACTGCTAGTCTTGCAGTTGGCATGTGCCATTCAAAAAACTTCGTGTCAATGCTGGTAGAGCGATAACGAACCCGCGGCGATATCTCGGCTGCTACTTAAAACTCAAATTGCTTTTCTTTTAACAAAAATTGTCGAGTAATGATTGAAGCCGATAAAAACCCTGATTATTTTCTTTTCGCCGCCCTAATCCTACTGAATATTGGAACGGTCCCCAAATTAGTTCGCGCGCTAATCGACCTCACTTCCAGTATTTGTTTCTCTGCTTTACCTAAATAGCTAATCGATCGTCATGGGTCATTTTTTGGATGCTCGCGAGTAAAACGGGATATCCACCATTCCTTTTTCTCACCTGTTTCCTTCTCCACGACCAGGCAATCCTTTATTTGCCTTCCTATTTTTTTGTTTGTTTTACCCTTGATTGAAACGCTCAATTTCTCTTAAAGAGCGGTGCTCTTTCGCGCGATTAAATGGGACATAATTTAAATGATGTGAAACATTGTTTTTCTTACTTATTCGTAACCTTCCACCAATGCAGATACAGATCAGTCCGACACGTGCCAACGAGATACCGATTACACGCGGCAGTCCAACGTAACGTCTAGTCAATAGTACAGATCGTACAATCGTACGACCGTCAAAAGGAATCCTACATCGTCGAGTTTATAATTTGGAATATTTTAATGATTCTCCGCTAGATTTAGATAAACTTTAGAAACCAATTAACTGGAAGAAAAACTAAAACCCTATCTCGTTGCACTTGTGGTTCGCTTACTCGTTAACTCCGCTTGGCGTTTTTTTGTTTTATTTCACAATTATTTTTTTTTTTTGCTTTGTTTAGAACCATAAACCTCTCATGAAAACTTACAGAAGGACAAAACGAACTGACGAACTGAACTAAACTAGTTTTAAATAAAATAGTAAATGATATACGACAACTCCCGCATGCGTTCTACCCTCACACTAGCTGATTCTCTTCCTGATACACTAAGTTTTCCTTCCTACCTTCGTTTTTCTTTCTGCTTTTCTCCCATCACTGATACACCTGGGAGAGTACTGTTTTCCCCCATCGTAACTCTACCCTAGCCTAGGTAAGTAAATCACCGACTTGTGCGTGCAGTTCACCGTTGAACTGCAAAAGGCAACCGACAGCACCGAAGTAGCCTTCATGTTCGAGGAACAGCGCCTTCAGCGTGCCCTTCGACCAGTAGTCCATCGCGTACGCGAGCAGCTTCATCGAAATTGGGTTGACGCGCAGAAAGTTGCCCACGAACACGACCTAAAATCAGAGGGCCGGGTTTAAAAAGATGTTGTCCGGTCGGATAAAGATTACGGGTAGGGGATGCTTACCTTTTCAATTTTCTCATTGCTGGCGCACATCCGGGCGATCGAACCAATGTTGTTGGTGATCGTCACCAGGATCGCGTGGGCCAGATCCTCCTTGCTTACACTCTGCCGCCGTTCTTGTAGATGCATCTGCCCGAAGCTAGAAGTAGACGTTTGAAAGAGAAGGTTAAAAATCATAGTTGTTCAAATTATTGATATTACCATAAATTACCCTTTTTATAGGACTGGCAAAAGAACAATTGATCGAAAAACTGGTCAAATTTAAATGATTTTTCATAAATCGTCAGCCACTGTCTGTTGATATCATCATCAAGAGTTCCATTTATTTTGTGTTCAGAACAAAATTGATAGCGTCATAATTTAAATTGAATCCGTCGTGGCCAAAACAGTGAAGCAACGCAGTTTGTTGCTTTTGTTTCCAGCTTTATCGCGCAGTGAATATGTTTGATGTTGTGAGACACTTCGTGTCAGTGTTCTGTCACTTAAGGAGAAAGGTTAAAAGGTTAAAGGTTCTGTCACTTAAGGAGAAATCATGTGGAAGGCTCGTTCCCGGCCAAGGACCGTACTGGACTCGGGACTCCATAATGCAACAGAAGTTGAAGCGACAGACAGAATGAAAAATGGCTTATTCACTCCGGTCCTTTGACCAGAAGATCGCTTGAACTGACCAAATTACAACTTCTCACACTTCATATAATATCACCCAACTATTTCTTGTTTCAGAAGCGATAAGCTTTCTTATAAGCAAAAACCTACAGAACTAATGTTCCAGTAGGGACGCTGCCTACAAATTGTTGAAGACGATTCAATTCCAATTGACCGAAAGTTGCCCTATTCCCAGTATTCCCTTTTTTCTCCGTGCGTCTCGCGTACGTACCTCGAGGCCACCAGCTCGCCGGGCAGCCCGAACCGCTCGTAGTCGCCGCCGTAAATGTCTTTCACTAATTTATCTACTTTCTTGTGATCACCCGTCGTCGCCAGCTGTATCGCTTCCTCGAACGTTTCACAGCCGGTGAGCAGGCAGCATAGGCCCAGGAATGTTCCGCCGCCCAAACTCGTACCGGAGATGCGCTTGTAGTTGTCGGGTCCGCGCACGGCCAGCACCGACACGCCCGAACCGACGTTCACCAGAATAAACGGGTACGGTTGGCTGAAGTCAAACTTTTTCTTCGTACTACTGCAAGAAGTTGGAAATGGGGAGAACCTGTTAGTACCGGCTCTGTCGTGGATGGTTGCCGTTTTTTTCAGTTACCTGATTTCATTGGCGTTCTCCCAGTAGTAGCATTCGCATGGATTGTGCGTCTCGGTGAACAGGATGCCCTTGATCAGCGCATCGAGCTCGTCGAACTTGGCCAGCTTCATGTTGACCTCCCGCTGGAAATCGTCCTCGAACTTGTACGCACCGCCACCGGTGGCACAGATCGTCGTCACCAGCTGCGCCATGCCCTTCGACTTGGCCAGCCGCAGGAAGCTCAGCATCTCGGAGGTCGGGAAGCGGATGAAGTGGAGCGAGCCACGCCGCCCCCGGATCACCACGTCGTCCATCTGCAGGTGGATGTCCCGGTGGCCGGTATTGCCGTAGGCCGAATTCTTCGTCAGGTAGCGCCGTATGTTGCGCAGAATCTTGGCCTCCTGGTCCAGCTCGCCCGGTGTGATGTCCTTCGGCTCGAAGTAGACCAGCTTCGTCAGTGTGCCGCCAATGTCCATGCCGAACCATGGCATCGCTGCGGGATGAGAAGGAAAGGACAAGCCGATTAGTTGTCATTTCAAAAGGTCACCGGAAAAAAAGAGTGTCCCACCCTAACCGTTCCATCCTCAAAAGCGAACGTCACTCGCCCTATCAGCTGGTGCGTTCCTCCCAAAAGGTCATGTAACGAAAGTTGAGCATCATCTGATCATCGTCACCCCGACGACGTTGGCCGAACTTGACCATCGACCACTGCACTAATGCATCGCATCGATCACGTGCCCTCGCTTGTGCCCTCCGCGTTCGTGATTACGCCGAGACGAGACCGCCAGACTAGTCCGATCTAATCCTTGATTAGGGATTATCGACAGCTGACGACGACGGACGGAGGTGAACCGCGGTGGCTGAAGTGTTGTAGTATCGACGCCGCTTATCACCACACGGTTGGACGGTGCTGTTTTCCGCCCTCCGTCTTGTTGTTTCCCCCCCTCTCGTCCGACGAATAAAGAAAAGGTTCAAAATCCAAACCATGGACATGTCGCTAGAGCGCAGCCTCTTCAAACCGAGCGGGTGTTCCAAGGCACGCTATCAAGGGTCCATAGAGGAGCTTATCACTGTTACTAAATTTGAAAACATTCAAGTAACAGTCAGCTTCTTCTTTTCTAAACACCAAACCTTCCAATAAACTCTCCACCGCCAACGAGGGAAATAAAAAAAGACTTCTCCCAGAGGTCACACTCCTCCTCCGTTCGAGAGGTGGTGGGTGCACATGCCAAGTGACGGTTCTAAACGGTACGAGGAGAACCGGTTTTCTTCACGTGTTGCGGTGCTATAGCGAAAAAGAAAACATAGAAACTCCTTGCGGAAAGTGGCCACGCTGATGCTGCTGGGTTTCTTTGCACGTGGCAGCCGGTTGGTTAGGAAGCTGTTTTGTCGCAAAGAGAACTCTTGGCAATGCCAACGCGTGTGCCGTTTGTTTGACACACCGGGAGGCAGAGAGAATGCGGATGTTGAAAGCAGGCGAAAGCATGTGCCGCGTGAAGGAAATTTGTGAGGAAGAAATCAAAATACTTTGCTCATAAGCAGCGTTAGAAGGTTGCGAGTAAAAATATTTTTAAAAAACCTAAACAACAGCAAACAGAAGGAAATCTAACAAAAATTATGTATCAGTCTTCAAAACGTCTTTATAGAAAAAATAACCATTCCTTCTCTTAAAAGTAAAAGAACAATAACTACATCGGTTGATCTCCACTTCCATCGTCTATGCATTTAGTTTCAAATCGTTTTTTCTATCTACATTTAAGAAAAGCTAAATGTTTAACGTTATTTGATATTTTCATCGGGCAGACTCAAATTTTCGAACTAAATAAAAAATTTACTCTGATTGTTTTAGGCATTACACTCCCACTGAATGACTGAATTTTAAATTAAATTTAAATTCTATCTGAATGTTTATGTTGATTATCTAGAACAATTTACAATTAAAATATGTTTGCTTATTTTAAGATATCCAATACTCCGTGGAGTAGGTTGTCTTTTCTTCTGTTTAGGCTTCCTTCATCTACTTTTTTATAATTTTTTAGATACCCTCAACCGGTTCCATTAGTTTAGTTATTTGAAATTAACCAATCCGTAAGAATAACATATTTCCATTAAAACTTTACATCCACCTAAAACTAAAATACTAAAATGCAAATTAAACCTTAAATTTTTAGCAGTTTGAAAAAGTTAAAAAAAAGTAAAAAATCCAACGAAACTAAAAGTCCACCAACAAAGCCAAAACCTCGGAAAAAGAGTAAAATAGTTTGTAGTATCCAAACATGGACGGATTCTTACACAGTGCTCCCTCATTGGAATGTTCCGGCGACTCGGACCGGCTCTCGTCGGTCCACCGTGCGTCGGCCGGCGACGAGGACGCCTTCCGGGCCCTTCTTCTCGCCTCTTTGGTGCCGTCGGAATGTCCCGCAGCTCTCCGGCAGCCAGCGGTCGGCGGGCGCCGTTTCCTCCGTCGCTGGCGCCGCTGGGGGGTGGTGGTCGTGCTGGCCGACGACGACAGACTGGACAGTATGGAGGTGCTGGAACCGGCCGACGAGGACGAGGTGGCCGTGGAAGTGCGATTCAGCGGACGGAAGTCGGCCGAACCACGGCCGGCGCGTTTGCTACCGGATGTGCGCGAGGGTGGTTTGGGGCCGCTGGAACCGGCACTACCGCCACCACTTGGGCCTCCCCCTCCTCCCTCGGCAGGGGGGGATATGTGGCGCGTTTTGCGCATTGCGCTACTGCTGTGATGCTGGTGGTGAAGGATGGACAGCACCGACCCGACGGTCGGGGTGGTCCCGGTGAGGAGAATGCGCTGCACGGCACTATAGAGTGGCCCCTGCGGAACGATATAGTCCGCCAGGTCCAGCGGCTGCTGCGCGAATCGGCATTGTTCGAGGGCCCGCTCTTGGCGCAAACGGATGCCCCTCTCGATCGCAGCGTTCAGCGCCACCTGGTGGGATGGAATGGTGTTTTCTGTTACTCGGTATAATCGGCGGGTTGTTGGGAGGAATTATTTTCTCAACCATTGGCAGCGTGTTTTCATACGAATTGTTTGTGGTAATTTATGCTCCCGAGTGTTTGTTAGTTTTTGTTTGTAGCAGATTAGCGGCAGCAGCAGCGCAGGAGGTTATGTTCTAGTTAACAGAAATATTATAATGATTTATTTTTCTAGAAACAATCATTCTTACGGCTGGCATTGCAACGAAGGAAGTTGTGTTTAAATTAGCAGAAATATTATAATGATGTATTTTTCCATTCATATGCTTGGTGTCTTTCTTGCATTGTATTACGCGTTTATATTAAAGAGTTGATATTGCTAATGTCACTTCTTTCGATTGAAGTTACCTCATCAGAATTTAACAAACAAAAAAAATTAATATTGATTGTTTTTCATTATTTTTTTTCACATATCCATTTTCAGCTTAAATTAGACAATCATAATAATCAAAATAAAATGAAAATGACTAAGTTTGATCAGAACATGGAATAAAACTAGCAAATTATGCAAATTGAGACAGACAAAAACAAAACGAAACAATCAACAAAAATTCTGTGCTGAGAAACGATGTTCAATAACGTACAATAAACGATTCGACAACACTTCCTAAACTGTTTCCAAAGGCTGATAACATGCGCTTCAGTGTGCAACCTTTAAAGCCACAAAATATGGCGTTTTTATGAAGCAAAAACACCGCTCCGACATTCCGAAGGATGAGAAGGCCCGCCACCTATCTGTTATCATCGTTCCGCAAAAAAAAGCCTGCCCTGAGAAGTGAGAAGTTAGCAACTTTAGCTCACTCTTTGCCCAATTGGCCGCCCGCGGCGTTTGCAATGACGGCGAGCTGCCTGCTGACCTGAAACATGAATCATTTCGTAACCGTGGCGCGGTCGGTACGACGAAATATACCTGTTAACCATCATCGGTCGCGCACGATATGTGGTTCACTTCTTATCGACCTTGATGTAGCAGTAATCTGTTACAACGCCAGTGCAAAAAACCGAACAAAAAAAAAAAGAAAGGGAAAACAACCGCGCGATAGCTCAACCATATCTCGCTTTCCTACCCCATCAATTTTTTTTTCTTAGGTTAGCTTAGGGCGCCACGGTCTTATCTGGGGACCCCGAAATATTGCCTCCAAGGAGATGGTGCATGTGGTGGTGTTTGATAAACGTAACCATTCATTGGCTCTGTCTTATCCTGTCCTAAGACTTAAGCACTATCCAAGCGAGTTTTGATACACACAAATGTTAAAAAACCCATCCGCTCCATCTTCCATTTCAACTGAGTTCAATGTTCAAGTTTTCGATGACGTGTTTCTTTGCGCATAAATAATCGAACAATTTCTGCAACGTTTAAGTATTACGGTGTTTACAAAAAAACAGATGGAAGGTGTTGTGTGCAAAATCAATTGCTATCTACCGATCAGAACTCACGTTTGAACAGGTGAAAAACGTCGAAGGGCACTATTTCTGGAGGTTTTGTTTACGCTGTGACTGATTTGTTGTGCTAAACGATCGATTGTACAATTTCTGCTCAGAATGACGTTGGGAAAGTTTTCAATATCATTTATCATATGTTAAACGTTTTTTTAAATCTTATATCGAGCTGAATTTAGAGCTTAAAAACAAGATAATTGAATCAAGAATAAGAGGGATCAGTTCGGTTCAAGTCGGTCCCAACCAAAAGGTAAATCTTCTACGGAATAACGTCCTTGTCGAATGAAGATTTCTGCACGGCACGGCACGATCAACAAACGTTGTATGCCCCAAGTCAAAACATGCTGCATTTCTCCAGCTGATCAAACATGCCAACAAACATACTTCTGCATTAGACAGAAAATGGTTTAAAAAAAAATCCGATTCTAAAAAAAAGCGATTTGCTTAAAATAATTTGTTCCTTATCTTTCGGATTCAGAATTTGTACGAATCTCTAAGTCATTTAATCTCTTCCAATCGACAAAGTCTTGTGACCTAGTATTCATTTAATTTTTGTTTATAATACTGTTGATACTATCAACCAAAGATATTCGACTCAAAATAAGATCCCCATCAACTATATCCTATGGCTTTTGAGAAGGAAAATACAAAATTGTCTAAATAATTCGGGTATTTCAATTCTCAAGCCTTGCCTGAAGGACAACCTATCAAATAGACGTCGCACTGAAAAAGCAGATTAGTAAACTGCTTTTTAATATTTTCCATATGTTTTTCAATCTCCAGACGGATAAGTTGTTAATAAATATTCTTATAGGTTAAATTTATCACATTGCTTCTTGATATCTTCCACGTCCACTCCTGCCGTTACAGTGACGCACTTCAAAAGTTTGTCTTTTTGGCCACCGACCTTCGTTTTTCTACCACATATGTTAGTACCAATAGTTATTCAATTTGGGTCCACGTCCCAACGGTAGTGATTTTTTCCCCCTCCTTCGTTTGGATAATTTTTTGTTTGCCCAACGTTGTTTACGCGCGGGTTTCATCCTTTCCCGACGTACGTCAGCTAATCATCGGCAGGTTGGACGATAAAAAAAAATCATCACCCTTCCGCGGGGGGTCACAACTTCGCACTGGCCGTATAAAATGACGCAAATGTGTGGCAGCACTCGACGAGGGCCGTAGACTTTTATTTCATTTTTGTTTACCGAACACCCGTAAACACCCCGGCCACGAACCGCGTGTCCGCCGGCACGTGGAGTGGGTGAAGAGTAATTAACTCCGGAATCAATATAAAAAAATCACGTACTTTAGGTAAATTACTTCCGTGCAACAGCTGGAATGTACTCCATTCAGATTTAGTGTTGATTTTGCTCCCAAGTATTTTCTAGTTAGGAACTATAGGAATCTTCACGTGTTTAGATCTCATGTCAGTTCTGTGTGCAATGGTGTTAAAGTTTTTAGTTCATGAATTGTTTTAAAAAACACACACCGCGAGGCCACCAAAGGTTAACCTGCGTGTGTGAGTGTGTGCAGTGGCAAATGGAAATGAGTTGTAAGTTCAACGCGATTTCGATTCATTCAGCACTGGCAACGCAAACCTGGCCACGATCGGCGACTGCGTTGCTTTACATTTGATTATCGGTAGGTGCTTGGTCTGCCCGGGGACGCAGTCAGTCTCTTGCAATCTGGCGTAGAAGGTCGCGCCGGTAAACTTTGTAAACCTTATTTACATCTTTCAAAACCTGCGACTGATAGAGCGTTTGCAGGGCAACGATACTAAATGTAGTCTAATCCACACTGGATGGGTGAACAATGGATTTATTTTTTCATCATGTTTAACTTGTGTTACCACATCGCATTTAACTGCATAGAAATACTTCTATTACTCAAGAATTAAAACCAAATCCAAACCTAGAGGGTTTCTTGTTACACGCGAATCTAAATCTCTGATAGAAACGAACGATGCGAACTGCGATAGCCAATAAAAACTCACAATAATGTTGTTTTCTATTACGAAGCAATGCTCCAAATTTGGCCCCAAAATTCCATTGTATATTACCTAAAATTGGAAGAAGGTTCGTGTGTCTTCCTTCTTTCTGGAATCCTTCTTCCAGATTGAGGCCAGAAATAATGAGTCAAAAGCGATCGTAAACAGTAGTCGCGAATGTTCGATGGTCGAAATGCCATCACCGCAAAAGGCTATTTCTTCTCGATCCATCGGTTCAAGACATCGCGAAAATATTAACCATAACCAACACTATCACTGTCCCGGGGGGAGGAGGGAGGGGCGAAAATCAGAGACGATGATGATCGGACTTGGTGGGTTTTGGGACTGAAATGTGTCTGTGTTTGTATGAAGTAACAATGTTTTCACTGAACGCTACCCGTGTTTGATAACCTTCCGAAAGGGAACCATCATCATCATGAGGAAGCCACCGTTCGCGTCTCATCGTGAACCGCCTCTCGAATCATGAAGGTGGTGTCTTGAAGTCTTCTGTGTTTTATTACGGGCACTTGCCTAACGCCTCAGCAACGATCGTCGTGTCTTTGCTTTGCGTTGTAAACATTAGCGCCATAACAAAAAAGAAGGGAATTGCTACTGCAAAGACGCAGTAAAAAGTGACATTTTTTCGCTCACTGCTGTTTTCTGGCCTCCGGCGAAACGCTGAGGAGGACTTCAAACCGTACGTGTGCGATGGTGGTGTGCATGGAAGAAATCTGTTTACCGAAATCAGCAAACTCATCACTCCGCGGACAGCTAATTAGTGGACGGGGACGCCATCGTTTATACGCCGTTCATTGCTTGTGGTACCCCTAATCTAATCTGAGGTACCCAAACTGGTCCCCCCCAAACGAATGTTTACATCAGATATAGCCGGCCGTGAACAACTCACCCGCAATCAAAGCCAAATAATTGGTATTTTGGACACCTTAGCTTTATGTTTACTTCTGACTTCTGGCAAATTCGCTTTTTTGGGTGGACCTGTAGTATTTTGTTTGTTTGTCTATTTTAATGTTTTGGGGATATCAACGGATGGTTTAAATATCACTGAAAAGCTACTGATCAACATCCTGTTAATATCGTATGTTTTGACGCAGGCATCGAATCGAACGGACTCGGATGGTACCGGAGAAGTGCGTCAGACTTTCCGGATATAAGACAAACCGGATTTGATGCCTCGAATTCTCAGAACACATAGGAAACAGTATCCGCGCGATCATTGTTTGTACTGGTACTGAACTTCTTGCTCATAGATGATGACTTACTTCGTTGAAAGCAATAAAAAGATCGCGCTAAGATCGCTACTGAAAGACCAAATAAAAAGAACAAGAATAGGGATCTCTTTGTTGGGTATAATTTTTAAGGCTTATGTTTAGCAACAACGAAGATCGCTGGTGAACAGAATAGTCCACAAGTAAATTAAATATGAAATAAAATAACACATAACTATCAGAAGTCAATGATCCCAGTTTTATGAACCTTTGTTCACGAATGAAAACTAAGGTAATCACCTTCATAATTGGTTAAAGAATAAAGAGCGTGATACGAGGAACAAGCCAAACCTTAATCAACTGCTCAAGATCAACGGACAGGTTTTTATCTACACATAATCAGTATTTAATCACGATCTTATCCACAACATGCTCCGAGTTCTTCGTGGCAAACCAGGAAGTGCCGGAGTACCCAGAAAAGGTCCAAAGTGTGGCAACGAGGTGAATCGCTTCCCGGATCGGAAAAAGAGATAGCAACCCGTACGGGTACAAGTTTCTACCTCGTTATTCTGCCATTCCTTCATGTCGTCACGCAAAACCCGACCGGGTGATGGCCACGCTACACCGACGTCAAGAGTCACCTGAGCATCCAGAGCAGGGCCGGTTTTTGCCTTGCACACCTTCGGGCCCTTTGGCCACCGCTCGTGTGAACTTTGCACCGACCTCTGCTGACACGACATTGAGAAGCCGCGGCCGAGCTGGTCGCGCGTGCGCACACATTGTCCACTCCGGTGGCAACTACCTACTTCCGCTTGGTCAATCTGTGTCGCTTTGTGCATGGCCACATACACACACATGGACAAAGCCCATCGCATGATGGCGAAGGAAAGTAAAACCGGTTAAAGGTTTGTCGTACCAAGCAACAGACCCCGCTCCTCCGCCAGCGTCTGGGTGTTCCTCTTCGGGCGGCTTGCCGGATCTTTGGCGGATTTTGCGCACTGACCTACAAAAGAGCCTAACGCTACGTCTGGCCGGGTCGAGCGAGACTCGCTGTCGGCGAAGGTGTGTCTCCACGGAGGCTTCTGGTCACGCGATGTACTAGCGTCCCATCGGGCAGCCTGTCGGGGCCACCCAAAGGGATCTTGCCTATACATTTCTAATTGCGTATGACGTTTAGCCTCATTTTATCCCTAAGAAATACGTCTTCTTATTTAGGTACTGGCTTAGGCCGTTGCTTGCCAGAAAGAAAAATGATTTAAAAAAATTATTCCATTTGGTTGAGTTCCTAACTACGATGTAGAAGTTAATTTCATACACCTTATTGCACCATCCATATAAGGTTTACCATTATACGGTCTCAGCCATTTCCAAGGAGGTCAAGCCCTTTTGAGATACAGCGTCAAACGTTCCCCGTGAATGAAGTAGAACACGTCGTTTGCGAGCTTGTGTACCTTGTGTATGTCAAGCATGTTGTTAAGTTGCGGTACAAGAACACACAACGTCATGCCTTTTGGAGCTTATGAGCACTCTACTCGTCAGCAACTCGTCTTGAAATTTACATTTACGTCAAAGAACTAAAGGAACTCTAAGTATTTTAGAGATAAAGTTTCTCTGTTTCTTTGAATGTGACGGAGTTGCAATATATTCCTGAGAGTGGTCTTTTCTTAAAGTCCAAAATGCAAGATTGGCCATCCGACAGCAACAAAGCGGTTGCGGGCAACCATTCTCGAACCATTGTTGTCGGTCGGTCGGTATGCGGTGTGAACTCATCATAATCGCCAGCAACATCAAGTGTGTTTACTGGTGCTCGACGGCTGGTTCGCTAGAAAGCGAGACCTCGACCGAGATGGACGGTTCCCCGGGTATGGGGTTTTACCTTTTCGCTCGCATAACAACGAGGAAGCGAAACGAAATTATGACCGATAGTTCGTGAACTACGCCACGCCACGCCACAACGAAACCGCCGGTCACCGGAGGAGAGCATAGAAACGGCAACATGATGGTGAGCTCTTGTGAGAGTGGCCGCTTGCAGCAGAAATAGCGCCAAAATCGGTTACACAATGCACGGTGGTGATGGTGGTGGTGGTCGAATGTGGATCAGGCGGGGTGGGGATAGGGGCCACAAGCCAAACGCACATGGCACATTACCGATTGGTGCGCAGATTTTTTCCCTCCAACTTTCTCAACTCCCCGAACCTCCACCTCCTCCTGCTCGCTTGTCTTTTCCCTGAGGTTCATGGCAGCGTGGCGTGAGGTGGTAACCCCATGGGGCATTGTTTCAAATATGTTTGACGAAACACATGTAACGCTTTGGAATACTGGTCTGTTCTCTGTACAGAAATGTTAGAAAATGCTATTCAAACAACAATTAGTTCGGATACGAAACAATTTTCCTTACATAACCAATGCTCACATTCCAAACACACGATCAATCGAACCACTCATTATTGAACGAAAGTTATCTTGCTAGAAAAAGATGAGACTATTTTCTCCGTAAGCTTGCTGCTGCTTGCCGCTATCAACTGTCTACAAAAAGAAACCACAAACACTCCGGTCAAGGGCGGGGAAGAAGGGAAAGATCGCGCCAATCTTGGCCCCATCTCCGCCGGCCAACAAACGGCCGAAACACTCGCTGGCATACACACACACACACACGCACAAATTGATTTGCTTGATTGACACCTACGGTTATATCGCGAAAAAACCCCAAGTGGCCACAAAACCAACCGGAACACCCTAGCGACGGGACGGGACGCGGAGTTTGACCTCGAGGAGATCGAAGGCTGCACAAGGGTTGGTGTTTGCTCCTGTTTTTCTTTTCTTAGCGTTTATCAACGTCGCAACATGGGAGGAATTTATGCAAATTCGTTTAGTTAACAACACCACTGGAGTCGGTGCACATTCGGCACGCGTTGCACCGTTTTGTAACACGCCGGGAGCCGCGGGCAAAGATCATCCGATGATCGTACGATAGAACCGAACCAATCAGGCAAACAACGGACCACTAGACAACACACACTGGTGTCCGCGGGATGCGATCCGCGACGGTCTGCTGTACGATGGAAACTGAACCGCTGTGAGCCGCCCGCAAACGGTGGAGCCACTTGCGCCGTTTGTGTCTAGCGCGCGGCTCTCTCTCTTGACCGCGGTTCCATGACGTGTGCGAACGATGACGTGATGCTGGTAACATCGAAGCAGCAAGCGCTTATCGTCATCGTTTCACGGTGGGAAACTTCCGCACAAATGCCGGAGTAAAACTGACATCCATTGGAAGGTTCCGTTTGAGTTAATTAAAATTTATATTTGAGCAACCTCAAACCGATACCCGGAACAACGCCAAGTAGGATTCATCGTTCTAAAAAAATTTAGTACAGATCCCAGGGGTTCCATCCATAGTAACACTCTGTTATATGATATGGCTCCTTAGTTTTTCTAAAACTTAGATAGAGGACGACTCAATTTTGGACGACTTCAACAGAGCGATCACTCACTTGTACGTCATTCCTAAGTGAGATTTAACAAGTTTTAGTGGGGCTGCTAATGATGTCTTCATTTATCTTGGAGTTTCCTTCCTTTGGCAATCATTCGTCTAGGTTGTCCGCACCAATAAAAAATCGATGAAATTATAATTTGAGTCAAACAAATGCATCTGGTGCATCCTTGCAAAGATCCTGACAGCCTAATCTGATCAAACATTTTCAAGGTTTTTGTCGTTGTTGATCAAAAGTTTGTATGTTGTGCTCCAGTTGAATTTCCGTAACATAAAATGAGAAAGCCCCATCGGTATGACATCCCAAGGTAGTTCTCATCATCCTACGAAGATACATAAATTGAATGTTAAACAGTTGTTCAATAAATATTCTAAGTCAGTTGGTAACAAAATGTGAAAAAACATTTTACCAAGCTGACATGTTTTCAAAATAATTAAAGAAATATAAAACACCCAGCATCACAATTTATGTCGATTCATCGGTTTACCTCCTGATCCATTCACGTGTATTTATTTGTCCTCGATAACAGATGTAAAATTAAACATGAAGATGTGCATTTTTTCCCACACTCTCATATCCAATTAATTGTAAATCAACACTGTTAAAACACCCATTATCTGATAAGGCACAACAAAAGACAGAGTCGAGAGGTGTACAATAAATTCAGTATGGAAAGTTTAGCATTTGATACGCGACCCACTTGAATGGGAAGCCTCTAAAAAATGATAACCCAGAATACATCAACGCGATACTTCTACCAGATGACCTTGCTTTCAAGAGCGCTTGCAGGTTGTTGTTGCTTGCAGCAAAAGTACCCTGGTCCTTCGAGAAGGGAAACCGGTGCCATGGTTGTGTTCTTCGCTGTGGCTAAAAAGATAAGCCCGGCGGAGCGACCACGATAGCGCCATTATATGGCGCACCGGCGACACTCCATGAGAGAAGAAATATATGATTTTCGCTTATCGCTGACTGGCGAGTTGAGTCCCCACGAATCTGGACCGAGTAAAGGTACATTGTGCGCAATTTTGCAGAAACGGTGTAGCACTTTCCGTAAGTGAAGGAATGGAACTGCTTCGTTTGAGACACTCCTGCTAGATCGATTCCATTTCTCCAATAATAGGCGAACATCAATTATTCGCACTCTTCCGCATCGCCTACCAAAGTCCAACCGTTGACCGGTTCAATCCTATCTAATCGATCCAAGCATAAGACGAACGCTCAAAGAAGCTGCGACACAACGCAAAACCGCCAACTCATTTGATTGTCCCATGGGGGCTGGGGCGCGAGGTCAGATGCACCGCGGATGCTCCCGTGTCATCATCATGTTTTCCCCCATTGGACCAGAGCGCCTCTTTTGCATCTTCATTCGTATTGAAATGGTATGAACTGTACACCTACCTTTTCGTACAACTTTAGAGGTGCCTTCCGTATCGCTATCCATGATAATACTGGAAAAATGGGGCGGCTCGAAACTTCAGAAATGATTTCGATCAAAAATGCACACGCATCCCTAGGGGTAACTTTCCACGGGAGAGTTTGTTTTTGTACGTTTTTTAGGCCTCTTGAACGATTATTCTTGTGTCGTTTATGTGGGGCATTTGATTCCACTCGTTGTAGACGTTTCGCATCTGCCGTTTGCTTCTGGGCACACTTTTTGTTGCTTCGAAATGTCGGTGGGACGCAACCATGCTCTACTTTAAGGTGATCACATACACGCCTAGCTGTTTGGTGCCGTACGTAAACAAACAATTCTGGTCCATCGAACGGTGATGCAGCGGTTCCGTAGCTGGGAAGGCGTTGACGACGTTTTTCGTTCACTGTTTCATTTCTTGATTTTATGCACAAAACTGTGTCGAGTTGGAAGAAGCCCAGCCCCTGGTTCGCACAATCCAGAGGCTAATGATCAGAAAACCGGATCACACATTCCACAACTATGGACACTTGTTTTTGCTTCTTGTAGGGTTTATACTGTTTCTGTAGTTAAGCTTACACTCAGACGGCTTCGGTTTCCGGACGGTAGATGTGGTAACGGACTGCTTCCGTCCAGGCAAGATTGCAACGTTGGCGAAAGTGTTCTTTTGCTGTGGCTTATGTTTAGTTTGCTATTTTCCTCTGCTCCTAGCACGACTGAGCTCCTCGAGCATTGCACGGAACTGACAGCTGCGTTGTTCGCAAGACCAAAACATTTACCTAACGACCAAGGTTCGTTAAATAAGCATCAAATATGAAATACCATGACAGAAATAGTTTATTTTTTGTAAACTGTTTGGACTCCTAGGCCAATTTGAACAATATACTTTTTAGTTGAAAACTGTTCTTAAGACAAAAACAAATTGCACAATTACAGGATCTCCATTACTTTTGGTTGAACGAGAAAGCGGTACGGAAACCTTGGTCGGAATTTAATGCTGAACTTGCCAATTAGTTAATAACTTTATAGTCGCCGGACCGATTTAGACATGTGACCCCTCAAATAAAAGGTCTTTTCAAGACACAGAACTTTGCGAAAGTAAGATTTTTCAATATTTTCTTGTTTTCGAGAAAATGATCAGTGAGATACTGTCATATAACGTATACCCGACGGGTCGTAACTGGCAGCTGTCAGATGGGTTACAAATTAAGAAATAAACGTTAAGAATTGTTAATCGCTTAGAAAAGATTAATTTCCCAAGGAGAACCCTGCTGCACTTGCCTACCAAAGGTATCCATGCCTACCTAAAAGAACCTTGCCGAGTGTATTTTTGGTAGGCATGGACACCTCATAACCTACCAATAATTTGTTTTGGGAGGCACCGCAGAAAGAGGTACTGGCTGTCAAACCTTTGTTTGTTTACTGTTTACTGTTTACTGTGCAAGTCTGGCCAACTAGCAAGCATTCGAAAACAGGAAGGGACGATGACCCTCATCAACAGGTATAGAAACTGCAACGCAGTGTAAATAGTTGGTCGGTGGCCAACGGACTTCGCGGCGATCATCGGTTGTTACCGGTTGTAACATAGTATCGGTGGCCAGTGTTCGATAGCAGCGCTTGGATTGACCGACTCGGGGTGGTTAACCGGGGCCGTGTTAACTCGCATCAGACAGTAAGTACGTGTGTAAGAACCCACAGCAGAGAGTTCTTACTGATGATGATTTGTCCGTGCTTTTCACACATTTCAGGGTCTCGACAAGGAGGAAGAAGCGGCTTGAAATAATCATCAATGCGTTCTACGTGTTTTCACTGGCCATGACGGAGTGGTGCTGCACATCGTACATCGAAGGAGCCTGCTACGATTTCTGAACATTTCCCCTGATTGCCTACCGAACCGGACGATATATATATAATATTATAGATGTATCAAAATAATAAAACAATCAAAAATATTTTCCTGTATGAAAATAATTATTATGGGAAAGAAAAGATATCCTGAACCCAGCTCATATAATCTACTACGAATGGGTATACGTTTTTTACGCGTATAGCCAGAAATAGGTGTTATAAACACGTTGCACAGTCACGTTGTCAAAACAGTTCTCTTTTGCGGTGTCCCGCAAGTATCAAGAGAATTGTTTTACCCTTCTTTTCAGAAGTGTTTTACATCCAAAATTGCATAGGAAATCTGCTGCAAAAGAAGGTGTAAAACACTTCTGAAAAGAAGAGCGATCAGGTCTCAAGAGAATTCTTTTACATCAAAATGACGCCAAAATTTCTCGTTGGGTTACTATTAACGAGAAATATTGTACAGTTCCTTATTTCTAATAGAGGATGAATGCAACCTGGCAACCTTTCATAATGTGTATCATATTGGCAAACCTGCGTACCTGTGAATTTGGTTGCTCATAGCTTGCCTTGCATTCATCCAGTAGTAGTTTAGCATTTGCCGAGATCGAAGGTTTCAAGGAGCGGAAAGTATCCTTTTGCTGATAACATCTCTTCTACTGGATTTTTTGTTCACGAACAAACCATAGCAGAAATGGAAGAAGACTGTGCGAGTTTGGAAGCTGCAATCGAGCATCATCGTAAAGTAGTGAAGCATATAATTTCCGAATGCTTCCCTTTGTTTGAAAAGAGTACGTAAAAAAAAAAATACAATATTAGGCGTTTACGGTCAACAATTTGTCATTGCATACTTTTCAGAGATAAAACAAAGCGATGAAGATGTACAAATGTGGAAAGAGCGTGCTTTGAAAGCGGAAGGCCGGGTAACGTTACTCGAGCGGCAGTTGGAGGAAAGAAACAATCAGGCATGCCAGTTGAAAAGGTATGGCGTATGGTCAACTGTCATTTTCCATCGGCCTCAATGTCTCATTTATCGTTTCAGTTCGTATGAGGGACAGTATCTGATAATGATGAAAACCGGCGCTGTTCTCGGCGAGGTTGTATGGAAATCGTTTAAAAGCCACGCGAATGTAAAAATGCTCGTTCAGGCTGAGGAAACGATGGACAAGTATTGTGCTCTTTCGAAAGGTGTCATCGATTCGTTTCTGCAGGCCTACAGGATTGAGATGCCACCGCCACATTCCTTGGAGCACGTTTTCGTCATATCCGTGCTGGGTGCGTTGACCAACTTTGCTGCATTCACAGAAGGTAGAATGTTCCTGGCGAAAGAGGATAACGGGTTACAGCTGCTCAAGAAATTGCTCATCGAACAAGAGCATTGGAATGTACCGCAAGGCCGGTACATGAAGCGAATGGTTTTAACGTTTGCCTACAACATGACACTAGTGGACAATGTCGCCTATTTTGTACTAAGTGAAGAGAAGCTGCTGAACGCTGTACTGAAGTGTCTCGGTATAAACGACCCTACAGATGTGGTTGGTGCTGCTGTGGCGATAATTTATCGCTTGGTCTCAGTATCTTTGGAAGCCGGAATACCATCAGCGTTACCGGAAAAGGTAATATTTTAGATACCAGCGTTCAAATTGCATTGAAAAGCAAATCATTTTCTTTACAGATTCCTTGGGCACTGATAAAATCTATGACGACATCACCCGACCCTCAACTTGGAGAAATTTCAAACAGCCTTTTGGGCCTTATGGAAACAACTGTATCGTTTTCTTAAAATTTTCAATTGAATATATATTATCTATCCATGAGTGGTTCAGATTTACGAAAAACGGTAGTTTTGAATAAATTTAAATTCTTCTCTCTGTCAAAGTTTGACGTCACAAGGAAAGGTAAATAAACGTCAAAAGTCCAACGTGCGATCCCATTCGTAAATAAACAAACACTTTTTACTACAACACAGCATATTCAGAATGGATGGTAATATTTTAAAGATTTCTATCAATAAATTGTACCTACTATATTATATTTATTTTCTAGATGAAACATTTATTGCTTCTCTTGTTGGAGACAAAAATGATCAGCATAAACCCCATGTATTAGACCTGCTCTTCTCAAAGCGTCCTTTTGGAAAAGATCCCGCAAAACGCAAAAAAACTCGCAAGCACCAGGAAAAGTCAGTCCTCTCCCGGCAACAAATTAAGGATCTTGGCTTATACGCCTTACCGCATGGTACGATTACGTACAACGATGCTGTGCCGCTTCACAAAATGTGGTGCGAGTATATTTCGACGTGCTTTCACCGCCTCGAGATTCCAAGCGTGACCGAGCCGCGATACAACAATACTGTGTATGTAACGAACGGAACGGAATGCCCCAGCCAGAAATATCCTTCTAATCTAAAGTATTCTACTTTATAGAGCCAGCCTTTTGAAAGCGGATTATCACGGGGCCAAGGTCACTATCGTTCGCTCCAAACAGTCTAGTGTAATTGGAGTGAAAGGGATCGTGATTCTAGAAACAAAAGGGACATTCAAAATCGTTTCGAAAGATAACAAAATTCGGAGTAAGTATAAATGCTTATGTTTCGTTCTGGTTCGTGCGGAAGTTATAGTAAAACTTTTTGTTTTAGCTATACCGAAAAACGATTCTCTGTTTGAAGTACACATCCGTGATATAGTGGTAACGATTTCCGGAAACATTTTGAATGCTCGTCCTGCGGAACGCTCTGTTCGTAAGCTTAAGAACTTTTCATTTTCCGATGTTTAATGAAGCAATAGTTAGTACATGGAATTGAATTAAACAAAGATATTTTCCACTACCTGTTGGTATTTTTCAATTAATCTATTCTTGGTTTAAACATTGATCTTGCTTTGCTTAGAGGTTTTCACGTCGATAGTAGGTCTTTTTTTAGTTATATGACATAAAAACGCTGGATTTCTTTCATTATTAATCAATAATTTTCAAAATTGAACGAATTGTGCTATGCAGTGCCTGTAATCAACCACTTTTTAGCATTTTCATCTTTTCCAAAATTTGCCAGTCGAAATAGGTAGTTAATGACCATGTGTATTACAGTTTGCACATGTTGGTGCTGGTATTTAGATAGGAATGTTAGCATAATTTGCCCGGTTTGCTTAAAACAAGCAGTGAAAAGGTCCTTAAACTAAAAAATAATGCCGACCCCTGGATAAATTGTGTGCGATTTGAATTGTGCCAGTTTTGCTACTCTCCGCTATGTATGGTGGCGCTGCATGCGTTTTTGCTTTACACCGAGCTAGCGGAATGATGAAAAAATGCATCGAAAAACCAAAAATGTCAAAAGATAGTCAAGAAATATACTAAAAAATAACAGATAACACGGTACGGATTTGAAAAATTTTCAAAAATAGTGAAGTTCTCAAAATAGGGGTCAAATGAGCATTCGGACAAGTTTCCAAAGCAATGTATTCTAGTGTTAAATAGTAGAAGTTTTGGCTCATGATAATCGAATTTTATAATTGTCTATGAACAAAAATTATCAACTTACTTCAAATTGTCTCCATATGATGATCAAAACCGGCTTCATGTTTCCCGGCCATGTCCCAGATGACCCTATGAAGCTCATGCGATAGGGCAAGGAGGTAAAGATGAGGGTCCATCCATCTTACAGCTATCGTCTTTTGGACATCTTTTGCACTTGAAAGCTACCCTACACAACACATCGGTTGAACAAAGATTGGCCGACATCAGCGGGAACATCATCGAGGGGCAATATCTTGTTCGTATGATTCGATTGGGAAGCCATTTTCCACGAACATTCGCTATTTGATCAGGATCGTTCAGGAAGACTCCTGTCCAAAGAGAGAGAGAGAGATAGAGAGTGTCAGTCAGAGTAAGAGAGGGTTGAAATTGAGTTATTCTAGGGCATTAAAATTTTATCCTTCATCTTCCGTTTGAAAATTGAAAAGAGGATTTGCCACTTTGAAGTAGTGAGCAATTTGCCTCCTCTACTGCTTCTACCTCTGCCGTTGGCGCTTTCAAAAGATGACTGTTCGAACACGCGATGTCACCCCCGGAAGGAAATGAAAGGGAAACACTTCATCCACAACCTGTATCCATGTCTCATGCTGGAAACGCGAGGCCCCCGTCTGATACGGACACGGGAAGTAATCATCACCACGCGGTGCTCTCGTCATTGAGGCCACTGTCGATTAGAAGCAGCTATCGATGGGCTCGGAGTGGCCGTTGGTTCTGACACACATCGCGCCTTGATGATGAGTCCTCGATGGTGTGCCGATGAAGCATCCGTCCTTGCACACCGTGCTGTCGTGGACAGCACAAGTCTATGTACGGATGTTAGACCGAGGGGATGATTCATACGCGTACTGTTTTTTCTTCTTCAGCAAAATAGGGACGGTCTAGTCAAGTTTCAAGTCCTGCCGGCTATTTGCCGTCGTGGACCGAATTGACGGGCGGAAACGTCGGCCATTGGACAAACCCTAGCTGAACCGAAGCACTTTTGCATAGAAGCACCCAACATCCGACGGTTTCTCTGCAACGACCAACAGCAAGCCGGGTCGGACCGAGGACGCAACTATAATGTAAAGCCGTTATTATCATTTTAGATCATCCCTTTGAAGAGTGGCACTTCAAAGGAAAAACATTGTCACCAGGGAGCGATCCCAACCTCCGAAGAACGGGTGGAAGGATCGCGCCAGGACGCGGGAGGTGTTTTTAAGCGCAAGGATGCGCCACCGATGATGGCCGTTTCGATGAACGTGTCTCTAGCTCGTAGGCTTTCGTCCTTTTGGTAGATTTTTCGCATTTAGTCAAAAATTGTCGGTGGCAACCCGGTGACGAGAGGTGTACTGATAATCGGATCCGGGTGTCGGTCGATATCCGGACGCCTGGAAGTGCCGGACGGAACGGTGCCGACCTGATGCGCCTCGGAACAAGTTGATTGAAAACAAGAACCCTTTTCTTTGCGAAAAATGATTGGCGAATGAAATGAAGTAACGTTTGAGCTGACACGAGGGAACTCTTAATAAGCGAATATGGTCATAGGGTGAGCATCCCGTTAACCGAGGGTTTCGTGAAAGGTATTTTAACGAGCATTTTGAGTAGATCCCATTTCAGATGGTTCGTTACACTCAATCACGGTCCGATATGCGGGGGGGCAGCCAGAATGATTAATTTGTTGTTAAACGATCGTCCCAGCGGCTCACAATTTAAGGGACACTAGCTTTGCTGAAAAATTACTGAGAAAGATGAGCCGAGCGAATTATGGGAGGGTTATAAGAAATCTTTTAATAGGATATCCTTTCATACGAATGATGATATCTCTTGTAATCGAGACGAATGATATCACAGGAATTTTTGTTCAACATTTTCTGACACTGTCAAGACATCCAAAAGTCGAAGAAATAATGTAAAAAAGAATACGTCTTCGTACACGCAAAACATTAGTTTATATTATTAGTACATTGACACATATTTTAAATTTAGCTTTTGAAAGCTCTCGTTCATCACGTTTGTGGCAGCTGGTGCAAATGAAGGTGCGATAATGATAATGGATGGCTGGATAAAACAAAGGCTCCACAGACAAAAAGGCTTGACAGCTCGGAGAGCGACAGATGTTAGTACCGGTACGAACTGGACCACGTGCGGAACGTTCTGAACAAGTGAAGAGATAGTTAAGTTAAATAAAGAACTATAGTAAGTGAAATAAAGAAACCAGCCTGGGTTCAACAATGTTGTTTATCTGGCCCGTTTAAATCATTTTTAAAGTGATCAAGTAAAAGTACTTCAAATCAATGTGCGATTTTATTTGTATGCGTCGTGACGAACGGCTGGAACTGTGAAACCAGGGAAGCGATCGTTTGATGTTATCCTTTTGAGGACCGTGGTTAGTTTTGTTCGTAATTGATGTGGTTTATGTGGAATTCATTTGGCGAAACACTTCCCGAAGTGCTCCTTGCTGCGTAGTTGCCTAATATACAGATTTGAACCACTCATTTTTTCTATCTTCGAACACATAAAACTCACTCCAAACTATCCCAAAACTTGCTGGCAATTTTTGGGGATTGGACGTGCACGTAGTTTATGGAGCAACAAGTTATTCAACGTGTGTGTTACCTCATAAAACTGGTCCAATCCAGTATCCTCAGGGAAAGATGAAAAGCTTGTGGATCAAACTTTCCGTCGGTGGTTATCGTTTAGGATTTAGTTTGAAAAAGCAGGGAATTTCTATGGAAAAGGCATAATCAGTTCGGTCCGACACCTAAAAATACTTGAGTGTAGAATATTTATTTACTAGGATAATTACATACGTGCGTGATAGTTATGATAAACTGACTATACAATTTGTTGATGTTGATGATTTTATTAGTAATGAGGTTTGTTCATAAGTTCTGTAGTTGTAGCTGAATAATTCGTGTGTTTTTTAGTAGAACAAGAAGCTCGCTCAAAGACGTGAATGGTTAAAAAACTGCCATTTTTACAGTTGCTCAAAGCAGTGTACGGCCATGCTCGTTTTGTACTCTTCAATCTTGTGGTCAATTCTGCACATATTATTATAAAAGTCCAATATTTCAAAATCGAATTATAACAATAGCGGAACCCTAACATAAACATAGAATAACCCTCAGTATATTATTCGAATTAAAATCTCTTTTGGATCATGTTCACACTAAAGTTAACCAAAATTGCATCAACGGATGATTTAGCGTTGTTTTTTTTGGAATTTAGAGGTCAATTACATATTTTACATGTTAAGATGTTGGTAGGAAGAGAGTTCTGCTGTGAAATAAAGCGGATAAATGTATAACTGTAGGTATAGTGACCAAGCGAAGCAAGATAGGAGTAGAATCAAAGCAGTGGAAAACATAGTAGTGCAAAAATTGAACTGATGTTGAAAATGAACAAGCTTTCCTAGTAAATTTGTCGAGAGGTTTTTCCACGAAGCGGAAAATGCCACACTACCTTCTACTGACAAAAATGAGACGGGACGTTCTGCGAAAGGATCGGTAAGTCTAATAGCACTCAGCAATCGGTGAAAATCATCCAACCGTGTTCGTCCGTGGATGTGTTTGTGGAGTAGTTTTATATATTTTTTTTTAATTTTCGTGTGGTAAATTTTCTACACTCGTCCCATTGGAAGGACTCGTCCCAGCGTCGTCCGACCCGTACAAAAAGGACGATGGCAGACGAGCACGCGTCTGTATGGGTGTTGTTTGTGTCACCATGGCGACGGTAGCGCACCGGCATCACCGACACTCGACGTGTGAAGCGTTCGGGATGACTTTCGGATGGCCGCCATCATGTTTGCTTAGTTCGTTCGGCACTATAGGCGCTGATGGGGGCCGCAAGTTGTTGGGGGGGAGGAAACAGGGTAAATACTACTTCGCTGCCGGGCGTTGAGCGCCCGCGGAAGGTTTGGGTGTTTGCGGCGCGGGGCGTCGGTACTATTGCTTCCGCCAGATAAGTGCGCCGTCGTCAGAACCGGCAGGAGCCTCGAGTGTTTCGGCTTACTCTCGCGACCGAAGGTGGCTGCGATGGCGCCGTGGCTGTATTTTATTTGTTCGGTAAATATTTTACCGTGGGCGAGGAAAAAGCAAATGAACAACGGACGGTTCAATCTTTTCCTAACCCAGAAAGCTAGAGAATGTTGTAACTCAATTTTTCTTTTTCCGTATTTAGGCAAATATATTTTCCCTTTGACGACATTGTTCAGAAATCTCGGTATTTTTGCTAACACTGGCAGTTATAAATCTGCATCATACTATTTCGCAGGCAGATAGTGGAACAACAAGTTTTCTTGGTTTAAGTTTATTTATGTGATTTCTTATGCATTATGGATAAAAAGCATTTCTTTAACATCCCTTTGAACAAACATCCTGGAAGGCTTTAAAACCGGCAAGATGGATAATATATGATTTACGATAAATACTGTGGCATGAGAAAGTATTCATGCACATGAAAAATCACTTCTACAAACGTCGTTTCTCCGCAACCGAACCAATGAGGTGTCAAAGAGTAACCATGGCAACGAGGATATTTCCAGCAAGAAAGATGGAAGATAGAACTTTCGCGATTGGTGTAGATAGCTATTATAATACACAGCTGCACTGATGTTCAATTTATGCGCGAAACATCCTTTTTCCACCTCTTCGAACGAGTTCCATAAGAATGTTTGTTTTTCAAAACACTATTTATTTTCTTTTAAACAACACTTTTACTTTGACTTTTTAGTTTTTCAACAAATGAACAGCAGTCTGTTTGTTTATGACAGCTTTTCTTATATTTTTATTTTCCTTTTCGCATGTTCGGTATTTTTAAGCTACGACTTTGTTTGTGTTATCAATACCTGTCGATTCAATTATTTTTTCCGTTTTCGATAAAACTGGAAAAGAGGATTTAAATAATTATGTTCATAAGATTTTTATTTTTGTTAAACAGAATTTAAAGAAGTTGTACTATGGGCACTTTTATCAGTTTACCGTGTTTATATCTTCATGTTTAATTCAAGTGAAAATGAATTTTGCTTACAATTTAAATTTCTCATTTATTTTTATGTCCATGACATGATTTTTGTATTAATAAAAACAATCCCACAAACAGGGCAATTTCAAAACCCGATCATTTTCGTCAGAAATTGGTCATCATATATTTTTTGAAAGATTTGTTGCACACAACACCGTACATCAACACCTTTTGCGGAATCGGGAGCTTCATTGCGTCAGCTTGTTCTCGTCTATTTTTTCAATTTTTTTCCTCCCTTTTTGCCATTCTTGTTGTAAAAAAATGTCTTTTTTATTTTTCATGTTTTCCAACTGCCACCGGATCGGAGGGAAACGCGGTTGCCCTTTTTTCCGTGCCAGTCTGATTCGACGTTTCCTATTTTTTCCACCATGTAATCCCTGTGACGCAAAGGAAACCGTCACACGTACAAAGACAAGCGCTTACACAGACGCACACGTACACGTGAAGGGCGCCTATCGTGGCGCCTCCTGGTTTCGTTCGCTCGGTTGTTTGACTTCGCTCGGGCATGCAGGACGGGGCGAAGCCGAGCTGGCGTGTTGTGTGTCACCCTAAGGCAACGCCATTATGTTTATATTTCCCTCCCTGCCCTCCCCATTTCCTTGTTTTCCCAGCCGTACGAACGTTCGAGCGGTGGTATGAGATTGACCTGCGCTCCTTCGCCCTAGCGGAGGGTTCTGCAGTTGCTCCATTTCACTTGGATGAGACAGTTTTGTGGTTCTGTCTCGCTTGTGCCTCCACCATTTTCCACCATTTCTGTGCAGACGCCGCAGCTTTTCCTATGATGGGAGATTTTCCTAGCGTGTCACCGGATGTGGAAGCGGCAAAGAAAAGCGTGGACTGTACATAAGGCTCCCTCCCTGCTGGCTTATGCACACATACACAAGACCTTGCAAGGGCCTACCGTGGATGTTGGAAGTGATGAAACGCTATGGCCAACATGTCGCCAGGCCTGTTTTGCGTGCGAGCAACAGCACACACACACATAGCGCGACTTTACCGACTGGAAGAAAGATAAGCCAAGTCGAACCGGAGCCTCCGGAGCCCGGCTTCTCGAAAACTGCATTAGGGCAGAGCGGGCCCTTGTGGGATGTTATTTTGTCACAGGATTCCACCACGACTCCCACCGCCCTCTTCCGTGTACTTCAGCCACCTTGAAATGGAGGCGAAATTGGAACCGGAATTGCAATCGAAATTACGCCAAGCCAAAGGCGACCAAATGAGAGGGCCGGAGGGTTTCCACCGGGGATGAGGGGGAAGATGATGATGTGGAGCGGCTTATCCGGCCATCTTTATGTACCACGGTGGACACATACACACACACACATACCGCTCATAGGGACATATGTCTGTAGCTTCCAAGGAGCCGTCCCTACGACAAGCCTTGGGGTGACAATTTGAAGCAACCCCCTGGCTCTACGTCTTCGCCCACAACCCCGCCAGCCCCCACCCCCCTTCCATCGCCATGTATCTCATTCTTCCGGCCACGCTCGTGTGTCCCTTACCGGGTGCTACATTATTCAGAGGGTTGTTTGCGGAACGGTCTGCTTACAAATTCATACCCTGCACCATGGCTAAGGAGGTAGAGGGCAGAATGGACATGTCATCGGGTCCCTTTGGGATGGCTTGGCCCTTTTGTTTTTCCTACCACGAGCCTGGGACGTTCGTTAGAACGGTCCCTTATATTGCTGTATAGTTTTCAATTGCAAACCTTTTCCGGGGAAAATCATTCTACCTACCGCTCATCTTTTATAGATAAAGAACTTTCATCTTACAGGATAAACACACACACACACACACACACATGTACGCAAATGATATCGAAAAACGAAACACACTCACACAATTCATGCATTATCGTCACAGCGATGGCGTTTCCTGCACGTCAAACGTGTCGGGTGACACTTTTCCCCACTTTCAACGCGCGCGTGTGTGTGTGTATGGGTGTAGGAAAATTATCTTCAGTTTCGGATGTTTTAATGCGCCTCTTTGTCTACGACTCACGCACAAGCACACGAACATACACGCCGTTCGAAACGTGAATGCCTCGAAAGCTTTCAATTTGGTTCAATTAATCCGTCCCCCGGACCGATCGGAGCCTTTCATCTTTTCTCGTTCCATTTTCACACTGGCCAACTCCGGCGTGTGCCCACCGGGCAAAGAGGATGGTTGGTGGAGGCGAAACGGGGAAGGCCAAAAGTTTGATGGAGGCGCCTGGTGATGGAAGTAATAAAAGTAGGATTAACTTCCACACACTCACAGCGTTCGTCGTTTTTGCGCCGATCCAGGCTTCGCCAAGTTTCGTTGCGAGTGGATGACTCTTGGGGAGAGGGTGGGTGGGAGGAGAAGACCAACCCGTCCCATGCTCCAGCAGCACGAAGCCGTTGCTAATTCCCTCCCTCCTTTGCTGATTACACATAACACGCTGCCAAAGCGTATTTTACGATCGTATCTCTCGAGCGTCAGACTTTGGGCATAATTAAGCAAAGCTGTGCGCTTGTGAAAGTGTTTTTCATCCCTCCCTCCGTGTGGCGCAATCCGCTTGTTCCCGGGGCCGAGGGTTCGATGGGGGGAGGAAAAGTTCTGTTTGGCAACGGCTAACCGCACGGTGTGCTTTACGGTGTTGGATTTACACTTGCCAAAGTGTTCGGCGAAGGATGATGGAGGAGCGGAATTCGGAGATGGCGGGGGGGAAATTTCGTTCCAACAAGCGGTTGAATGAAGGAGATAATGGCAGTTGAGAGCGAGCGGTCCGATGGTGGGGAATTTGGGGTCTTTTTTTAAATAAATTATTGTCTTTATTAAATACAAAGTATATTTTATAAAACATATGCAAGCTTTTCTACGCACTGAACATCCGTTAAGTGTCCGAGGAAGTTATAACTCAGTGCAAAAGAAAAGAAAATCAAATTTTAACTGCAATACTTTTTATATTTTAAATGAATGAAGGAAAAAACACCAATAAAACATGAAAGGAAAAGAAACAAATTATAAACAAAACACCCACTTTACATGTTTATTTTTGTATTCAATATTGGTTGGTTTAATGTAC
Source organism: Anopheles coustani (assembly GCF_943734705.1). NCBI lineage: Eukaryota > Metazoa > Arthropoda > Insecta > Diptera > Culicidae > Anopheles > Anopheles coustani. The sequence goes on from NC_071288.1 coordinate 87,039,559, forward strand.
TACTTAAAACAGTACCATGTATGGTACATCAAATTAGTTCTAAGAACAAAAATAAAATGTGAATGTGCTTGTTGTAACTTTCATTTTATTGTTATCTTATAGATTATACAGTATAATCAAAATACAAAAGCGGTGAATCTAAAATATTTTCGTTAAATGAAATTTACTTTGAATTAGAGATATTTTTAATACACCAGTTCTGGTGCTATATACGATGGATACCGAGGAGAAAAGTACTAATAGTCAAACATCATATCTCTTTGTTCGGTTGTCTGAGGGTAATTTCAATTCACTTTTATTAAAGTAAAGAAACAAATTTCGTAAAATGGTTCGCAATCAATCCTGAAGTAGAACAAGTTTTGTATAGTTTTGTAAGAAAATACTAGTTGATATCTAATCATCAAGATTGGTGTTGTTTTGTAAATAGAAAATGAAAATCATCAACATCATCATGTTCATCTTCATATCATGCAAGTGGTTTGTTTTCATGTTTATTGTTTCTTTTAAATACAAAGCGAACACACTTTGTAATAAACGGACATTTTAACAGAGGACTTCAACTCTTTTCGATTGCATAAAGTAGTGTGAAGCGGATTCCGTTTTGTGTGGTGTGCAATGCAGTGTTGTGAATCCACGTATGGACTGTTGCGAAATATTGTATAATCTTACGTAAGGGGACAAACTCACAACAAACCCTTAAGACCGTCGGAGGAACAAACAAAGCAACAAAAAAAGGAAAGGAGTAATGACTGCGAAATCCCAACGTTCAAAGAAACGCTCGCTCGACTGTCGCCTACTGGAAGAAATCTTGGGATAATGGAAGAGCCGAAAGCAAACCCCCCCTAACGAAGCCTAAGTGCGTAATCCCATTTCGGAAGCCGAAATCGATAGAGGTGAGTCCTTTGTCGTCGTGTGCGCCCTCACGGGTCGGGCGGGCTGGTCAATTGAGCGTTTCGAGGTTTTCTTCCGTCGGCTGGAAAACGCATCAAAACGGACGATCGACAAGCAGGCGAACGTGCACAATGGTAGGATTTGTGCTGCTCCGGTGTTAAGAAAAATCAAAGCAACCGTACGCATGTGTCACTTGCTCGTTCAATTGAGCGTGTTTGTTTTGTCAGCGCACGGCTGAAAAGGCTGTCGTTTTTGTCCTTTGCCAGGGTTGTCCTCGTGGAGAGTGGAGTAACGAACGAGAAGAAAAATGAAAAAGACTCCGTAGCGGGAGTCCTTGCGAGGACGAAAAGGAAAGCACAAAAAAATTTCTAAGGTACGTAGCCTGCACTTAATCGGTTAAATGCAAAAACAAGCAGTGGAACAAAGGCATACCCGTTTGTACTCGAACACAGCCATACACTGATCCTGGGATCGACCGCACCCATTGCCCCGGCTGGATTAAGGACCAAAAAACAAATCTCTTTCCATACCGGATGCTGCTGTCATCGCCCGGGCGCGTACGTCACCAACACGAAGGTAAGTGGAAGGGGAACGATACGCATCAATATGTCTCGAGGGCGTAAATTTCCTTTTTTCCACTCGCATCCAATCCCTTTTGGAGACGAGAGACCCTTTCGGCGTAAGGGACACGTGAGAAGGGTGCTTCTAATGGTGATGTATTATTCGCTCTGCGTGTGTGTGTGCTAATGAATGCGTTTGCAAAAGGTAATCAGGCTGGCGGCGCTTTCGGTGGTTTTTATCCTTTCCCTTCGCTAAGACCCCGTGTTGCTGTGCGCTGATGTTTGCTTTGGTGCTGCCGTGGGCCATGTTTTTGTTCCAGGCTAACCGATTTACCGTTCCTGTTATTACCGTGTTTCTGATTTTTTTTCAAATGCCTACCTTGTTTGTTTACTCTTCAGCTTCTTTCTGTAGAACGCAGAAAGGTGCTCTTCTGCTACCGAAATGGTTCGCTTTTTGTTTGGTAATTGTTCGATTAACAACCGGCTCGGATCCCTGGCGTAGTCGTCATCGTCGTCGTCGTCGGTGTTGTTATTGTCGTCCTTGCATGGGTGGAAATTTTCAAAAGGCGACTTAAAATCTGGCCCCCGTTCGGCGGATGTGGCATTAATTGCATCAAGCCCGCGGGCCTGACGAGATCGGTGGATGGCATTGGATTGTACATTGTGCACGAAAATGTACGCTTTCGAAAGTGGGGAGTTGTTTTATTTTTCCTGCCACCCTGCATGTCAACGCTTTCCCGATCAGCAAGCCAATCAAATTATCGCTTTCAATCACAAGCGTGTGCATTTTTTCGCTGGTGGATTTTTGGTGGAAAATAATTTTACAGCCAGGCGTGCGGGGGAAGGAAAACGAGCAACATAATGACTTCGCGTTGTAAATTACTGGCTAATTACGAGCCGGGAGGAAATTCTTCGCATTCTTGCTGCCAATTTTATAAACGTACGATCCGAAACCAATATCCAACGGTATTGGTAATTTAATGTTTCATTACTGTACCGGAAGGCATTGGCAGATTATCGGACATAGCATTGATTTCGTTTGTACAGATTCCAAACATATTCGATGTTAAGTTGCACCGCAAAGCATCACGAAAAGGTTGAATTTATTAAAGTTGGAATGCAAAAACAAACCATTGGAGTGAAAATTAAAATATCTTACCTGGATAGCAAACCTTCCATTCTTGTTTGCTCGAAAGACATTGGTATTCCTTGTAGCTTTCAAGTTTAACTACTAAAACCAACACTATTTCAATAACTGAGCATCTTTGAAAAGTGATCGGTACGAAATACTGCATAAACTATTCAATGAATGATCTCAGTGACAATTAGATACTATTTTACGGCAACAGAAACACTTCTTTAACTTACAGTGTTTATGTCGTGTATCGTTTAGGCCACGACACCAGGTAAACGAAGGCAACGACACCAGGTAAACGACACCAACGAAACGAACAATAAACGAAATTTTTGTTATTTTAATGTTGTTATCTATTTACCTAAGAAGGCCAAATCTAATTTGGCCTAAACAAGAGTCATACAAAAGCATTTCCTATGCTGCAAGAAAAGCAACTTAATTGGAAGTGATAGTTGCAGCTTTGGTTATGAATATTTCAATCGTAATGTTAGTTTTTTAAATAACTTAGCAATTTCTGCATACAAAAAAAATTAAATAAATTCATACGAGGAGCGGATCAAAAAGTGAAAAATCTTAAGGAAAGTAGCTTAGCAACGTTAAACGCACTTTATTTAACTGTTATTTTCTATCTATTGAAAACTAACGAGGAAAGGTTCAGAGGTTTACAAGAATGCTAAATGTTATATTGTAGAAAACAAGGAGGTATTATTAAGGTTGAAAAACGAATGACCAAGAGATCAAAGTCTTTAAAATTAAATAAAAAAGAAAATTGTTAAGGTTTTACGTCCGTCATGTTTATAACTACGAGCTGTTTGGAAAGGCTTCCAAAAATAGTTTTTCTAGTTCAAGTTCGTTTTGAAAGTCTATAAAGAAATCAGTGCTGATGAAGGTTACGCTTCATCTTTTTAACGCGCTTTATTAAATCCTGCACTGGAGCCAATCATCAATCACGCGGCACGCGTAAACGGAGCCACCGCTTCCTTCCGCCGTATCGCTTTAATAACACAATTAAGTGCTCCGGAGTTCGCTGGCAAGGATACGTCAATCATACTTCTTCATAACACTGCTGAAAACGGTGCCTGTGAGCACCGTTGAAGGGCTTGTGTTCAAGGAGTCTTTCTCTTCCGAGGCTGACGCTCATATTTCTACCAGATTTATTCTGCCTCAGCGTTATTATTTGCCTTTTGCATCCCCGTTCCAATCGCGTGTGATGCAAGTGAAGCTGCGAAACGGACGGCTGTGGTGGAAATGATTGAACTATGCCGCCCTGTAAAGGACCTTCCCCTAGGCCGGTGGCCAATCGGGTTCCCTTTTTTTTTTTTTGCTCGTCGTGGTCCGAAAGAGGGACCTCTTTGGCTGCAGCAAGGTAGGGAACCGGCCGGCCATCCTTGGGCCCGAGTTGAAGTCGGTCGTCCTTTGTGAAATGATACGATTATCGCGTGAGATCCTTTTTGCCGCATCAGAAACAATAAGTGCGCACTTTTCGCGAGCCTCTCGTGTTCTGGGCAGACGGGGTTTGTGGTGCAAAGGGCTCAAAGGTTGGAAATATAAAAAAAGGACGAATTATTAAGAGAAGCAGACACTCGAATGTGGTCGGTAGGATACGCGGATTTTCGCTCGTCCGTTGTTACAGCAGAACCTTCGGTCAAGCGTCTGTCCAGAAAATGGAACTGCAACCCTCCTCGGATATGCGACCGACGATACCACTGTAATAGGATACTTTTGCTCATTACAATCTATTCCATCTTCACGGGTGTGTTGGGCTTTTCTCTAAATCTCGACCGAGTTTGTACCGTCCACGATTTGTACTCGGCAAAAAAGAAAAGTAACGTAAGGAGGAGCATCTCGATTACGTTACCTCGGGACGATTAACATCCGTCGCATTACTTCGTAACGTTTGACATTTGTCGAATTGGTGTAAGATTTTTCTCGTTTCTGGGTGGAATCAAACTTTTTTTTTACAATTCACTTATTTTGAAGGTGGTAACAATGGAAGCTGTTGCAATATACAGTTTCCTTTTGCTTTTTCTGGTGCCGTTTGTTCGGTCATGGCTTATCTCAAGTGGATTGTGTTTTGCTTTTCTGTTCGGAGAGTATGGAATGAACCGATTTGAATCGCTTATGTGCCAATGGTTAAGAAACATATACCATGAAGTACAATTTAAGACACGTGTATCATTTATATTACGTTACTTACAATATACGAGGTTGAGTAAAGAGTTACAATTTATTAAATAAGATAGCGGGGATAGTTTAATTTTATGTTACGAAAACGAAAACCGCTTACAAATTTTTGAACCGTAAAATACATAAAACATAAAGAAAGTATAAAAAAGATATTCTTCGTTGGAAAGATAGGAGTAAGGAAAACGCGTTTTTGCGCCAGCAAATCGAAGTGTACTGTAAAGATAATGAATTTGTACTTTTGAACTTGTCATCAAAAATTTATCCGCTCATAAATCCAAGTTTGAATATATAATTATTGCTATCCAATTATCAACCCATTCCGCTAGAGTTGAAGAAGGTTGTGGATAATTGGAGTTGGGAAAAAAGAGAATATAAAATCGAAGCAGTTGTATTCTGTTGGGTAGAAAATAGAATGTCACTTGGTTTTGCCGTATAGCTTGAGGAGCGGTGGTGTAAGTGCCACTTCTACCATTCGCTTCAGGACATCGTTAGTGCATTGGTCTGCAACACTGATTCGTTGAGTGATTTCTTATCAGTGTACTGAACTACGATGCGGAGGAGTGAAACTACCGAAGAAAAAGGTCCCCAGAATTATATTGATGGGAATAATTGTGCTTTTCAAACGAGAACATTAGTGTTTGGGTTCGTCAATTTGGTTTTTTGCAAACCACTTGCGATGGTTTCACAATCGGAAGCTAATATAACCTATTTTTATATTCCTGAGTGCAGAAGGACTTTGTCATCGAAGCTGTCATCTTGTCGAACCAATTGTGAGCGAAAATTGCTACGAAAGTGGTAGGGCACTGAGAGCTGAAGTGATGCTTATCGATCAATCGCTGGGCAAGTATTAAAAAACCCGGTCCCGGAGTGGAAAACGGATCGGAAAATTAATCGTACGTTTCGATTGTTTACCGTACACTTCAGGCTTTATAAAATGTCACCTACTGTGAACAATGGCGTTCGGGGACGGGCATTCGTTCGCAACGAGCCTGACAGCTCGTTTCATTTGGTGCGTTCCCCTCTGCTCTTCGGATGCACTTAAGCCATTATTACGGCCCTTCGAGTTTTTCTGCCATTTTTTTTTGTCAAACGACGCCATCTTTGTATGCACGAGAGAAATTTAATAAGTAGTTTTTCGGTGGCGCGGTTTCGCCCACAATAAAATTCTTTCAACCGCCGCCGTCGGAGGAGGATTTTTTTTCAAAGTAAGAAAATCGTCGCTATTATTTGACGGCTTTAGATGGGAGGAAATAAAACAAATAAATGTTGATGGGCGGGTTGCTGATAAGGACTCTCTTTGTTGTGCCCGAGCGTTTACGAAGGCGAAAATATACGTGGCCGATGCTTGGGAGCAGGGAAGGCTGGGAAATTGGGAGTGAAGCATTGAACTCGAACAATCAACGACCGGAACGGAATGTTTGGCGTAAACATGGCGGATATATTTGCAATCTTTACACTACGCCTTCCCGCGGGCGACATTGCTTTCGCCGAATAACTTCCTCCGATGGGAATCGAGGCTGCTGTTTCCTCCTCACAATTTTAATCCCGCAACCGAGGGTTTTCCATCGATCCGCAAGCATCCGCTCCCGGACGATTTCGGGGGGAGTTCAAATGACAATAGCAGCAATGGAGATTTCTTGAATTTAATATAACGTTCTCGAAACGGGACGAAACAGTTTGCTTTCCTTACCTTCGCCCGGTCGGAAAACACCGAACACCCGCACGTGTGCTTCCCGTGTGTCGAAACTGGCGCCGGGAAAAGCAATTTCCTCCGCTTCGTTGTGGATATCGGAATCGTGCGTTCGTCGGCAAAGGATTGTGGATGGATTTTTGGAAGATGCGGACATGTTTTTTCTTTTGCTTCTTTCATTCACTCGATCGGTGAACTCGAAGCGCACGAGCATACAAAATACGACCCCCCCCCCCCCAACGCAATGCACATAATCTGCATTGGAAAAGATGGACGCCCGGAACTGGTTTCCCGCTGGCGGAAGTCGGATTGATTGCCTTTTTCGAGAGCGCTCTCAGCTTCAGCAATCCAACTCGTTGGCATGTAAGTGGACGCCACCAGTCGAGGCTTTTGAATGGTGACAAATGCGGTGAGTATTAGCTTTCCGACCCGTTGGGTTTATTATGGGCACACTGGGAGCCAGGTTTTGGGGATACCGAAAGGGTTGCCACTATGGTACTTATGTTTGCTTCGTTTCTTTTTGCCCGCGCACCGTTCCGCAAGACATATTGCTACTGGATGCAGTTTAAGGACATCCTTTCGGTGGTTGGTAAATAAAGTCAGCTCAACAAAAGATGCTCCTTCGAGTCGGTAGCTTATCGGGACATTTTCATTCAGCAAGCAGCAAGAAATCGCAATAGAAAGGAAGTAAAAATGTCAACAAACATTCGATGGGCCAAAAAAATATTTGCTCGCTAAAATCTCCTCTTTAAAACTCAATGTGCCATAGTATTCGGTTATATTTGGCGCGTTTGCATTTTTCTCGTTTTATTTTGTATGATTTTGATGATAATGTGGGAAATGTTTATATTTCAACACAGCACTACCGAATGTTTAGAACGTGTATTTTACTTTTTACCTTAGTTTGCTCGCGTTTCTCAATACTTGGTTTTGATTTTTTATGTTTTTCAAAAAGCCTTCCGATGATTCACATTTTTTTGATGTCTAAGGTGTTTATCGAATTACACTACTATTTCAGACTGAAATAAAACATTTCTCGTTATCATCAGCGTCTTCGAAGTCCGGCCCACGGACCAACTCAGGCCCGTAAGAAAATTTTAGACCAACATACAACCAATTAAAAAAAAATATCTCTCATCAGATTTGTTCACGATATGATACTTGTTTTTTTTTAGCAATGTTCGTTAAATCTGTTGAAGTAGTCTTCTTCTGCCGAAGAAGCCAGACGACATCTACTTTCAAGTCTTTTTCACCACATTACATCTATTGATTTTTCTAAATATATCTCAGTCTCATGATGACATGTTTACTTCGTTATGCTAATAACCACATTCAGGGAATACAATTGTCGATTCCATACCATAACGAAACAAAATGTGATCCAAAATAACGATATTCAAAATATCCCGAAGCTAAGTTGTTTTTTATTAGTGAGAGCACCCCAGTAAAACCTTGTCAGGGTAAAATAATTTGAGTAGATGGTCAATTTCAAGCATAAATAAAATCAATTAGTGTAAAGTAAATGCAACAAACGAATAAAATATTGAAAAGGTACAAAATTCATTAAAAGTAAGTAGTAGTATTCAAAAAAAAGCAAAAGTCTGGAATATTTTTTTATTTTTATGTTACTTTCTGGCGGACAAAATTAATACTCATTCTAAAATCACCTTTAAAACATTATAACATCGTTAAAGGATGTATAATATTTTGAGTTACGTAATACTCGTTTATTAGTGCTAAACCAAAAACGTCTACATGTTTAATCTGAAATAAGAAAGAACTCTCCTGGTGATGGAAAATAGTTTCGCAGATGGTTGAGCTACCGAAAGCAACACGTTTTCACCACGCTGGTCTTTTCCAGAGCACTCAGTTATTTATTGTTATCTGCTAAAAATTGAATGTAAGCGGTAAATACCGCGGGCAGCCATCGCTCCATCAAAGATGCATTCCATGTAGAATTGAAAATGGTCGTTTTTAGTCCGATCTGCGGCCAAAGTCAGTCAGTCATGTTGTTTCACCGTGATGTGCAGTTGTGCAATTTATCTCCAGATGCCCAGGTTTCGACCCTGGTTACTACCCGCACGGTTCTGCACCGCTTTTTTGGCCACGGCTGTTGACAAATGTTTAATTATAAATTCATCGATTCGATAATTTCTACATGCAAAATGCAACGTTCCAAATGCCTGCCCCGGTTCCGATGGATTTTCCACGGCCCGCACGTGTGTGTGTGTGTGTAGGGGGTGGGTTTGCATGGCGAGAATCGGCCATCCAGCGTGCGGATTTAGGATGGTTGATTTATGTTCGCATTCGGGGCGAAGTTGGGTGGTTTTTTGAGGCATTTCACCGATATATCTAACCATTGCCAATTTCTCAAGCTCCTACCGTTTTGGCCCGTATCTCGGAACCGTTGCAGTATGCATTTTCGATTATGCTGGTTTGTAGGAATGCATCGGGCGATGCACATTTCACCGCCCCCCACCCCCGTGTTTTTGTTATATTTCGGTTGACATTTCCTCGTCCCCGAAAAGGGGTCCATCCGAATTTTCTTTTTTTAATTTCCAATGCGCCCCAAATCGATTGCATCCACATCGGAACCATCCGGGACGGGTTTGTCGGATTTGGCTGCGGGACACCATGGCACTGCTTTCTTCCGATGGAGTGCACTTTGCGATTTGGGGGCCTTTTGGGTAGGCCACCCGCCCGGGCCCCGCATCGAGTTTGATTGGGTTTGAGATTAATTTAAGAGATAAATTTTCAATTTCACTCTCATGCATATTTGCATTTCGGGTTTTTCGGCTTCTGGATGGCCAGCCTAAGCGTGTGCCGTACGCTTTTTGCCCGACCCGTGTCGGAAACGGGCCGGTGTATGGATGATTTAGTCCAGTCCCTGTCAACAGGGAGCGGTGGTGGTGGATTGTGTCCCCCGGTCTGGGACCGAAAAAGGAGCGAAACGCATAATCGTAACGCACTGTGTGCGGCTTTGGGGGTTCACTTAGCAAATATTATTTTGCTCCCAAGCCCCGAGAGTCGCAACGAGAAGTCTTTCCATCGGTCATTGGTTTCCAATCAACAAATGGCATATCGGGATGCAACGAGGAAGGGCCGTCGGGTGCAGGGTTCAAAAGAGCAGTGCCGTTTGCATCCTATAAATATTACCTTAAACCTCCTGGCTGAGGGACGGTTGAGGGTGTGGAAAAATCTATTTCCCCAATCCCGGTGAGGATTTTCCATCGGCCAGGGAAGGAAACGGTTTTTGCATGCCTTCCATAACCGTTGGCCTCCGTTTACGTGAAAATCGGAAATAATGCGATCAGTAAAAATCCTGCAGGCATTTTATTGTGCGAGTTCATGCAGTTTGCATTCTGCAAACTCCAGATTGTAGCATCGCATAAATGTGCGCATAAATTAATCGATGGATAGATGGTCCGCTTTACAAGAATGTTGGAGGGGCATACACCCCTCTCCCGTATGTTTAGAATGAAAATAGAAAAATAGTAAATAAGATTCTACTGCACGGATAGAGTAAAACAAAAGCAATAAATTCCATACATTCTTTTCCTTTCCATAGCAAATTGTTTCGAACTGATTTATCTCAACTTTCGACTGCATTGATTGATAGTTTTTAGGTAGTGTGGTATAAACTAATCAAAAATGTTGGGAAATATGGTTGGCCTTTGGTTGTTTGCTTTAACATACACACATTGAGTTTATCGTGTTTGTTTTGTTTTATTTTGATCTCCTTAAATTATTAATAATATAATATTAAGAATAACTTCTTTTATAAACACTTTTTTAATTATTATAAATTATATTGCACACAAGCCGTTGAATATTGTTTCAAAGAACAATAACACATAAGACTTACAATTGACCATGTGTCACTGGATGAAATAATATACGTATGTGCATATTTGATGATCGAATGATTTTTTCCTATCTCCTATCCTATCCTATCTTTTCATATTGTTTTAAAAGCAATTCTAAGACATTTGCGTTCTTAAATACGACTTTTGTTATTGCTGCTTAACGGTTTTTAATAGGAATTTTACATGACAATTTGTAACAATACTATTTTTTGTAACAATACTATAAATACATTCAGTTTGCTTCGGTATTGGAGCTATTAATAAACTTAAATTATTGAACATTGTTCGTGTTTAAAGTATAGAAATATACATTCTTCTTGAATTGTCCAATTATTTTACTTTTATCAAGCATCTTTATTGCATTTTTACAATATTGTGGGGAATTCCATCTTATCGCGTCTGAAATTCAATTCAATATTTTATGGAAATGCGGCAATGCCAAAGTTTCCTTTCCATTCCGCCGATAGCCGCTTAGGCCGTTTGCATTTATTAAAATCGATCGGCGCGGAAAACATGGATGCAACCGTGTTGTGATGTTTCCCAGCGCCTCTAATGCAACCCCTCTGGGTCGGAAGGCTTCCCGGATGCTTCGCGCCCGAAACGGGAATAATATGTTTTGGGTTTGGGCGTTTGAATGTTTATATTGCGTTTCTTTTTCTGCGCTCTACTTTAACCATCCATCTATATCGCTGTTCATGCGTCACGGGAACCATCCGGCGAAAGGATCGGTGGCCCGAAGTTTTTTTTTTCGGCCGAGCCACTCGAAAACAAGATCTACCGATGGCCGGGCCGCCGTTTGCAATGGAAGCTGAATTCAAGCGTTACAACGTTTACTTTACGCTTCGACAATGCGCTCGGTGTCGGAGGATGAACCGATGTGGAACGTTTCCTTTTTGGCTGCGCTCGAGCTTGTCCTTGCTCCGGTCTGACCTAGAAAAAAAGCGGGCCTTCTCGAATACGATCGGATTCAGAATATGGCATGAAAACGTACGAGCTTTGAGGAGATCTGGGAACAAAAATCTTGCGGAGGGAAAAATACGGCACCGCTTTGATCAGACCACGATGGCGTGAAATATGGTTCATAAAGGGATTACGAAACATTTTTTGACGAGCGATCCGGTACTTTTATTTGAGAGTTGCTCAGTGTATCGTGGCTCTTTTTTCATGATTTCCTTGTACCAGCTGCTTGAAGATTGGAAAGGTAGCCAAGATGGAAGGTTAAGTTAAGACGTTGAGTTCTTTTGGCAAAAAGTAAGGATAACATAGACATTTGGATTGAATACAAAAGTTGAATTATGTCATGAAACCATCTTGCTAAAATGACGTGGGTATTTCTTTTGTAAGAAAGTAAGAGTGTAACATAAAAAAATATAAAATCCGGTTTATTTAATGTAAAACTAGTATCTATTAATGTTAGTTTTTATGAATGTATCAAAATTGAAGAAAACTACGCACAAAAATATGTGTTTACAGTTTTTATAGGTGATACAAGAGAAAAATAAGCCAGAAAGTCTGTATAAAATTCAGCACAAATCTCGACCAAACATGGCATGAGTCCTGGCCTTTTCTTTTGCACCCTTCTCTAAACTCGATCCCAAATCAAACCCACCCTCGATGGACAGGGGCTGTGAATATAAAATCCACCCTCTTCGTGCCAAAAGGTTGCCACCACAAGCCTTCAAGATAAGGGCCAGAAGTATTCACATAATTAAATGCGTTGCTTTGGCTTCGGGAAACCCCACCGCGGATGACGGTAAGTGTTTTTCCCGGACACGTTTTCCGGGTTGCGCCAGCACGTTTTGGCAAGGAACCCGGAACGCGGTCGGGGTGGGGGAGAGAAATTCATCATAAAATTCGGATCATAATCTGGGCGCGTCTGGGCCGGCAGCCGGCTTCGTTTCATTTGCGTCGCTAAAATCCCCCTGGAGAGGAATCAATTTCATCCTGCAGTCAGCGTAGCGTACGGTTTTCTACCATTCAACGGGGTTTGGGTCGCCCTTTTGTCCGCGCGAAGTCCTCAGATCGTTCGGCTTATTAGTCCCGGTTTGAATAAAAAGCTGTGGGGAGATTTTTTAAGTGTAGGGAAGGGATGCCGCTGCTGCAACAGCGCATGGATGGATGGAAGAAAGGCAAGAAACAGACACCGTAGAAATATTTCTAATTGGGACTTTCGGGGCCGTCTACGCCCCATTTGCTGATGACGCCTTCGTTTTCCGCCATTACGCTCCGCCGTACATCTTGCAACGGGACGTTTTCCCAATGGCAAAGGGTTAACAATGTCGGCTGAAGAAGGATGAAGATTTGTAAAAATTATCCCCCCCCTGCTGGTAAACGTGGATGAATGCAGCGTGATTCCGTTCCATTGAGTGCCGGATTTGCCTTCCAATTAAAACATATTTCGTCGCATTCCAAGTCCCCTTTCTTGCCCACCGTCAACCAGCTTAACACAAGGCGGGCAAATTTCCACGAAACTGGAGGAATTGTTTTGTAAACGGAAAATGGGTGACTGCGGCGGCAATATTCGTACTTCCTGTGCCAAATCGAAGTTTGCTTCCGGGAGTTTGAGGTTTTCGCCGGCCAAAATGCACTCCCTGCGTGAAGCGTGGCGGCACTTGTGGACCAACAACCGCTTCTCAAGTGCGATAATTGGCTACCGGATCCTATTTGCGCCCGAACTTTTGAGTGGTGAAAGAAAAGTAAAATGTCCTTTGTTCATGTTATTGCCTTCATTTTCTTGCATCCTGTTCAGGTTGACGCTTGAGAGCGCGAATTTTTAAATCTTTTATTCAAGTTGAGGCATTGGAGGTTGTTTCATAAACATAATATCTTCATATTATTCAATTTTTGTGGATAACATATTTCCATAAGGCTACGAACGCTTTGAAAATTGTTGAAATAAATCTAAATATTGTTGATTTTCTTGCAATGCCAGCGCTAAAGATGGTTAGAACTAGTAAAACAAAAAATCACTATGAACGATCCCATTTTATTAAAGTATACATCAAAGAGAGGCGTCAAAATTGCATCAATGTGAAATAAGAGATATGAAAACTATATTTGAAATGAAATAAATCATGTTTTGCATCAATGCTTTGTTTACGAATAAACAATGTTTGAACGATTATGCAGTCTAGAGCGACTATACACATGAACAAAAGTGTTTTGTGTTTATAAAGAGTGAAAGTTTATTCTCTACGAAATTAATGCCAAAATATATGTTTTATCAAATGCAAATCAAAAGAAATATAAGAGAGGAAATATTTTTAACTTAATTGGCTGTTTCATGGAAAAATCCAAATCCCTTTAATTTATCGTTGATGAGATTCATCATTATTATTATTATGATAATGATAAATATTTATTATAGTTTTATTTCCCTGTTTGTAATGTATTGTAAGTTGTTGAAAATGTGTAATTTAGTTGGTTCGAATATTCATTTGGCAAAAACATCCGCCATGTCCAAATGAAAACTTTGCGAAACGGGAAAATAATTAATCTATTCCATCGCATCGAAGCAAAAACGAACCAAACCACACATCGAATTCATTACAGCTTATCAACACATGGACAAACAAACAACAAAATAGAACCCTTTTTCACCCCACGTCGCCAGGCGCCGGATTAGTTTGGTTTCGCTTTAGTTGGGCGAGAGCAGTTTGTAAAACTGTAATCACATGATGGTTGTTTTTAATTTCCACCGGTTGGTGCGCAAATCTCACTTTTCGGTGACATCCGTCCAACCGGCAACGTGGCCTTAGTTTGGCATTGAGATGTTGTGCCACCCACAAACCGGGGTAGGTGGTGGGCTGAAGAGAGCTTCAGCCCCGTTTCTGATAGCGATGTTCGCTTTTTCCATGAGTTCGTTTTTTTCGGGTTTTGATGCTTCCTTTTAACTGAACAGCGCAAATGGAAATGGAAAAAAGGCGGATGACAGATGAAAAATTGAAAAGGTTGTGTTTGAGGGTAACCGGTCGAACCGGGCGAATGAACGAAGGGTGAGAATCGTCGAGGGAAACCCCTAGCCCAACACATTAGCGCCATCTCATCCTCTCGCATTTCTCGCTCCCGTCTCTTCGCCATCTCATTCTCACCACCATCTCACGGTTCACGGTCGGTTTCCACCCCGAAAAAGGACACGCTTTCAACGCTCGGGGGTTAGAAAATTGTCAACCTCGCTGTCAACTTGCTTCATCCGCGCTTTCACTCGCACCACTGTCATTCCTCGCGCATCTCTTTCCGTTGCCCAACCATAGCGGTGTAATGCGGTAGCCTCCTGCTTTTCCAATTTTTCCTAGTCGGTTTTCCCCCTCGAGCATTGCTTTCTTTTTTTTCCCGTGAGGTGCTGCCGCCATTGCTGTGTGGCGTTCTTCATCACCATCATCATCATCATCATCAGCATCAGCGCCGTCGTCGTTGGTGGTGGCTTTGTCGTCGCTCGCCGTGCCATAGTCAACCGTTTGCGGCTCCTCGGGGTGGTCCTTTTGATAGTCCTGCGCTGGTGACTCCATTTTGTATTTTGTCGTTGCTGGCCTTGCGTGGTGGTTTTTGGGGTGTATTTTTCTTTCGTTTTTTTCCCCCTGTCACTGCCTTTTCAATGCAGCCATGTTGGTTGTTTTGTTGGTTGCGAGTGGCTTTCGAGCAGTTGGACATTTCTTTTCTACTATTCCTGCATTGTTGCTACACTCGCTTCATCCGGTCGGTGTCACATAAATACAGTAGACCGCCGCCGGCATTATCGGGAACCGGGAGCTGCGTTAACGTTTTCGCACGGTTATGGGCAAGTGTTTGGCTGGCGTGGGGCTTTTATGGTAGTATGCTATTTTTATTAATGTTATTGTATTCTGTTCTACATTTTAAAACCTTTCTTAAATCGAAAAAGCTTGTTCTTGAATATGAAGTCCAATTTGGCGATGTGATTTTACCAAAATGTCTGAAAAAGGAGATTGTGGAAAAATATCTTTTTTATGCTAGTCTGACAAAATTCTAAATCTCATGAAGTCGCGGTTTGCTTGCCATACAGTGTAGAGTGTTTCTTTTTGGCGTGTCATTTGTCATGCTTCTTCTTCGTAATTCTGCATTTTGTTCTCCTAATTTTCTCTGTTCACAGTAGACACTGACACCCCAGGACGGAAATCATTCGCACTCGTTTTCTATTTTTTTTGTTTTTTTTTTATTTATTCTTTTTATGCCACATTCTGCAGCCAAAAGTAGTCAAGGATTCGGAAAGGACAAGCACCGAGGATATTTTTATGTTTTTTTTTCGAGCCAGCAAATCGGGCGTGGGCCCCTTCAAAATGGCGTAATTTTTCTTTCCAACGCTCCTTCCTACACTTACTCGACGCTGCGGACTTGTTTTTGTATCTAACTTTTCAGCGGTTTCGTCTTCCTTTTACCCAAATATAATACCAGCTTGTTGGTATGTTGCGCATCAGATTGAACTTCGGGTATAAAAATTAAGAAATATTCAATCTAGCGATGGGTTGTGGGACTAGGACTAAAAATCAAATAAAAGAAAGTAGTCAGTGTGTGGAAAGCACACCATAATTCTGTCGCCTTTCGAAAAAAATATTTTTACTTTTATTTTGATTTCCTTATTTTGTCCCAAATTATCTTCACAACTTGTTTATTTATACAAGCATTAAGATTATCCTTTTATGCACAAGTGGCTGGCTGATACAAAACGAATATGATGTACATTGTTTGTATTGATTCTGTATAATGCCAGCTTATTTTAAAGTTTTTTATATGTCGTTTGCCTCCTTTTTGTACAAAACCGAAAAGTCAAGCAAAATTATTGATTTGTGTTGCTTTACAAGAGCTTTTAGTCATAGTTTTAACAAATTACCTAGTTTTCCAAAAACATTACCTCAGAAGTCCACTATAAATACTCAGGTATTTCCTAATATACATTAGTTCTTCCATTACTGACTTTATTGATGAATAATCTATGGTTTTTACATTTTTCACTCTTTGCTAGATAATATCTAGTGTGTATTGTCTATGAAGTACCGATGTTTAAAGCACCAAGTACGTTTCATAGAAATATTGTTGGCATTAAAGTGTGCATTATGATCTTTAAAATAGGCTAAGGTTTTGGTTGGTACTCACTTATACTCACTTTTCATCCACTCAATTCTGCCCTTAAATCCATAATTTTTCGTCTAACATTGTTGATTTGACTTGTCTATGGTAAGTCCTACGGCTTCTTCTTGGAGTATTTTCCACCGCACTAAAAATGGTAGAGCCACCGCATTCATCGAAGTACGACAGAAAAGGGTCCGCGTTGCAGACGTCTGCGCGGCGGTCGTCGAGACGTTTTGAACATTTCATGATTAAAAATCACAAACAAGAAAAAGCTGGACTGCAAATGAAACTCATCCATCAAGTGGACGCATTTTCATTTGAACCGCAGCAAGTTGACGATCGTTCGTTTGTGGCTCACGGACGCCCCCCCTTTTGAGCGTTGTTCACGCATGGCATAAGCGTCTGCCGTAATCTTGAGCACGGCACTGTCTCTGACTCGAGTGTAGTTTTATTTGTTTTCCCTCCCCGGCGGTAGTCAAGTCAGTCGAGTGGAGCACTGCAGTTGCATACTATTGTTTCACGGTCCGGTCCTCAAGTAACGCACCGAAGACCCAGCGGGATGTCACCCATTTGTGTCGCTGCTTTGCCTAATGATGATGAGAAACGAGCGGATTGTTCTGTTAATGAGTGTACTGCCTCCCGAGCCTCCGGTTAAGACCTTGTCCTGAGAAACAACTGCAGGGTTATCAGGTACGGAGATGGTTCGACGTCATTAGGGGAAAAAAGATTAAGCAGGAACACTTTCCTGTTTTCCACCGCCGCATTCCGGCCGGATTTTAAAGGCTCGTCTAATGGATCCCATCGTGTAAAGTGCATCTCAGTGCGAATGTACCGATGCATGCAATCGTCAGCGTTCTAGGCATGCCCTCATTGAACCTGAACGCTAATGGTGTTTCCCGCCGTGGAAATACCATCCATCCCCCCCATCCGTGTTCGGGTGACACTTTATGGGACCCTTTCTGTTTTGCTGCAACCTCCAGTTCCATTTGCAAATTGTGCACATGAACCACCATCGGCGCCATTTTCCACCGAGTTGGAATCATTATTTAGCGGCTTTGGGTGAGGCTTTTTAGATCCACCCCCCAACCAAGAGTGCCTGGCGTGTGTGTGTGTATGTTCCGTGCGGGTTTTCTTTGTTGCTCCGGTGCACTTTGGAGACAATTTGAAAATTATGTTCACAATTTTACAGTTCGCTACGGAACGAGAGCGGGGGAACGGAATCAGCACTTATGTAAATTGCGGGTTTGGTGCGGAAATTGGAGTATATTTTTCTCTCCCGAGTTGACGGGTTGGAATGCAAACGATACGCAGCGATAGCAATGGGTTACTCACTCGTTGGCTCCATTTGGTTGTGGATTGAGTAATGAAGGATTGGATTCTTAATTCAACAGTTCTCGTGGAAAGCATTCGAGTTTTCATGGATGAAAACATGTCTTTATGCATGCTTAAAATCAAGTTCTTCAAGAGATTGAATCGAGGTTCGTGCTGTATTATTTTGCCTTTTCACAATAGCGCTATGTTGTTTTATTTGTGTACCTTTGCATGTATGTTTCTTGGTACTTCAATCCTGATCTGTATAGCACAAGAAGTTTATTCTTTAAACTCAAAGCTTTTTTTTCTTATGCTTCGTTGTTTGTCAAATATCAAACCACAGACAAATTCTTTTTTAAATTTGATTTTTTCTGAAGATAAATAAAGTTTTTCGGAATCAATTGTGTAAAAAATTATTACGTGGAGCTTAACTAAAAATGTAGCAAAACTTAAGAAAACTTTACCATAGTTAAGATTCATTTCGTTTTTGAAATTAATTCCACATCAGTAGAAAACGGTTGCATGTCATAGTCCTTTTTTTCATGAATTGGTTTTTGCTGGTTCATATATATTCAGCTTTTACCTTAAAACAGGTTTTTGTTTAACTTGGAGCGTATGTCTTTTGATGTTAAATGAAATCGGCCATACGATACCATGTTTACTTTTTGATGACATCATGTTTTACACATTTTTGTGTGATGCAACAAATTTTAAGTATACCAATCCAAATTTTTAATCCAGCTTTTAAAATCTGTCATTGCCATAACTTTTGCTCGTTGTAATACAACCTTCGGTAATATTTCTAGTTATATCTTCAATTAACGCAGCTGTTTACAAATCTAT
Source organism: Anopheles coustani (assembly GCF_943734705.1). NCBI lineage: Eukaryota > Metazoa > Arthropoda > Insecta > Diptera > Culicidae > Anopheles > Anopheles coustani. The sequence continues at coordinate 87,058,126 of NC_071288.1, forward strand.
GAAAAGATATGAATATCAACCCAAAGAACCTTTGCGTACAAGAAAAAACTGATAATTATCTTAAATATTTCCGATAAATAGAACAAGAAAATGAATATTGTGAACATGTACATTGTAATCGAAAATAGAGTTAGAATCGAGCTTAATGTAAACTGAATTTAAATTAATTTCTTTAATTTTCAATTGAAGTTTGATACTTTCACGTGTATGTAACATGAACATGAATCATCTTTACAGTTCGTATTCGTTGGTTGTTAGATAATGGAGTGTTTGATATAAAAAAGGAAGTTTTAGCAAAGTTAATATTTCTCCAAAAACTGTTCGATCAGAATACTCATATCGACAAAGTTCAGATGCATCCATGTTTCGTTCGATGGTTTCACTATCTTCAACTAAGCGAACGCGATCCTGAAAACACATTGCCTAATCTTAATTAAATTTCGTATGGGATTATTTTTTCCATCAAAATCATCATCATCATCATCATCGCCATGGTTATTTCTTTTTGCTCCTCTTCCTCAAAGCCTTCATTATTTCACCCAATCGCCAAATCTGTCACCCTTGTTCGAGAAGAGGGCAGAACGTACCTTAGAGGGCCGCGTGTGTTGTTGTCATGCCGAGGCGTCTCTCCATTCACTCTGGCCCATTTTGTTTTTCTTTTTTTCCGAATCTCCCTGCAAAAACAGGCGCAAAGGGAGAGAACCTGGGAGGGTCGGATTTGCTTTTTTATTTATTCTTCCCACTTGAAAGGGATTTCTCGTCCGCCCCGTGGTGTGCTGTCAGCCATTGCGGGAAAGGGAAAAAAACTCCAATCCCCCGGAAGGATTCGTCATTATCAGCGTCGTCATCGTCGTCATCAGCGGCATCGCCCAAGTCGAGTCCCTTCGTTTCGCTCTCGAGCAAACGGGAGTGTTTTCGACACGGCGTCGCAGTTTCGATTGCGATTTGTCCTCCCGAGGGTATTACTACGCCTGGGCCGAAATATCGGAGGTATGCGAGATAAGAGGCAAAGAGAGACGGAGAGAAAGACACACGAAGCGGGGAAGAGCGGGGGAAACGGTGATGCTCAGAAGGGATCCTTTTCCCGACGGTTGGCAGATGTGAAAATAATCACCATCGCGCAGTACGCAACGCGACCACCGGACCACGCTGATGATGAAGCTGTGGTGCGCGCGTGTTTCTGGCATTCAATTTGCAGCACCTTCTGCGTGACACGTTCACACAACTACCAGCGTGCTGGGGGATACGAGCGCCGGGAGCGCTACCGCAGAGGAGACAGGCAAACAAAGAAAAAAAGGACCCAACCGGAGCAGAAGCAGCCGCACGGAGAGACGCACACGGAGGAATCCCATTTTCCCTTCAGGGAGTATTGATTTCATCCCGCCCGTGCCGACCCAAAAGGTGCCGACGACCAGCGTCGAGGGCCGCCGTCGAGTGCAAGAGATAGAGCGAAAGAGACGCGACTGACAGAAGGTCGAAAATCCCTTACTAATGGGAAATAAATAAATTGTACTACAACTTATTTCGGTCCGTCCCGTCCGTCCGGCGGTGTGAGGGGTGTGGTGAGGGGCGGTTATGTTGCCCTCCGGCTGTGCCATCCTCGGCAACAACGCATCGCGGCGGCCGGTGTCCTTTTGGCCCCCTTTGTATTTTCGCTCCTATCGGCGAGCCGGTCGGTCGGGAGGAGGATATTAATTCTAGGTAAATAATTAAACCAACGCATACGCCACCATTTGCCTACGGTGTGTTAGCGTTTTCCTGGAAAATGTCCAGCTTTCGAAGCGCCCACCAACGCGTTTGTCAGTTCATCCCGATGCGTCCTATGAGTTCCTTCCGGCAACGTTTGAGCAGTTCCGCTAGTCACCGTTAGAGGGCACTCGTGTATGGATCCGCGTTTTATGATTTTGTGCTCGCGTTTGCAAGCGCATTAAAAAAGGAAATAAAACAAAAACGAACGTCAATTACTACGTGAACTGTAACAAAGTAAGTGCACTACAGTAGTTCATTTAAATATGTAAAAAGTATGCTAGACAGCTAGAGGCAGATCAATCTTTTCCGGAGCCCCAAGCGAGGGCCTTTTTCCTGTCCCCTAAATTTTCTATACCAACGACCAAAGTTGAACTTCATTGTTTTATTATTAGCTTGTAAGCCATTGTAAAGTTTTTATGTTTATCAATAGCAATAAATTTTAAAAAATATTCTGTTATTTTTGCTGATTCAGGTAAACATGGGAAATATCAGAAGAATGATTTAAAATAATGCTTTAGTTTGGAATCGCTTTGATTTGTTTCCTAATTTACAATTGGACTTCGATCCGAATTAAATTTTCAATTATTTCTATACATTCATCATCAGTAGGATGTGATAGGTGATTCACATTTTCTTATCGACTATTTGCATGTGTTTTATATGCAACTTTTAAAAATCATCATATTTAGCTAGACAATCTATACATGTAAAAAAAATCTTGACTTTCCGAATCTAGCTTCTCTTTACGGCTTCCAAATCCTAAACAGAGCCGATAGAATAATTATGAAGGCATTCAAACTTTTGTTAATAGAGGATATTTTATTTAAAGTGCAAATAACTACCATTGTCATTTTATAAAATTAATTCATATATTAAATTATTAATAATTATTTTCAATGATTAAAACTTCAAACAGAAAAATTAGACCGAAACAACGCAAAATAAAACATATTTTATCAATGTTTTAAAGATGAACATTAAAAGTAATGGTAAATCAATATCAAAGTATACCAAAAGCTTTGTATCTAGCTAAACAAATATCTTTGATGTCACTCGCTATCCATATCCAAAAGCGAAAAATAGTTATGATGGTTTCTTAGGTTTTCAACTCGAGGGCCCCTAAAGCGTAAGCCCTCCCGCGACCTGTCAGTCCGCTCATAGGTAGATCAGTCTCTGTTGTCAGTACTGCATGATGGTCCCGTTTTCTTGTTCATTAAAATCCTATCCACTTTGGAAACCAATCCACATGAAACGAGTATATTAGAAACAAAACGTCTGCACGTAAATTTAGGTTAAGGATACATCCAAAAGATGAATATCGATGTGAATTGTCCCAATAAAACGATTTTCAAGGCTATTGCAAGATGTGCAAATAATGAGATCATCTTGTGGGATGGACTTCTTTACATTCGTATTGCTGTACATTTCTTGTTTTGCAATTTTCAATGCATTTCAACACATAGAGCTACTGTTTTTCAACCGGTCAAGGTTACTGGAGTGCACTGGAACATTCCTCTGTTTTTCTGCCGTTGGGTCTGTTTATTCACCTGATTCTATTTTTACGACATTTTGTCACTGGCAAGTAGGATTGATGGCATTTTTGAGATAATGATCTTACAAATCTTTTTCCAGAAAGCTGTGCATGATACTGTTTTATAAAATAATATACACAATTGTATACTGTTTTTCTTATACCTCAGTTAACAACCTTTCCATTACTGTCGGATATATCTGAATAGTAATATTGATTGATAATCAGTAGACAAGCACTGCTTACGCAATTGACCTATAGACGAACACTATCTTTACTGGTCCTCTACGACAATAAATGTCTTTATTGATACGGTAAGGTAAAATGGGGTAGGTGAATTTATAAAATAAATGTCCTTGCCTAGATGCCAGCGATTTCTTTTATAAATTCGCGAATGCTTGTTGAATCCACTTTCGCAAAAACGGATGGCTGTCCCAAACAATAATCGTTACCCCAAGATACGATTCCAGTCAGCTCTCCATTACATACGAGCGGTCCACCACTGTCGCCGTAGCAAGCAGATGTGTTGGGGAGGTCGGTGCAAATCATCCTGAACATGTAAAAGAGAGAAAGAGGGAGTACAATCGGTTAATCTTGATCGTTAAAATCAGAATAAGATTTACTTACCGCGATGTTATAGCTGTCTTTTTAATATAAATTTGTTGGCATTTGTACTGCGATATAACCTGCATCCATGCATGCTGGAGCACTCTAGGATAAGTTCCCTTCTTGGCATCAGTACTTCCCCATCCAACGACATAGCACCAGGATGGGTTATCGCGCGAATAGTTTATTGGCGTTTTCTGTAGGTTGATGGGGGCAACATTCGGGTAATTTTTGAACGTACCATCAATGGTCATAATGGCTGCATCGTAATCCGCTGTATCATTATCAGTGCTATACTTTGGATGTATAGTATAGTTACTGACGGAAAATGGGATACCACTGTAAATATATGAGCTTCCTCCAACTAGTATATACTGAAACAGACATAAACATTGTGTTGGTTATTGAGGGTCTGTCAGGATCCTTTTTCTATACTCACAGCTGAAGGCTCCAGTATCTGATCAGCCAAACAATGTCCTGCAGTCAAAGCATGTTTCTCAGTAATGATACTAGCAGCACAGATTAAACGTTCAATGCGGTACAAGCCCACAATAAACGGATAATGCTCATCAGACACTGAGGTTCCATTGACAACCCTTCCAGATGGCGCTCCTCTTGGGCCCGATTCGGTGTTGTTCTCCGCGAGAACACAACCGAAAAGTAATACGAAAGACACGATGCCAAACGATTGCTTCATCCTGATGCGAGCAATGCTTACTATGGGAGATGTTGGGTGCTAGGCATTTTTAAACCCCAAAACCACGAACTTTGCAGCTGCGTATGTGTTGACATAGGTGGGTTTACAGGATCCCCAGGTTATGCAAAACATGTTCAAGGACGTCAGATAACAAGAGCACTATCTGAGGCGTGAGATGGGATGTAGACTCACTAGAAAATTGACTTTTGCAAAAGTAAATAGACTTTAATATGTCCATTGAGTGAGTTTATCAATTAAATTTGTCAAAAGAGAAATCATAGTTGATTTATAAAAATATAGTTTTGCATTGAAAAGTTTAAACATCTAATATGAAATATATTTGTCTCGTCGTTGGCCCCTTTGAACCTTTGTTTTGGACTCCTTAGGCTAGGTTAAAAAGGTCTAGAATGTTCCTTACATACGCCAGCTCCGTGTTGTTGATTCACCTTGTTTTTAACCTCATTGGAGGGTTCAATGCCATGAAAAAGCAGATATGATTCGCCTGAGTTGTTGGCGTGTTGTTAAACTCAATATGTCGACCGTATCACACACGACCTTCGCAGTGTCGGCTGTGCAAATTAAATGACGAGCGGCAAAATTCTATCTCAAATGATTTAAAAACACACAGAATCTCTCCGAAAGTTAGTACATTTCCCCGCCACGATGAAGCAAGTGATCGTTCTCTTTTGCCTAGGATATCTGTTCGGCTGCGCTCTCGCGCAGAACAAACCATCTGGAAGAGTTGTTAGCGGAACTGCCGTGTCTGCTGACGTATATTCGTTTCTCCTACAGATGCACTATTTGGGCGAGTTTTTCTGTGGTGCTAGCATTATATCATACAAGCATGCCTTAACTGCCGCCCATTGTTTATTTCACACCCGGCCGCATCCTTTTTTTGTAAGTATGAGATCAAGCAAATGACTGTGAAATGCAATAACCCAGAGCACGTTTCTGTCACAGATGAAGCTGATCGGCGGAAGCTCTGAGCTGAACAGTGGTATCCAGTTTTCTGTAGAAGGATACGTTATTCATCCAGAATACGTAAGCGCGGAAGACCAAAGTCCGAATAATGATGCGGCTATTGTCACCATCAATGGTTCGTTCGGTGATTACCCGGTCTTTTCGGCCATATCTTTGCCAACGAAGGATCTAACCTACGCACCAGACAATGCGAGTTGGTGCTTTATGGCTGGCTGGGGAAAGACTAACGTGAACTCGCCGGGAGCTTCTAATACGCTCCAGCTCGTGTGGACTCAAGTTATATCGCAGTACGTTTGTCAAAAGAAATGGACTCGTGATGTAGCTATCACACCACAGTAAGTTTATTAACCGATGTGTTAACAAGTTTATGAGAAGGATACTCTTATAACTAATTTCACTTACAGAATGGTGTGTGTCAACCTTCCGAACACAGCCGCATGTAGAGGCGACAGTGGTGGCCCGCTCGTGTGTAACGCGGAGTTGGTTGGCATCAACTCATTCGGAGATCGGTACTGCACTGGATCGCCGCCATCGGTATTTGCAAAGGTATCATCAACAAGCATTCGCTCGTTCATCAAACAACACACTGGTCTTTGAATTAACTTATTCTGGTAAATAAACATAACAAACCCGAGCAACGGGTCAAACCAAACATAGAATAGATTCAAAAAATTCTTCATATGTTCCGTTCCTTCAATTCTACCTCGTACGCAATTTTCAGTTTGTATCCATTAGCTATACTTGTTTTAATCAATCTGTTAGACTGATTTTTCTGTGACCACTTCCGTCCGAAAAATTACGGTGGTTGGTAAACATATTTTTGATTACAAATGCCTTCTATTTCAAGAAACATCAAGTTGAGATTCTACTTGAAAGATCATTCAAAAGATTGTAACTACCTCGCAGACAATGAGGAGTCCAAGGATACCCTACGAAAGAATCACGCCGGGTTAAATTTATTGTATAATTCATTACATCAATTGTTTAATTGGTAATGAAAGATGCTAAATTTTATTATCTAACTAATTACATGTTTTAGTAATATTGAAGGTGGGTCTGCGACAGCCGAGCACCGGATAAAAATGGACCCATGAGCGCCAGGGCTCACCAGTTGCAGTTTCGACCATTTTAGTAACCATAGTACACCATATCGTTCGTTTTGTCGCGTCCAAAACAAAAGCCAAACAGATTTTCAATGACATTGAAAAGTTCAGTCGAACCTATTGCATATGCATTCCAATAAAAGCGCGTTATTGGACTCTTCTCCTATTTGTTCGCTTGATTTAGGTCATTGTCGACACAATCTTCACCTTCACTGAAAGGAATTTGTTCGCGAACGGCTCGCGGTCTCCTGTAATGCACCTGTGCAAACTTAATGGCATACGAGGTGAGAGCTAGTACAGTACTTGCGCCACGAAGAAGCCAGTGATCGTTCTCTTTTGCGTGAGATATGTGTTCGTCAGCGTTCTCGCACAGACCTGGAAGAACTGGAAGGGTTTCTGGAAGTTTCTATTAAGCTCTAAAAATTGATTGCACGGTTACATAATTTTGGCAAATTCTTCTGTGGTGTTAGCATTATCATGCTCAAGCATGTTAATTCCAGCTGTGGATCTTTGTATATCAGATAATGCAAGAGAGCTATTCAACAACTAACAGCATGGTTCTTCCTGTTTCAGTTGGAAGATACCTGGTTCGAGGGATATGAGAATATTGCTCCCGTAAGTCTACAAACAACTTGTGAATTTATTCGAGACGATATTTTCTTCTGATATTCTACTGTATATGTAGGTCAGGTATCGCAGTAGAACTGTTATAGGAATTGCACTCACGATGGAACTTCACGGCAAGTGTATCGTATGTTAATATTGATATAGAAAATAAACTGATGAACCACTCTCCAATCTTGTACAGGATCATGAGTACGAGTATCCTGAACACGGCTGTCTATAGAGGTGACAGTGGTGGACCGCTCGTGTGTGAAGGAGAGTTAACTGGCATCCATTTGTAAGGATATCGTGACTGAACTGGAATGCTTCCAACAGTTCGTGTTTGCAAAAGTGTCTTCTAATAGCATTAGCTCGTTCATGAAACAAGTTGCTGGAATTTTAGAGCAAACTTTAGGAAAACATCAAACGAAATAGTATCTACATATAGCCATATTAACAAAAAGATAACAAATCGGAAGAAATCAAGGTCTTTAAGTATCTCCAGCATTATATTAGTTCTCCTTTGCTCTACATCTGTTAATGGAATTATAGTTAATTCCTTAGGTTTATGGCCTGCTTTTGAAAATGTTGAAGGGGAAACCATCCTGCAATTTATGGATATTTTTCAACTTGTTTAAAATGCTTCCACTAAACTTTCTCTTTCATTAAAAGAGCCTACGAATGTACAGTTACGAACATAAGGGTCCCATTGGAATGCATGTTCCGTTCTTAGTTCTTGTTGTCTCACAAACCTTCGCCCATTATGCACCTTGCATCGGGAATGTCTTGGACCCAGTGGTCAGGTGGAGGTTCTGAACCGTTGTTGCTCGATCGACACGTGCCGGCGTAGGTGTAAGGAAATGGAATGGAACTAATCTACAATGCCTTACTTGGTAATTTAAATAATTCATATGTGGCCATGTAGAACTTAAACGTGTTTGTTTTTTTTTGTCAAATCTGTAACATACCGGTTCTCTACGTGTATGTGGGGGTAATTGAATGCAATGTTAATGTGTCTCCAAATAGATGTTCATTGCACCAAAATTTTATTTTTCATAATAAAATATGAAAAGTCCGTTGTGTGTAAAAATACCAAGTTAAAACCATAAAGCCCTATGTAAAAAAATTGAAGATTCCCATCGGTCTAACAAACATACATGCACCTTACGTCCAGTACAAGCTATCACCGGTACAACATCAATTCCCACCGTGGAACAACTCGTTCTCTGCCGCCTTTCTTATCGCCCATCCCCGACAGAACGCGCGTGTAACGTGCGTGCATGATAATCATCGAGCATAAATTCTTCACACCTCGTCGGCATACTGATACAGACGCGCTCCGAGCTGACCATTCGACATCGGGACGCCTTGGGCAGCTCCACGCTCCACAAACCAGCGAGCTGCGTGTTGTTGAATTTTGAGTGTTGAACTGTATCGAAGTCTCGAAAGTTTCTAAAAAGCCTCACACATCGCACCATCACACCATTTCACCGCGCTTGTGACTAATTATTCCACGCACAGATTCCACTGTCGTCAAAGGCATGATTTAGGGTCGCGCGGGGGACAAAATTTTGACGTCGGACAAAGTCAATAAACCATCGGAACCATGTTTTGGGCGGGAGTTTCGGGAGGCCATTAAAGTCTGTGTAATCTCCGGTCAATGTATTCGAAAAGAAATTATTTAAAACACACAGTACGTGCCCGCCTCCGGAGGTGTAAGTTTATAACCCTTTAAGCTGGTGGATGTGGCCCTTGCGGGGCTCATACTAATGTCGGTAGATGTTGTGTCTTTTGTGGAAGACGAAAGTGTTCTGCTATTTTGTTTACAGTTATGTTATCTTGAAGATTATGTTGTTTATTGCAAACAAATGGTATCCTTCGATCAGTTCCTGCTCCGTCTCATTTTTGTCCTGCTGGGGATCCTACAATTTATAGTTTCAAGTTTGCCGGGGGTTTCTTCATCGTCCCATGGCTACACTAAACACTATTTCGTCTTGTAATGGAGATTACTGCTGCTTTGAAATGATTCGCAACTAATTGCAAATTTATGACATGGTAGCGCTAATTTATGATCTCCACGCAGTTCCTTTGCCGACCTCCGGGTGACCCTATATAGTTGTTTTCTATTTTTTTTTATTGAGTTCTTCGCTTTTCCCCTCTCCGCAGCAAGAAACTGCAGCCATGTTGGCCACGCTGCATCACGCTGCGCGGTTTATGAGCCGCAAAACCCTGCATCCCGCGAACGGTTTTGCAACGGTGGTGTAGTCGGCGCAGGACCTGCCCCATCGCAAACGCCAAAGGGTGTCCTTTTGTCGATGACGCCGGCCTGTCTTGCGGTTCGATTAATGTCACTCGGAAGCGGATGTGGATGGATGTGGATAATCTAATCTCACAGCGCTGTTGGTGGATTCGCCCGAGCCGAGGACACACCGCTGGTGGCACTGCGCTGTGTGGTGTGTGATTTATGATGGATTTACAACATTAATGCGGCCACCATGCGGCGTAGTGGTTCATCATTTAACGTTTGCTCGATGTGTTCAAAAAGGGATGTGCATTATTACAGGGATATTTTTGAGCGTTATTTCATGTTAATGCTCATGTTGAACATGTCTCAAAATGAAACTGTTGAACAATTATCATTCACTGTTATGATTTTGTTGGATTATTTATTGTTTTTGGACTTATTTGGAGTTTCGTTTTGGTTTTTTGTGTTTGTCATATTCTACTTCGCTCTAAAAAACTTGTGCGTTACTCATTAGTTATTTGATTTTGAATAATTTTTTATTTTAAAATATATGTATTCTTTTTTATGTCCCAGTTCAAAGTTAATTTGTAATTTCTCGAATCATTCGAATCAAAGTTGTACATTTTGCTTCGAGCTTGACTTTTTTTCTGTTGAAACTTATTTAGTTACAACTGTTGGCCTTTATCGTTAAAGGATTGATATTCGAATATTCAGACATTCGGTGGCGTCATCAATTGATGTATGGAAAATTATGTAAATCTGTGCTAAACATTCCTTTGCTATTGTTGTTTGAGTTGACTTTTGATACACACAATGAGATCCCTAACTACAATCGATGCTCGTGTATTATGTAAAAGTCGCTTTGGTTTGCATGTCGTCGCGGCGTACGGTTTGCTATAAGACTGTCCGTTGCGAGTCGATTTCGCTTTTATTTTCCTCCAATTATCCATGATATGCCACCCCGGGGTTCCCGGGTGGTTCGTGTTCGCCCGGACGGGCTGACGAACCTGTCAGAAAAGATCAACTCACAGAACGCACAGGAACTAATGCGAGCAAAAACCCCGACAGCCACACCTCGGTGCAGTTCGGGCCCTCGTTTTGCGCAAAACTCTTTCACAGCTCGTAAAGGGTGACAACATAATTATATTTATTACTGCTAGTCGTACTAAAAATTTATAACGAATAATCCACGCTCGAGTGAGCGCCCACCGGCGTGCCGAACGTCCCCCGTGCCCCTCCCGCCCGGGGATGGCACTCGGACGAGAAATTTTTCGACAAATGACAACTAACACGACCGACGTGACGTTTGCCCGTTCGCCCTTTTTTTGGATGTGCAGTGACGCGTCGACGTGCCTTCTTGCACGCCAGTAGTGGTCGGTTTCTTGTGTCGCCTTTTTTTTTGTTCGGTTTCAGTTTTTCCTCTTTTTTCTAGTAAAGCCAAAGAGTTGGACCTGTGGAAATGTTTGTGAGAAGGTTATTTTTGCATCACGCAAACCCGATACGTGCGGTTGCTATTATTGCCCTGGCGAAGGGAAACAGTTTCACTCACCGATGCGTTACACCCTTTTCCGTGGAGGTGGGTTGGCCTGTGCAGCAGGGAAAATGATCCTAACTGTCACTAGGGTAGGATGTATGCACGCAACTACATTCGCATTCTAGGGCAAGTTGTAGCGTGACCACGGAGTCAGAATAATATTTAAAAACTGATTTCAACCGAACACAATAAAGACTGCACAGCATTGTTACAAAACGTTATATACATAAGATGTAAGTTAAATTTGTACAAAAATTAAAGTACAGTTTAAACTTGCATTCCAACAAAAGAGAAGCGGGCAGGTGTATAACAGTTTTAAACCAAAAATTTAAGCATTCCCCAACCCAGCGAAGCGTTGGCGGTAAAATTGTAAATTTACGATGCGAACATATTCCGTTACCATTTCAGCCGCGCGGGCTGTAAAAATTGCAGCTACAAAATGGTTCGAAGCTGCCACAGCTTCCGCCCGGAAAATGTACAGGAAGCGGCCAAACTGTGCCGCTTTTTACCATGCGAGTCGCAGCAGGAGCAGCAGTAAGAATTGAACGCAAGGAAATGAATTATGAGACACATTGTGCAAGGGAATTTTCGGTTTTACGGTAGGAAAAACAGTAATCTGCTCTAAACCCGGAACTATTATCGCACTCGAACGGTGTTCCAATATGTGCACGGAAGTTAGGTTAGTGAGGCGTTTTGGGGACATGGTTTTTTTAAAAAGGGACCGTTATTTTAATGTGCCGCAAAGCTGTGCTATAAATCAAGAAAAAGTGTAGCATTTTTTTAAACTATTTTAATGGACTACAAATTAATGATTTTCATGGTTGGAATTGGAATTAGAAAAATTAGAAGTAAAAATGTTTGGGGATAAAAATCAGCTATCAAGAAGTGTCAATATATTATCTCATAGAATTACGCCTAGTATTGTTTACAGTTATTTTTTCATTGATCAGGTAGTATTACAACTGTATTGAGAATTATTTATCAATTGGTTGATTAATACGGTCTATTTGCTAGTCGGCAACCATGATACTTAATCATACACCATCATTTTTCTAGATAAGTATCGTCTAGACTAGGACAAAATCAAATTTTTCGCAGTGTTTCTATGCATTCGAGTTAGATTTCGCCCGAAATCATTCATCTACAAGGTTACAGTAGGGGATTGAAAAACCGATTGAAATCAAACAAAGCACAGAGCTGGTGTTGAAAAAAAGGTTGGGAGGAAAATCGAAACATTATATCATCGATTGGTTGTTTGTTAGATCCTATTTCTATGGCATAATAAGGTGGTGTCAGTGCGAAGTAACGCTTAGGTCCGCGTACAAGAATACTGTTGAATTATAGACCCATTCTAAAGCACCAAACATTCCACCGTAATCCTTTGGGGGTCGCGTCAAGAAGTGAGCTTGAGCGGTTCGAGAGGGAGATGGACTAAAATATGGTCGGTGGCCATCCGATGGTGGCCCGGAAAAACTCGGATAGAGTTTTCAAGAACTATCAAAATACGGTGCAAATGTTGAGGCGGCAGAGCTGAGGAAAGTCAGAGCGGCTATGAAAAGTGGAGCAGTAAAATATGGAAATTACAAACGTGCTCAAACTGTCCGGAATACCATTTACGAGTCCTAGGGTCGTATATTTAAGCCTCCCTTTCCTCCTCCCTGGCACACTTGTATCTGTCTGTATCTGCTATCTGTCTCAGTGGTTAGCCTGTAGTCATTAAAACTCGATTCAAATAAAGCACTAAACTGAAGGCGGAGCGGTAGGAGTATATAAAACATTTTTTAAACTTCAACTTGTTTGCCCTCCGGTTAACAAGGGGTGAGAGAAGGGGAAGGGCGCTTGGTATAAGGTGAAAGGAGGTCGCATGGCGTAATTTGAACGATTTGCGCACACCACGGAATCGCGAGTCACGGCAAATCGGAAGCAACCGGAGAGGACACAAAGTTTGTGACAATTTTTCGTCCCTTGCATGCTGAAAACTTTATCGGTTTTTCCACCGACGAACGCTCGACCGAAGCTTCCCTTACAGGGACGGGGGTAGGGGAAACGGAAAAAACGGTTTGCAAACTGCTCGCCCACTCCAACCGAACGTCGCACCAGCCCGACCGACCGTGGCCAGTCAGCCAGGCTGACAATCGAATTTTTAAAACACCAAAAAGGAAGAGTTTCGCTAAGGCTAGACCAAGAGCCCGGGGTTGGTCGCCCATCCGGTGCGGTTTCGTGTCGATTCGCCTGCCAGCGAGATTGGTGGGGTTTATGGTGCCGATATGAATCTACAATTTGGCGATATGTCACCGAAACGACGAAGCCATAAAATGGGCAACCGAAACGCGCTGCAATAAATGGTTATTTCCCGAGCTGTTTCATTTACCTTTTTTTTCTCCTCGGAACCATTTTGAGCGCTTTCCTTGGCTTAGATTAGATCGTATGGTTTTTGTATGCAACACAAAAGGAAAAGGAATGGGAAATTTCTTACAATTTCAACACGACTGTAAGGATATTTTATTCTCGAGATACAAGCAACTATGTAAATTTGATGTAATTGATTAAAGCTTTTAGAGTCCGGTTTGGATTCGAATTACTTCCAATATCAACGACCATCTTTTTACAAATATTAGGGTATTATTGGAAAACTTCTTCTACATAAGAACAATGAAAAATCGAGCAAAGCTGGAAAGGATTCTTCTTCAAACACAATTAGGAGTGAAACTTGCAAATGATGGTTGTTTACTTCAGTGTCAAAACATTTTCAAACTCTTATCTTATGTTCTAATAACATAGAAATTTACCAATATGTAAAATATAACAAATAAAATTCATATACCAGGTGAATGATCTCAAGTATGCCTTCTTTTGGAATAACACTGTGTAATTTCAGAATTTTTGTTATTTGTGACAAATTTTTCAATACGTTGTTACAGTAAATTTGACTGCTCGAAAAGTGTAAATCGTTTAGTATTCCATTAAGTTTGGAATACTGTGCTTATCGTGTTCTTATGAAGTCGTAAATGATGAAATGTTCTCATTTTCGAAATGAAAGTAATCTATACAAGGTTCAAACTCGTTATGCGTTGCATTGTAATTATTGCTGTCACTTTTCTTTGCATTTTTCTCGAGAAACGTCCAACAAAAAGTTAGAATTAATGCTTTGAAATCATTGAGATAAATTAAAAAAATTCTAAAAGGTTAGTTAATATAATGAGCTGTGTGAAAGCTCAAGAAAGAATGAAGATAAAGTAAAACAGTGAAGTGAAAAAACGCCAAAAAGCCGAACAAAAACATTTTTCACAATACAAAAGGTGCGATTGGATTATTTGCGTGGAATGCAAATTATGTTCGATCAGCGAACGCAACTTCACCGCTCGCGAATTAAAGCACCGAATCGAGTGGGATCCTCATCTCGAGGATAATCTCTGCCCGGGTGCGAAATTGGTACTGCTTTGCTCAAGTTGCATAGGTCGGCCGTTTAAATTGCAAGCCCACCACCGAACACCGGTAGCCGCTCGGTTAGTGGCCGTGAAAAGCCACGCATTCAACAGCCGAATATGCAACGCTCGACATTCAACCGACTCTCGCAGTCGACGCGTCCCCAGCGCGTTAGAAATCCAAAGATGTTTGAATAATTTTAACACGCTCGTAAATTCCGCCGCCACCGTCGCGAGGTTGACAAAACGGAAATGTACAATCGATTGCAGACCAATTTTCGAACGCCGTCCGACCGTCCGACATTCCGCCGACCCGATCCGGCCGACAGCTCTTGGTCGACGGTGGATTTGGGATTGCTTGCGTCCTTTCCGTCGCCGCGCGGAAGGCTATCAGAACAGATTAACTCGAGAATCTGTTACATCCCAATTTTATTCAATTGCCTCCTCAGTTTGCCGGCTGCCGCCGTTGACAGGACAAGCGGGATAAATGTTTGCTTATTTCACACGGCCCGTCGGAGGAGCCGCCGCATAGCACCTTGGACAATGGTTTGGGAAATCGGGAGGAAAAAAGGAAAGAAAATGAAAGTTCGAACGCCGTGGATGGGAGTTCAGAATTCGCCTTTCTTAAGGGGGTAGTGTGTCATGTTTTTTGAGAGCAACGTATTTTAAGAAACTATTTAGTACTAGTAAAGTTACAATAACGACATATTTAAAATGTTTGATATTTCATCAATTTCCCCGTAATGTACAAATCTTAGGGTAACTACATATGTTGGATACACCTTGACATTTGTTTACATGCTTGTTTTGTTTGGGTTAGTAAAACTGAGTTTAAATTTTAAAATTTAGATGATTTGTTCAGCAAATAGTGATCAAACAAACCTTCAACAACATCTGAAGTACTTAAACTTAAAGTGTGAGAAGTTACAGTATTGGTCGAGTTTTTAGTGTACACAGAACTCCATATATAAAAAAGCTAAAATATGTAGTAGAAGAATGAAATTTTAATGATGCATAGAAACAATATTTTTAAGATATTTCAGATATTCCTTTTTGGTTTTAATGTTTTGTTTTACAGTTTAACTTGAGTATATAATGTTGCTTTTTGAAAAAACTCGTTCTATCATCAATTTTTATAACTTCCCAAAACCACTAGACGTATTGACATTTTAACGTGCTCATCAAATTTAATTTTAAATTTAATTTTAAATATAGTTTAGAATTTTAGTTAGCTACGAAATTTAGTTTTAAATTTGCGAATCGATATTAGAAGATATTTAAAGCCTTATGTTCCTCGTGGTAATTTGAAGGTTGGGGGGGGGGGGGGGGGGGGGAAGGGGGGAGGTGGTTGAAGAATAACATTTACGAGCTTACAGTCATATAAAAATCATAAAAATAGTAGAACTGAAGAAATACAATATTGGATCATATGCAACTAAACTTAACCTAAAAAAACCAAAATGATAAGTATTATTTATTCTGTAAAAAAATTTTTTCATTTGAGAATACCATTTATAACAAGAAGTTCAAAGAAGAATTATTTTTGGAATATCCCCTTTAGGATTATTTTAGTTTTAATTGTGTCGTGGAAAGCATGGAAGCATCCCTTAATTTAAATGGTGATAGTTTTTCAAACCGACAACTTGCCGATGCCACGAAAATATGCCTCGGTTTTGTTTAACCTCATCTTCCCTGACGATGGGAGCTCGCAATTATACATCTTTGTCACCCCAAAGCTGTCACTCTTGCCCAAGAGAAGTAAAATAAATAGTTGCGAAGAAGATCCTACCCGGTGGACACACAGAACAAGAACGGATGCTCGAGTGAAACAAAACCCGGAACAATCATACCCGGTCGAAACCGTATCGGAATGCGTCCGGGGGGGGGACTTTCGCGTCGCGAGATCGCCGGAAGGTGTCCGATGAGGACATTATTCCGTTGTTGAGTGACAAAATGAGATTTATTACCGCATGCGTTCCCCTGCCCGCCACGATCGTGCGATTGATCGTGTGTTTCGCGGGTGGGAGGGGGTGGAAAGGCAGCGGGGGAAACATGTCACTGGCGTTCGTGGGGCGCGTCAATCCGTGCGACACGTTTATCGTGGCGGCCGTATCGCAATATCCTTATCGTGCCCGGGGTCTGAGATCGAGTCGGTTTTCGTCTTTCGATACCGCGAGAAGGTGTGAAGCAAGATGTGATAAAGGTGAAACAGAACCAAAATCATCCCGCCAATGATATCAATAATGCAGCAACGGCGTCGAAGAAACGGGCTCGAGTCTGGGACACCGAACAGTGAAACAAAACAGATCCTTGCCGTCGACGGTCGACATTTCCATTGAATATGTGCACAACGGGCACTGTTTCTTTTTCCTCATTCCCACCGCAAGATCCGGGGGTTTCTTGTACCGGGCGATCTCTTCGATTCAATGTAAATTATTGCCATCGGTTTTGACACGTCACGAGCGACCGACAGCTGAATCCAGCGTCCTGAAGGTGTTTGTCTCGGGCTGGTTAAAAGGGCAATTATTTTATTATACCCGAAGGTTCGCTACACGCCCGAGTTGAGCTGTCAGTTGTGATAAAGGATGACGGAATGTTTGTCGCCGCGTCCCCCCGATAGGCCATCTTATCGGGTGGCAATCTTTGGACGACACTACGCCGATGTTTGTCTCCCAAAAAGTGTTTCAAGGGAATGTTTTAAGATACAAAAAGCTTGATACTATTTTTAAAAACGAGAAACCAGTCTTGAAAAGTGATCAAAAATTAACTCTTTTTTCCAAGACTCTTGCATGGTTGGGAGCGCTATCGTAAACCGTTCATAATGTGATGCATCCATCGCACTGCAGCCGGAAGCGGAAATAATAAACCAATTGTCACATCGTCACGTTGCGAGCATGAAATTTATTCCACCGTTCTCTAAGGTGGGACAGAACGAACAACGGATAAGCGGACAATCGTCAAAAATATGATGCCAAGTGTAGGCTCGCACGCAGTTGAACGCGCCACTTGCTGCATGATCGCATTTGGGTTCATGTTCCCTTTTTATTTCCTGGTTTTAGAGCATTCCGTGTGTGTAACCTTCCGTCCGACACCAGGTGACCTCCGGTGAATGTTGTGATGCTTTGAGAAATCATGCTCACCTTTAGGTGATCGTCTTTCGAACTTTCGTCTTCTTACTCTCAAATTAAGTCTACCTTCGTCAACCGTTTTCTTCGTATGGAAATTCGTGTATTTAAAACGCGGAAGGAATAGTGAAATACAAATAATAACAGCCAGGCGCGAGGCGCGTAACAACTGGCGTCTCCCTTTGGAACAATCCAAATAAACGGCGAATGGTTTTATGACAGGATGGCGCTCACGGAAATTATTGAAAATTAATTCCTGCTAATTTGAATTTATTACCCAATTTATTGGAGTCCGGGATGCAATAGAAATGCACTTGAATCAAGCAGGGGCTGTCCGGGATGGTGTAATTTATTATGCGTCTTTCGCTCGAAGGAGGTTATTATTTTACAACCGAAATGTAGTAAGGAAAAAAACTTTTTCTAAACAATTAATAATATCTGTAAAAATGTTATTGTTTATTTCAAAAAGCTCATAGATGAATACTTTCTACTTTGATAAACAATTATCTACTTTGACTTGATTGCATATAGAAAATATGTCCTTCATGAAATTTCTCGATAAGAGAAAAGAGAAACAATCCATTTATCATTAATTTTACCAAGCCTACATCAAAACTATAAAACCTTTCCAAAACGCATCTACAAAATTTGTAGCAATTTTAGGGTTTGCATTTCTTCACGGTACCTAATAAGTTTTAATTGGAATGGACAATGTTGTACTTAAAAAGGTCGTAAATATAAGTAAGTAATACGAAGAAACTTCGTTCCATAAAACTTTCTTCCGTAATTTCATCTGACAACAAAACAATAATTAAAAAAATTACCATTTTTCTAAACTTCTTTCTCTAGTTCAATATTATATTTTACATCGACAAAATGCAAAATATTTCGGATGTAGAGTTTTTAGAAGGAAAATCATTAAAATTCATTTGTGATTCTTTGAAGACTATCGTAATGTTTTTTAAAGCTTTAACTAATAAGTAATGTAATCGAAATTACGAGAATAGCTATGACAAAGAAACCGAATGTCAATATTTCTGAGTGTTTGATTTGTTTTGTTCCTTCTTAATTGGTATTACATACAGTGTTATATTTATTGATTTTTACATTTATTAATACCATGTTGCACTACTTTTCACCCTCAAACCAACTGCTTTGGGGTTTCTGTTGTGCGTTTCATTCTGCTGCATTTTGTGAATAATTTCTGATCGTGCCATCTAATGATAGGTGGCCGGTGGGCTCTCCACGCTACAGTACGCACTATTTCTTAGCCCGAGCCTGGCTTGAGGTTGTGGCTTTTCATCCCCTCCTCTCCCCGCGCAAGCACTCCGGCCCGTTCCCCGGCCGGAGGAAAACTATTTGTTTTTCCCTTCTCAAGCGCACTTCCTCGTTGACGCCTGATTGCACACGGGTCATATAATCACTCCGAAACCTTCTTCCCGTCGGGCCACTCCCTACCCCCCCTCGGGTCACATGCGACAAATTATGCATAGTTTTTACTTTTTCCGAGCGCTCCGGTCATCATTTTCGCCCCATCGTCGCCCTCCTCCACCTCCTCTGGTGAGTTCGTGTCAATCCCGGACGGTGCACTTTGACGATCAAACCCATTAAAAATGCACCATTCAATGCGCACGCACACACACTCATACAGTGAGGTGTGGTTGGCCGTGGTCACAGGGGAAAGGTGAGGGTGAGGGTGCCACATTTATGGTTATTTTATGAAATGCTGGCATATGCTGCCAGGCCGTGTTCGGGAGGAAGGCCGTCGGAATATTCGATTAAAAACGGTCCCCTTTCCTTGTGTCCGCCGTCCGGTCGCGGGTTTGTCGGTGAGAAACGGGAAATGAATTTGTCCATCGACATGCTTCCCGATCGGGCCATTTCCAGGCCCCCCAGTTCCATCGGTGGTTTTAGCCATCGGGTGCATCGCTGCTTGTTGCTTGTTGACGTCACGAACCGAAAAGGTCTGTGGTGAACGGCAGCAGTTCGCCTGGACGCCACCGTCAGGCGCAAGTGACGGTCACGCACCATAAAACATTGGATAAATTATGCTTCTTTCTTTTTACGCCCGACCCGAGGGAGGAGGAAGCGTACGGGACCGGCGGAGGTTCGATGCAGTCGATCATTGCCACTCATCGTTTCTTTTCACTTTTCTGACAGCGTCGTCAATGGTTTCTTCGTGGGAATTATTAACGTTTGCCTACGAGGGATAGAACCGTGCAATTAATAGGAAACGGAGATTGTCTGTGACGGAGCCACCGTGGGGTGGAAAAAGCTTCACCTGATTCCTCACCGCCAATCAGCATAACGTTCGAGGGGACATGTGAGCAGAACAGAGATCAGGAAGTAGCCATTAAACACACCCTGATTTTCGTCTAATTCGGAACCCCCGACTCTTGGGCCAAACACTGGTGGAAAAGTGAACGCAGTGATCCATCGCAGCCCCAACCCCCGGGAAACTTAAAACACTTTCGGGAGTTTGTTTAACAAATGATTCATTTACCGAAAAGCCAAAACGTCCCTCGACGCCGTCGTTGTTAAGGGAAATGGAACGCTCCAGAGAGCATGTAAAATATGACGTATTTATTGCAACTACGACATCAAATAAAAACAAAACTACCTTCCACCACTGACTGACGGGTGAGGTGCTCAATTTGCATGCTGTCGATTATAGGCCATTGCTGGATGTTCTGTTTCCACTGCCTCGGGGGTGGGTGGGGTTCGCGGCTATAAAAGTTGTTTTAATCTTGAAAAGACCCAGGCCGTGTGTTCCATTACGGAAAAAACAATGACTTTTTGGGCAATTTGTAAGTAGAAACGTTAGGTTTATTGGAGAAAGGGGACTGTTCCGTGCTCTTGAGTTCTTAATTCAATTGTACTGCAATTGATATCAAATGTTTATGTCTCGGCGTTGGAAAACGGTGAACGGAATAAGGCTCGAGGTGGATGCCACCTTTGCTGAGTCAATGAATTGAAAATGGCGTGTGTGCAGGACATATGCTTTAAATTATGGAGTTACTTTTATTTGACGTGACATATGTAACTGTCGTAGAGTGGTGAGTGCATGTTATTAAACATGCTCTCTTGATATTGTACTTCATGACAATAATTCATTGTCTTAAACTACATTTTAATTTGAAACAGCACTATGTATGGCATAAAAGTTTAATTCCTTAGTAATTACTAACAAATTGAAATATTATTAAAAATTAAATTCTAAAAAGTTTTTTTTTTTTTGCTAAAGTTGATCCTCTACATTCCATAAGTTTCAGTGGGATAAGAAAAGTCAGTGCACAAAATATGGTTAATCAATCATAGTAAGATTTGAGCAACATTAAAATGCAGTCGAAAAAACTTTTGTTATTTCTACAATTGGATGGAAGGAAATGTGCTTCATTTTATACGATTGTTCTTATTTTTCAATAATGTTTTTACGTGAGGCTTATATTTTTATTACATTTTCTTCTTTTATTCATTCATACACTTACATACACATACTTTTATACATTTTCTTCTTTTATTATATTTTTATTTTATTCTTTTTTATATATTTTTATTATATATTTTTATTTATTCATTACATTTTCTTCTTTTATCCATTCATAGAGCTGCAAGAGTTTATTTTGAATATAGTCATAAAGCAATTGTTACACATTTTGAAACTTTTCCTTTAAAATTATATTCTTAATAGGTGGGAATTATTTAGTCTTATAATTTGTCTTCTTTCTTTTTATGGCGTTAAAAGAAATACAACCCATTGTGAGTCAACAGCGCGATTCAAAGATCATTACTACATTCCTTTTAAGTGTCACAGTAAAAACTTAATGGCCAGCTAAACGGTGCATTTAAATTCGAAGCTTAGTTTGCCACACTATTTTGCCGCAAAGATAACGACATAAATTAACTGCCACCGATAGCTGAAACCGTCAACCGAGAGCGGACCATGACTTTTTATTATCATTCGTACACAGTTGTACGGCCTGCGGCTGCTGAGTGAAAGCGAATCGGTGATTGGTAAACATTAAAAATTATCTATTGATCTATGCGTCTCTCTGGTCGGAGCAAAACCAGTTCAAGCATAAACAAGGATGTTAATTTGTTTATAGGATTTAACGGTTGGGTGTGTGAAGAATGCGAGCTCCCTTGGGGCGAGTGTTTAGAATGCAGTGTACCGCGCGGAACGCGGTTGCGATTGTAATCGAATACTTCGATGGAAGGAATAATAAAATTAAACAAAACAGAAAATCAAACGTCTACTCCCACGATGATGGCGTGAAGATTTTCGGTCGAAACGATTTTTGGTCAACTGTGGAGCAAGGTTGGAACGAAGGGAAACCGATCATTTTTCGGTTAGCGATCGTTTATCAGGTGGATGGGCTATAAAGACTCCCCAAAACGCCTCCGATGTGGAGATTAAATATCCTACATAAAACGCCAATGGGGTGTCGGGGCTGTGGAGTGCGTGAAATATATATTCAAATGACATATGTTCATAAATATTTAGTACAGTTTGAGGTCCCGATAACTGTTTCGGGAGGTGTTGGTGGGGGTTTTATTTTATTGCGAAGACTTTTGCTAGTGGAACGTTGAGTGTCTATCTACGAGATTGATGGATTGATTATGTGTTTGTGGGATAATCATGATTACAAATAAAAATAAACTGTTTTGAATACTCGTAAAACCAACCCGCTTGAAGATTTTAATGAGCAGTAAAGCTTTTGTTCAACGCCTGGAGTATTCAGTAAACAGTGTCGATTAATATTTAAGATAAAACTGATGAAACTCAAACGTTTTGTCACCAAACGTGGAGTAGAGAACTTTCGGGAAAAATAGCTCAAAAAGTGTATCTCCGATTTTAACGAATGTTTAATGCAAAGCTTACAATATGGCGGAATTGGGGAAGATGGAGTATCTTTTTAAATTCAATTTAAATTCGGATCCCCAAAAACGCGATACGGTAGCGAAACTTCCAGATATATTAATTTAATTTTGACCGATTTGCATAATCATGAGGTCCATTCACAAGCATCGCATTTAACCGGAACTCTTGTGTCGAATGCTTCGAAGCGATTCCATCGTAAACCTATTTGACTAATCTGAAATATGAAACCGTGTGAAGAAGATCCTGCCTTCCGTTGTGTTTCAGTCAGTCAAATCGTATTTATCAATGAATGTTCCCCATAAACTAGCGCAGCATAATGCGATGAGCGTTTGTGTTGTTTGTTTGGCAGTATGCATAAAAACTTTCTTAGATAATTTACGCTTACAGATTTTTATTACGAGTCAAATCGATACTCAAAATTAGAAAAGGAGTAATGTGTTTGCTAAGAGTAAACCTGTGTGTAAGTGATCTATTGAAAAGTCTTAAAAAAATGTTGTGCCCACACAACAATTCTTATCTCAATAAGATAACATTGAAATGGTAAATAAAGTAATCATAAAATGCAAAACCTTCCTAACTTTTAGCATCCAACTATACTTACTTCTTCAATAGTTGAAAGTTTGATTGACTGAAGGGTAGAAAATGTCGAAGTTTAGTTACAAATGATACCGTAAGTAGGGTAAGAAACACAAAAATAAATAATAATAACACGATTAAAAGCCAAAATAAACCTTTCCTTCTTCCTGCAACCAATAAAAAAACCTGTGGGAGTTTTACCAATACAAGCTCTGGTTGAGATGTTCATAAAATGTGATAGTCAATTAGCCTACCGGATTGTAAATGTCATCCCGTTACAGCAGAGTCATCGTTTCCTTTCCACAATAATGTATTCGATGTGCCGGAGGCGAACGGAAAATGGCGATTGCCAGGACACTCGTGGGCGTCGAAGGATGAAAGTGTGACAACGCCGTTCGCCGAACCCGAGCCCCAGCGGAAGGTCCTTTCCAAAGCACCACCGGGACATCGGGAATGCTTTGCGCAACATCAACTCTCGCCCCCTCGCAACACCCGCAACCTGAATGCTTCGGCGCGAAAAAATGACAGCGAGTACGGGAAGGAAAAAAAAGGCAATCAGCAAAGCACGCCACAACCAGACGGCGAATGCGAGGTTCTTGTCAAAGTTTATGACAGAACCAATTAAAAGTATTCCGAACAATACAATTTTTTGTCATGTAAATATGATACGCGCGTTTCCTCGCTTTTCGCCGTCCAACGTGGTGGGAGTTTTCTCCCCCGCGAACATCCCCCCACCCGAAAAACGGTTACATTTTACTGCTGACACCATTTCGGGGGGACTGCTTGGGGTTGAAAGGTCGATTCCTTTTTTTTCCTTCCTTTCGTTTGTCGATGTTGTGTGATCGAGTTTAATCCCGGGGTTATTTTTTAGAGTTCGTTTGCGCTATCGCTCCATCCCCGTGTCAGATCGTTTTCTATCGCGTTGTTACGCTTGTCAGCGACGAACATGACAGCATACTGACGGTTTTGTATCTTCGTTGGTTTGTTTCTTTTTTTCATTTGTTTGCTTTGTTTTCAAATCGTTTCATTTGTGGTGCATTTGTCAGGCGTTGTTTGGCTGGGACGGAAAGTTTCTATGCGATCCACTTTATAAAACGTCACGCAAAATATGACGAACACAATACGATGGTGATGAATATTCAGCAGTCTAAGAGAAATGTCCTGATTTAAATGCTTACTTCATTTATTTTGGTTGATTATGTATTTTCAAACGAAGTTTTTAGTAACTGGATTGATCAATTATTGAAGTGCAATGATTACTTGTTAATTCCTGTGATATTAGTTTAATGATTCTTCTACAAGACTTTTTCTAAATACTCTCTGTTCGTAAAAGTTACTATTTAATTTGGGACATTAACATAAATATTTACTATATTTTGCCTTTATATTCGTCTTATTTTGAAGATTACTCCAAAATTAATCAAGATGAAGAAGTTAAATCAATATAGCCTATTTAATAACATTATTTTTATTTCTTTCCGAACGAAAAATTTCATTTTGACTAACAGTTTTCAATTATTTTTTTAAAATTTCTCCTTACTCCTTAAACTGATCTTTTTTCTTTTACACCAAAGTTGACCACCACTAGAATCTAAAATTGTGAAAGGTCCGTTGTGTTGTAAGCCCCATTCAGTTGTTATGTTCCACTCAGACACTGATCTCATTTGAAACAGGATAAAACTATTCGCTATCCTTTCTATAAGGACTCCCGAAAACGGTCTCACACTTCTCGTAAAACAAACGCTAGTAAATCGAGTGAACACTAGTAATGGTTTATGTAATTGTGTTGGGTGCTTTTTCTATGTGAGCCCTTCTGTTTAATCGTAGAGATCTGATAGACCACATAAAAACTCTCCGAGGAAGACGCTTGGCAGATAAAAATGCAACATTTTCTTGCCATCGTTGGATGTTTTAATGTGTGTGCGGTTGGTTTGCTGTTATCCCTTCATACCTATCATACCGAAATTTTGTCGCCAACATTTTCACTTTTAGTGCCGCAGCAAGTAATGAAACACACAGAGCGAGATTGTTGGTGCCAAAACATCGAGCCGGGTGGAGGTTTGTTTGCGTCGGGTTTGATGCTCGGCCGATATGAGTAATTAATTCGCTAAATTGTCGCCAGCAACTTTATTCCCAACCCTCTTGTTACCATTTCCCGAATGCGGCAGCAATAGTTTCCTGGGTGCGTAGGTTTTTCCCCCACACTAACCATGTGCGGTCATTGTGCGTTGGAATGGTTTTATTTTCGTGCGATTTTGCCTACGTTGGAAAGTGCAACCCAGGATGCGGTGGAAGGAAGGACAGTCGAGATGAAGGGACGGGGGGTGCAGATTGCATTATAGATGAAATGTGAGCATCAACATGTGAGTCCATTTCGCGACCGTTTGCCGACCGAAGGGGAGAGGTTTTGCGCCACGGAACCGGATGTGTGACGTTCCTTTTTATTCGCGACGTCGTTCGAAAGATTTCCGTCGATTGCCCTCGAAATTACGACCGATGGCGGTGGGGAGATGTTTATCATGGGCCGAGGTCGTTTCTCTCCAAATGGCCTGGAAGATGGCCGGTAGCCGATTAGAGCCCAGGTTTTATGACGCGGGAGAAGGTCCCACTTCGGTCCGCACAATTGTCGTCAGGTTTTAATGGTGCGTGGTGCTCCGGCTTCTTACGCAAACTAGCGAAGCACCAAACTGATCTACTGTGTGCCTCGAACGGATGGGTGGCTTAATGAGGTGAGGTTTTCCATGCCACAGGATACGAGCAGAAATTTGCCTTTTTATGAGTTATCGTGCAAAATACATGAACAATGGATCGCTCTGGATCGACAGACTAAACTATCGCATGTGACAAAAGTAGTTTCATTTTCTTAAAAGACAAACCAAGCTTATTCTATGGCCTGTCAAAACAATATGGTTCATTTCAAATTATTTTTAATTAATCACTTAGGCTTTCGATTCCGTTCAGAATTTTCAAATAAAGCAATATTTGTTCCCTACAGACATATGCAAAAAATTATGATGTCTCAAATTAGCCCCATAAGATTCTCTAAACTTTATTATAAACTTCATTCAAATTGATAATCCAGTTAGTTCTGCCCAAGTTAAAAAAAAAACAATTACACAAACAGGAACATGACAGAATTTAAATTACATTTCTGTTTAGCAGTATGACAAATTAGTTAAATTCCAATCCAGTAGTATAAGAAATATTCTTGGTGAAAACACTGAAAAATGTATGTATTATGTTGAAAACTCAAAAATTCAAAATGGTTAGTAATAGATCATGTTGACTGAATAACCATGAATTAAACGTCGTAAACATAAATAATATATCTGAAAGAAATGGAACAGACTAAATAATGTACACGATAAAAACTAGGCAGAGTAAAGTGAAAGTAAAACAGCGAAAGTAATGAAGATGGGCGTGAAAAATATTTTTAATACAATCAATGTTCAAATTCAAATGAGTGTAGATTTACAACTGTTTCAAATAAATTAGTTAGAAACAGTTATTTCAAAATAAAATACACTACAAGTTCTAACAATAGTAAAAAAAAAATTTTATAATCATATTTGGTTTTAAACTTCTTTTTGAAACGATTGAAGTTGTTCATGGTGAAGTGATTAAACGTTTAATTTCTGAAGTGGTAGCAAATAAAACAAAAAAAATAATATCCTTGCTGGTTCCGGGTATTCGATGGCGTTAAACCGATCGCATCAGCAGCACAAAACGGCACTTCGCAATCGGCTTAACACCCGGATGGTTTTCCAATAACTCCCGAAAGCTTATCCGTCGGGTCGGTAACGTGTTAGTGGCGCTTTTCACAATTTAAACACCATCCGAAGTGCCGAATGGTTTTTTTGTTGGGTTCGCTTCCGTGCTGGCTCATTTAAAATGTTGTATTTCAATCATACCGATCGATGGGGATGCGTTTGATGAAAAAAAAATGCATCATTCGTCCCGGACGCGGAATCGAGTGGTAAATTGCGTTAATACGCGACCCAGTCGAAATGTGGATAAATAATGGCGGCGAGATTGCAATTTACGCGGATAAAATTGCGTTCGCTTCTTTTGTTCGACCGGACATCTCTGAATGCTGATTAACGCATCTCCATTTTGGTCCGCCTGTTCGTTTTTTATGTTGCCTTTGTTTTGGAGGTTTTTTTTTTAAACATAACGAAACCTCTTCAGGCTTTCGATCTTCAAACGCGGTAGTCGTTGCTCTTTTTGTCACCCGTTTTGAATTCCCTATTTGTAGGGCGCACGTTTTGTACGATTTTTTTTATTCCCACCCGTGTCACGAGTCAGTTCACATTATCGGTTTGGGTTTGCTCTTTGTTTATTGGCATATCAATTAGTTTCGATTGTCGACTCGTTCGTTCCGTTTCCCTTTCCGAAGTCCCCGCGAGCGCGTTCTTGGCGAGTCATTTATTTATCGAGTTCTATGAGTCAAATTTATGCTACCGGCGGTGTTGAACGGCGTTTCATAAAAATAAAAGAGAAATAATGAGCGCACAGCAATCGGCCGGCCGGGGGAGAGTGCGGCATTTGCAGGAAGCGAAACTGAAATTGTAACACCATTTAGGAGTGTCTGCTCGATGGTAATAAAAGTTTTAAACTGCCGCCCAGCGATGGTTTTTTTTGTTCCCCGATCCAGAGCATTCAACCAGGCAGAGGAGAAGAAAATAAAGTATTGGGACAGGGGGAAAAAAAAGAAACAAACAAACAAATACGCACCCGCTGGTGGACGCCGATGGAATTTATGTTCCACTTCCTTCTATTGTTGACGATAATTTCGAACTGCAATAAATTATGTTGATTTGAATTTTTCCCCGTCACCAGTTCCGCCCAAGCTTTCCCAGAGCAACCACCACACCGCGGCAATGGAATCCAGGAGAGGTTCGAGGAATTTGCGTAGAACGGGAGGTTAAAATAATAACGAGTAAAAAAATAACCGCTCACTGAAAAATGGGCGTGAATCGGAGGATTTGTAAGCATTCACGAGAAGGAAAATGCACTTCCGCCAGTGGAAACAGGGGGCCGATGGCGTGGTGTAGTGAAAGTGTGATCGGATTCCGCGGTCGGATTGATGGTGGTGGATGCTTTCGAGAGGTTTGGCCTCCCGGGACGGAAGCAGTCGAGCGGAGCGAGTTCGAATGCGCGAAATCAG
Source organism: Anopheles coustani (assembly GCF_943734705.1). NCBI lineage: Eukaryota > Metazoa > Arthropoda > Insecta > Diptera > Culicidae > Anopheles > Anopheles coustani. Next base: position 87,086,350 of record NC_071288.1, read on the forward strand.
TCATCAGTGCCGTGACTTTGGTCAAGGTTGAGCAAACTGTCTGCACAAATTGTGCATGCCATTTGGACGCAAATACACGCATTGGAAGAAAAACTGGTCATCACTATTTAGTATCCGGGTTTAAGATGCTGAGAAAGATAGGAAGAATAGAAATAGATAGAGTTATTCCGTTTTGATTTGAATAATCAAATCACACTCAGTATAATTAAGTTTTCTGTTTTAAAACTTATTTAACAATGTATTGGTTTCGTTTTTTGCTTACGATTTGGGAATTGTCAATTTAGAAAAAACATATTTCCTCGGACATAAACATGTTTTTTTCGTATAATTAGGAAAGGTGTTACAGTAATATGTCTTGAAAAATAGTACAAAAGTTATGCAATTGCACTTTTTTTCTCACACAGATTTAAGTTGTTTGTTTGAGTTGTAACTTGTAAATTCATATTATCTACTTTGAAATGAAATATAACTTTAACATAGCTCAAAGATTGTAGTGGCTCTCAATGAGATTCTGATGAATTTTTCGTTAACGTGAAGATTTTATTGTATGTCAAATCAATTAATGATAACGCTGCTGGGTTGAAATGTATTTTTCATGACGTTTGTTCTAGATAACTAAACATCGATTGATCTCAAAATCTGTTTGATAAGCTGCTGTTAATGCATTGAAAATTGATTTATGTTTATCATCTTTTTTTCACGGATGTTTGAAATTAGTGAATTTTAAAAATCATTATGAAACAGTCAAATCCTCTTCTTGTGATTTTTAGTAAAATGTTCCGGGTATTAAACATATCTAACATCTCTTCTGTTTCTGTCAAGCTCTTTAGGATGGATTCCCGTATGCGTCATTAGCCCAATTTAGCTACCGTTTTTGGGCTATCTTCGCAAAACGAAACATCTACGAAACCAAACCGTGCCGTAAATATGTTAATCAGGTGTGAGAAAATTCTACGCTAATGCGCTCGGAAGCGATGGGTGACTAAGGGATGGTTTTTTCTCCTCTTAAAAAGTTCCCATGCGGTCGGCGCGACACTTTCTTCTCGATCGCCGCGTTTGCTTCGCACCCGAATATCGCACAGATCTTCCACACGATCGCAAGTCCAAAGTGTCGCGAGCAAGACGGCTCATGTCTAGCACGAAAACGTGTGAGTTCGCAAACGACGTTGGAATAACGGCGAAGGAATTAATAAGACCGGAGCCAAGGTGGCGGGCGGTATGGTTTGACACTGTCAATTCTCCCCCGAGGCGGCAGTCATACTAAATAGATCATGGTTGGGATTGATGCTCATTTCTTCAGCCCGATCTGCTCCGCTTTGGTGGCTTTGGTCTTTATCGTGCCGTCTTAGAACATCAATCGCGGCTGCGTCCGCGGCCCGTTTGCTCGCCCTTAGTGACAAATCACTACGAGAATATTAAGCAACGAAAGCAAAATTGGAATAAATTCTGGACAGAGGTTTTCGCTCGCAATCCTGCACGTTTTTGCTGCCGAGTGAGTGTGTGAATGAGATGTTCTTCAACGGAGAGATTTGGGAACACGCCGGAGATTTGCTTTGGTGTCAAAGGAACCAGGTTTAAGAACGATTGCTTGAATAAAGTGATTCTTGAAATAAATTGAAATTGGCCCTCAACATTTAAAAAAAACCGTCAAACATATGTTCAACATGGATGAGCATACACTAACAAATGTTAAGAGTAAAGTTTCTAATAATGATGTCAGCCTCCCGATTTGAACCATATGTTAAAAGAACTTAAATTGTTACATTTTAACCAGTGTTAAATATTTACTAGTTTTGGGTAAACATATAAAAGATAAAAAAGTTCCTTTCTAGATGTATGATTAGTTGTATCCTACATAAAACACAACAAAAGTTGCTTTCTTGGTGTATGATTAGTTGTATCCTACCTTTTTAGCATTGTTTCAAACGATTTCTTAGGTTAAAATAGCAATATTGACACACATTCTTTATTATCCAGGATCATATTGATTGCGACGTATGATTTATTCTGCATTGTTTTGTTTCTGATGTTTTTAAACCATGGATATTGTTGTATTCCGCTTACTTCGAGGTTATTTACAAGTGTTTTCTCAATGTTACAACTTTTTTTTATATAAATTTAAGTTAAATTAATAGTTAGGCTAGCTAGCTAGAAACAAGGTAGAATTCAAACATAAAACAAAAAAAAAGTTACGGTTTGTTATTAGAGAAATTGTGCCAAGATGTTTGAATCAGAATCAGAGACAAAATCAATGGGAATAACGATAAATTTTTTAAACTGCTTTAATGATACAGAGAACAATATGTATGAGGTGATAAATATCGATTACCGGTGATAGCAGTAATTATTATTGAAACTAAACGGTCAAATGATTTTATCGCATTTTTTATCAAGACTCAGTTGAAGTGTAGCAAATGAATAGATTGCGGTGGCTCAAAATAGACAAGCAAACCAAAAAACCCTCTGAAGCGCACTGAAAGTGGAAGAGAAAATTTACATTGATTGCACCCATAATCGTACCGAGAAAACGCCAGTGCGAAAATGCGACAGGTGCTCGTTGAAGTGCGATTGGTGCATAATTTTAATCGTTTAGCACCCGAAGGCGATCAATTCGAAACGATTTACCGGGGCAAACTGCATTTGGAAAGCGCGGCCGGACAACGAGTCGGGACGCTGTGTATGATGATCGCTATTAATGGCACGGGGGGTGGTATGGTGAGAATGTCAGAAAAAATGTCACACCACACCGTCGGGCGTTGATTATTATAGTATTCGCTGGTGCATGCGCATGAACTCATAATCGATTATTGACGGTAAATTTGTTCGAGCTTTGTGGAGTTTGAACGCGGTTCATGCAAACTCTTCCAACGATGCTCCGATTGAAGCGAGCTTTGGCGGCCCGAGGACTGGCACGGGCCCGGCACGGACAACGAGCAGGGCGTGTGTTTGACGCCAGCACGAAACGGTATTCATTGACCTGGTGTTAATGAGTTTCAATGAGTGGAAACTGCACCGGTTGGCCGGACGACCGAAAGCTTCCCATATCGAATTCCCCGTACGGCAATTTAAGCGACGCCCGGCTGGGGCAATCGTGGATTTTCCACGGAACATGGCGGCTGAGGCTGCCGATGCCGGGTGCGAAAATCCGGGTGGCAATATTAACGGTTAGCGATCGGGTTTGAGCCATCGCCATGAAAGAATTTGCTCATTAAGGGCACGCATTCGCGAATCAATTGTATCGAATTCTGCTTAATTACTCATTTGAAGGAAAATCAACACAAACACACACACACACACACACACGCTTCACCTGTATTCACCTGCTGGGGCAAGCAGCCACTAGTGGGGCTAAAAGGATCACTGTATGTATAGCCTATTTGCCAATAGTGTTGAACCGGCGTGAGCCATTATTTGAACATGAAAATTGATTTTGAACTTTAGTATTAAGCTCGGTTCAAAGGGTTGAACTTGGTTTATGTTTTGCAACACAACTAAATGGGGTCGAAGCTTTAACATGTTATACTATGTTAGTATCTATTGAATACAATTTTTAATGCGTTCAATTGTATGGTTTCATATAACGGTTTATGCAAAAATCGACATTATCATCCATTTACATCGATAGAACCGAGCAGAAATAAATACCAGGTCACCATACCCTTCATAATCCGTTTCATTTTTTATTCTTTTATTCTCTATGCTGATTGCATAAAACTCTAGTATATCCGTAAGGCTTCCTTTGCACGATTTATAGTACAAATGTTAGCCTTTGTTCAAAGTAAATTTCGAAACCGAATGGTAAATCTTCTTTCAATTTGCTTTTTTCACATTTGCGTTAAAAAGTCCAGTGTTGCAGTATTCAATTTCAGAAATAATTACTCAGCAAAGATTAAAAAGCGGCATTAACATGGTTTCGAATAGAAATGTGAAATAAATATGAACAAGAACTATTGAATCAATTATTTAATCCATCGCAAACAAATCAACAATGCTCACTAAATACATTTTTTGTAACAGTTGGCTCAAATATCGAAAAGGTTTGGAGAACGTTTTATTAAGATCGATTGTTTTGCAAATTCGTCAAAACATTTGTTTACTTTTTTATATTAAATTGACATCAGTTTTCAAATAAAAGTAGAAAAATATTTGTTTAAAATATGGAGATTACTTAACTTTGAGATTGTTTTATGGAAAGAAATAAAAGAGTACGAATTATAATTAGCTGTGATGTTACAGTCTACTTCAGCCGACAAATGTTTCTTTTAATTATGTTTTAGCTTATGTTACACTCGTTTCGTAAGCTGTTAATAATAGTTAGGGAACCTATAACCCGCATCAGGACACTTTTAATTTTCCTCAAGTCCTTAAAAGCCTTTAAGTATCCAAATACATCCCCTCAAAATTCCATCCACAACGGTAGAAACTTGCCTTCCGTTTCCTTCCATGGAGCGATGTTTCGTAATCGCCATAATCGAATGCCACCTCGAAGTGCGCGTTCGATCTATCGAGCGTCTTTATCGTTGACCATAAAGTTCCCCACCACTCCCACCCACCCGGGGCCCAGCAGTTCGTGGGGTCGGTGCAATTGTAAAGCCGCAAAGAACATAATTTATGATTCCGATCGTGGCCCCCGCGCCACCCTTCGCCTCACCTCGGCGGCGGCGCCTCCCATTCAACAGTCGGTCGGAGAAGATGGATCGATCGAACCTGGCGGCACTCGGTATGGAATTGACTGGAATTACCAATTAGTTAGTTGGCGAACGGTTGCCCAAGCTCTAACGTTGTTGTTTTATCACCCCTTCCCTTCCCCTCAGCCCCTCGATCGCAAAGATACTCGAGCAATAAATATTTTATTCGGCGGTTGTGATGAGTTGCGTCGTAGCTTCTTGCTTGTAGCAGCTAACTTATCTATCCGTCGGGCCACGGTTGGGGCCTCGGTTGAGATTGTGCCTACGCTACAGAACGCATGGACATCTCTCTTTCGAGCGTCAATCGGTCGGTCGGTGCTTTGGTCCCCAACGCTCGGAAGTGGAGTACATTTGTTTGGCAGTTATCCGGCAAAAAAGGACAATCCGCCCCGGGGTTGTCTCATTAAACAATGGAAAGGTTGCTTAATAAACGTTGAGTGCGGTGGCGTAAAGGGATCGCTCTTAGATACACGAGCCGAAAACGCAAACAGCCAAGAAGAGAATCACGACCCGGAGGGGGGGTTGGCGGTTTGGAAGAAAACGCGACCTCTTTTGCATTGACAATAGTCGTAATTTCATGAAACCACCGTCAGCCACCCTTTGGTTTATGTGTTTCAACACGCAAAAAAGGACATAGAGCCTGCCAGCGTAACCCTTTCCGAAACCACCTCGCATTCGGAAAAGCTTTGCTGTTGATAGCCATTTTATTTAATTTTTTTCTCCCGATCGTTTGGCCCTTTGAAGCCGACTCGAACTGGGTGGGATCGGGAGGGGGAGGTTTCTCCAAATTACATTAAACCCGGTTTCCGGTCGGTCGGGTCGGTTCGGTTGGCTTTCCGTGGGACTTTTTCTTTTGTCACCCCGCTTGTCAAAACCACTCCGGCGACAGTTTGTTGCCACAGTTATAATGAATAAACAACCATAAATCTATAATGGAAAATCAAATCCTCCCACCGTTTTTGGGGACGGACACCGAACCGACCGGGCTCGGGTTGGGCTAAACCCGCAGTTGGCGTTGTGTCTTGTGTCGCCTTTCTTTCGCGGCTCTAGCGGATAGTGAGCTCTGTTTCGTTAATAAGAATAGGAAAAATGGTAAATTGTTAACGCAAAGGCACCGATCTTCATTGCAAAGGGACGTCACCGTGGGACCGACAGGGGAAGGGTTGGATAACTTCTAAATGATCGGCTAGTACACTGACAAACAAAAGTAGAACATGAAATAATAATTTACTTATTATAAAGTTTTACTCAAAGCAGCACGAAACGATTATTTGATATGAGTTGATTTTTTTATATGACTGATTTGCAACTAATGAACATAAATTTATACATTTTTGTTGTGCTAAATAAAACAACAGAAAAGATAAAAAGATAAACATGAATTTTGGATTTACTCTAAGCATTAATTAAAGTACTAAAAGCCAAAGATAAAAACTCTCGTTATAGTAAAACCATTGTGAATTACTCACAATATTGGTTATCACTCTTACTAAAACTTTTATGAGGCAAAGAAATACATTTTTCGTCGCATTCCTTTTTGACAGTTGCTTAATGCGCAACTTACTAAAGTAATTATCTGATTTGCAACTGACGTTTGTAAATTTATGAATTTTTGTGTTGTTAAATCAAACAAATGAGAGTATAAAGAGATAAAAATGAATTTTAGATTAAATAATGCTTAAAAAAAGTGAAGAAAAAAACCTCTAAGTATAGCTCAGTAACTGCTCAGAATTTTTATTCCCTCTTTTATTAAAACTCTTGAAACTAACCAAAAAAATTAAATTGTGGTCACATTCCTCACATTTCGACATTATTTAATTTGTTCTAAACAAAAGCGAAAGGCATACTCTGATCAAGCTCTTTGAGCCATTCGAGCGACATTATTAAAAGTCAGACAAAACAGGATAACAGACAAAATAACCTCGCATTACTGGCCGTCCACACGGCATCGTAGCGTAGCGATTTTGACACTCCCTCGTAGTGTCAACTATTTTTTATGGCCGTGGCTAAGGCCTCTCGACCAACATTTACACTACGACGGAGTGTCAAAATCGCTACGCTACGATGCCGTGTGAACGCCGTCTTAAAGTAACTTTTAGTTACTTAATGATTTAAAAAACGTAAAAGTAAAGGAAATGTTTGATTGCCGAGTACTTTTTTTTATTTTCTACGTCGTACGTAACATGATTCTTGCTCGAAAGTGTTTAAAATCAAATTTTGTATAGAGTTTTGTTATTTTATTTTATAAAGCACCTAAACGGCCTTTCGGTTGTGCGATTATTTTTCAATTCATAGGAAAGTTTTCTCTTATTGGTAGCCTGACAATACTTTAATTTGCGCATGATGTGGGCAGACGTGTTTTTTCAAAACATCGATGAGAACTAGCAGATAGCAGAATGAACGGACGTACAATAGAAGATAAAACTACCTCCCAACCAACTCCGCGAGTCTGATGTGGCCGTGACACCCACACCTTGCGTATTTTGTTGGGGCCACGGGGTTGGAATCGTAGATCTCGCACCAACCCCGACGGGTGAGGGAAAACGTGGGCTCAAATTGACAAACTTCAACGCGAAGTGACACGGAGCGTCCATGTTCCGCGTGCGCGCCTGGGCGTTTCAGTGGGCGGTTGGGGCACAAGTATCGAACGCTTTATCGAACGACATCCGCCCAAGCCCGAGCGGGTGGAACGAAAAATTACCCCTTTTTCCACGGCCCTTCCGTTTGGTGGGTGGCTCTGTGTCCACACCCACATCGCGGGGAAAACAATTCAAACAATCCGCCCCCACCCAATGCCCGTACCCGATGCGGAAGTGGGAGGGTCGCGACGGGGCAAACTTTGGCACCGAGGCTTCGAAAAGGCTCACCAATGTTCCCGGTCGGTAGTTTTTCCCCGGGTCCGATATCGGCAAAAAGGGTTCACGATGGAAAAAGCGGAACACGGTCCTGAACTAATACACCACAATAACAAAACAAAACAAAACAAAAAACCCCGAAGCGGGTGAAAAAGTAGGCGAAAAATGCTCCACTCGTTGACAGCAGTCAAATGGCATGTGGAATAAATTTATATGACTTACTTTACTGCCTCTGATGGGAAAAGTTTTCCATCCTGCAAGGTAACGGTTTGGAACTAGCTTTTATTTCGCTCCGTGCTGCTGTCTTGTTGGCGGAAAGCAACGCGTGGAAATCCGGCGAAAATGTGGTTCGTGTCTAATTGTTTGATCCAATTAAACAGTCAAAGTTTGCTAGTCACTGTTTGTTTCCTTCGCTTTTTCTTTCCAAGCCGTTTTTCCAAGTTTTCAACCTGCGCCGGCTCGATAATAGAGCTCCGCGTGGCACGCGAGTTGGTGTAAATTTTTGGTTTGCCACTTTTCGTGACCCGACAAACGAAAAAAAAGGAAAAACTGGTGGAAAAGTTAACGGTAATGACACGAAATTTATGGTTGTTTTCGGGTTTCCCCCGTCTTCAGCTGAAGAGTGAGCTAATGGGTGATTAAATAAATAAGATTTGTGCACCGTCGTATTAGTTGATTGCTGGTGACACCGATTTCATACCCGGGGAGTGTTTAGAATGGCTTAACAGGAATGGACGGTTTTGGGAAATGGCCATATTTAATTATGATTTATGTTGGTTTTTACTCTTTTCTGGTTGATTTTACATCGTTAAACCGTCGCTAAACGTTACAAATCGTTCGAATGCTCTATGACTTTTTTGGCTAGAGTTCCGTTTCAGCTCCACATTCCAAAGGCGAACACGATCAGCTGCACGGCATATGCTGCTACAGATCTTCCGTTCGGTCGATCGCTAAGTGATCTCATCGAAGGTTAGGCTCCGTTCAGAACCTTTGAGAATTGCGTGCCCCATTTCCTCGGTTCCACCAGCTGGAGTCGATTTAGAACCCGAGTTTGTCCTTGTCCTTGATGCATTCGGCTTCGATCGCTGTCTGCCACACGAATGGCGCTCGATCCAGTTAGCCTTCGGATAAAGGGAGCGATAAACTAGTGGCGGAGAGGGGCCGGGAAAAAGGAAGGCGAAGATTTTCTCACATTTGACCTAGGAACGGAAGCACTTATCTTCGTCGGTGCATCTAGATTGGCCCGCGGTCGATTCTGTTGTTTGTCCTCGGATCGGTTCCGTTGCGGCGAGACTTCCGGAACGGCACCATATGCCTCCCGTACGAAAACCACCGGATGATGATAAATCGGGCCTAATTCCGTTAATGTTGCATCCATTCACGAGGAACCGATGGTGAAAAGGAGAGGAAAGACAAGCTCCAAGAACCGAACGGAGGGTGTAAAAAATAAACTCCACAACAAAACTCGTTTCGCTTCTCATTCGTGGGTCCCAAACCCGTCCGTCGTGCCGTTTGTCATCGTGGGATCGGCGAAGGTGCATCGATGCATCGATCTGCATCCCTCCGGTGCACCGGGTGCATCGATATGCGTGCGCGCCTTTTTATATGCAAATGTGACACACGCGGCTTCGGGTGCAGCAGGAAACGAATGTGTGATGCCTTTTTCTTTTTAAAAAAAAGAAGATATTACACGACATACGGTTGGCTGAGTGCGCCTACCTTCGGTTGCATTTTGTCATCAGGCAGTCATTTGGTGGCAGCAGCATTTCTAAACACGGGAAGGGTTTTTATTCGAAGCTGATTAATTTACATGTGATTTGCTTTTTATTTGTTTTACCTGCTTGATAACATCTCGAACATCAAAAATGAATTAGCTGTTTTCATCACAAATTCACAGAAGGAGAGCTTTGACACCGGTTTTCATACGTTTTGGAAGTATTTCTCAAACAAAGATATTGAATAACGTCATTGAAGTCTGTTTTAAGATTCAGTTTGACATTTTTACGTGGAGTTAAAATGCTAAAACTTATTGAAAATAAAACAAAACATGTAAGTTGAGCAAGTTTATTTTAAGTAGCAAGTAGTTTGCTATGCAGGTTTAGAGCAGCAGTTTGCTCATACCTGATTTAACAATTTTATAGTTCAAATGTATGCTCGGATCTGTATGCTACAACAAAATGAATATTCCTCGTAAGTTCAGCATATAAATTAGAAATTCAGTACGATTCAACATTTGAAAAAAAATTGAAAAATTAGTTTGTTGTGATGCTTTATTTACTATACTTAAAACTATTTTAAAAGATGTGATATCCTGTGTTTAAAAAAAATGTAATTTTCTTCTGGAATTTTTATATTTCTCCACTTGTATATTTTTTCTAGATTTAGAAGTCAATTTCATTACACGACAGCTAATTTTAGTTTCTTTAATTAACAATAAACTTCGGTAGTTCATCATACATTTCGATCGATTTGGTCTGTAAATGTTTCTTATCTATAAAATATAAAAAATAGCTATATTTTTGTGTTTGGATTTCTCGTGAGCTAAAGACACTTTTAAATTTAATTATACAACTGCTACAAACAAATGAAAAGCAAATCTGCTACGAATAATTTACGACATCTGATGTTTATAAGTATATTTTATCCGTAATTAACTTTGGTGTCGTAGATTCAATTTAATTTCTTTACCATTTATCTACCCACGCTCTTAACCACTTCGGGCGGGCGAAAAGGTTAACTTAACTTTGTGTTCCTGAAATCGTTCGTTGCGCATTATCGATATGTATGTATATCCTCCTGGTTCGCCATTTCTTGTGTGGTAGCATTCCGGGCGCATTTTTGCGACACCAAAGTCCCCCATCCCCTCGCCCCTCTAGTAGAGCCATTATGTTAAGAGGCGGTTGTGTGGCACGGAGAGAAAATAATAACTCACCCACAAATCGAATATGGCGACCGCTAACGAGCAACGCAAATGAGCCATCAGGCGGACGGGTAAGGTAGGGAGGTGGCGGTGCGGAGGTAAGTAATAGGCCAAAGCGATCATGATGTTTGCCCGATGTTGATGTGAATGTTGATGATCGTACGGTCGCCGCGTGCCTCCGGGCATGCGGTAATGGGTGAGGCGAAGCGGGTGGGGGGATAGATTTGCAGGAAATAGTTGACGACGTTTATCGTTTGGCTCCGATCTGCATACTGCTGTGTTGTGCGAGGTGGTGCCCTGTGCAAGGTGGCGTTGCTTGCTGCCATCGGTGGGTGAGTTTGGTTCACCTCCTTCTGATCGCGACCCGTCGTTTAAGGTCGGCGGGAAGGGTGAAGGCGTGGGGTCGCAAGGAACGCGAGTAGCCGTTCGTGTGTGATTTATTGTGCTGCACGTTTGTGCAATATACGCTGATTGCCACTTGTCAACACTGTTTGTCAAGCGAAAAAGGTGCGTCGTCGATGCGAGATGGTACGCCTGGCGAATAAGTTCTTTGAGAAACCCGTCAAGAAAGCCAGCCGAGTTCAACGAATACATTATTCAAACTGAAATTTATTATGAGTAGTGTCGGAAGCAATATTTCCCATTGTGTTAAGCGAGAATATGGCACGAGTAACTCATGCTTCGTGTTTGCAATCGATGTAAACATTTACCAACTTATTCGATACAAACCATGTTTATGTTATACAGCATTTCGAGTGTTTTTGTTCGGATGGTTTTTTTAGCCAAACCCCTTAGTAAAACCCAATTTCAAGTGCTTCATTTTTCTATTCGTAATAATTTTAGTTTTTATTTCTTAAAATAGTTTTGTGTTTTTTTTGTGTCTTGCGTTTGCCGTTTCTTTATATTTTACCGTTTGTCAATTATTGCTCTTTTACGACTTACAAAAATAGTCTAGTGGTTTTGTTTTTTGTTTTGTTTGTTTACTCCTTTACACCTTCATACATCCTTTCTCTCTTTTTTCCTTTCTTGTTTTGCTTACAACTTGATGTTCGTGGGTTGTTTTCATCGGCTTCATTGCTCCATTACTGTGTTTTGCTGTGTGTTCGTGTGTTTTGTTATTTTTTTGTTTGCCTTCCCTGGGCCGATTAGATAAGGTCCTAGCGCAAGTCAAGAAATTCACTAAATGCCTCTCGTAACAAAAACGAAACATGTTTTTTTCTGTTTTTCTTTAGCTTGTGACCACTTTTGCAAGTTTTTGTTTACATGTTACCGTGTTGGCTCACGATTTGCCGACGCGAGTTCCTTCCTAGGTCGTAGCAGTATTATTGCGTCATTTAAACTTAAAGTACAACTAAGATTTGCTTCCCCCAATGTCTTCCCCAATGTCGGGTGGTGTATTTACAACAACCTCGCACCTCGTCACCTTCCCCTAGCAGATTCTCCCGTGGGCCGTCCAGCTCGGTAGGAACCAATGTTTTTATTACAATTATTGTTTAAAAAAAACCATGTGAAACAAACGAAAACATAAGAAAACAGAACCAGTTTGTGCGCGGGCAAAATGATAAGATAATAGTAGTGAGAAGTCATGGCGGAAATGAGAAGCCTAACGAGTTGGCTCCTGAAGCGAGCGGGATGTAATAGCTAAACAAATTATCACAATTTTCAGCCAATGTTCTGTCCTACATAATCTGGAGAACGTTATAAATGCTGGAAGCAATCCCTTTAGGTGCGCCAAACAGATCCTTGGTAAGGCGTGAAAAACGTCTGCCAAGGTGTGCAACCGATCGGTTATTTGTTTTACTGGTCGTATCCTCTACATCAGGATAGTTTACATAAAAACAAAACAAGAATATGGCTCCACCAGGTGGATCCAGTTGGTGACATTCTTATTTTTCAATTTGCAAACCATCAATCTTTATTTATTTTCTCATTTTTCTGTTAGTCTACTGGTTGGTTCCGGTCGGGCGAGGATCTGTTTGAATTTGTAAACAAAAACCGGCTGTCCAAACCAAAGGTCAATAAATAAATGTCGGATCGTTTCAGCGCTCACATTGTCATCCTTTATTTTCTCCTCGAGCAAGTAGCATAAATTAAAAAATAGTGTCACTCCCTTTCGATTCGGTTGTACAAAAATATAACAACATAGGTTCACTGGGTTCGGTTTTTGTCGGACGATGACACTTTGAGTGCCCTGGATGTCCTGGTCGGTCGGGCGGCTCGGGCACGCCAAGGTGGTTGCTGCTTCCCTGGTCACATTCTAGTCCAAAAGTAAATCAACCAAACGTGTTAAGTGCTCGTGGACATCCTTTTTTGTATTCGTTTCATGAGGCAAGTTTACATTTTCTTTTATTTTCATCCAACGAATCCCTTAAACAATCTTCTCCTCGAGCTTCGAGTTCTTGTTGGTTTATTTAGATAATCGTTTAACTTTCGCCGGACATTAGTCCTAGCCGCTTTCCTAAAATTACTTTCAAGCTAAATAAGGAATCTTTTCGTTTCATATACTTTCTTAACCTTCCGACGGAAAACGACCGCTAAGATATAGTTGTGTGTGTTTGTGTTGGGATTTTTTTGTCGAGTGTTTTCTTTTTTTTTATTTCTTTTGGGAAGTTTCCGATAGTATACTTGCGCTCTCGCTTTTTTACTCCTTTTTCTTTTAACTCTCTCTTATCCATGCCTTAACTTTTTCCTACGTTTTCCCTAGATTTCCTTGCATCTTCTCCTCGACCTGGGTGCGCTAGTAATGTGATGATGTCGCAGCTGCGTGCGTGCCGCAACGGATGACTTCCAGTTAAAATAAGCTAAACCGTGGGTGTGTCTGTTCGTGTGAGGTATGTTTATATATAACTATGTACAACATTTACATAATTGTTTCTCCACATTACGTTAACCCCGTGAAGATCGCGCCTATTTCCTTTCCGTCGCCAGTTTTTGCACGCCTTTTGCAAAGTTCCATCGTAGCAACCACACACGAGGTTACTGCGATCCAAAAGGCGCTCGCCTACTTACTACGTTCGCCTAGGGTTTATAGTAGTTAGTTCGTGGCTGCACCGATCCCCTAGGAGCCTACTCAAAGCACTGTGCTTTAGTATAACTCTTTCGCTTCAAACATTTGTAGTTGTATGTGTGTGAGTGTGTGTTCTGTTTAGTAGCTGTCCCTTCAGAAGGTGGTGCAGTGGCTGCCGCGTGAGTTTTTAGCTATAAGTATCTTAGTTTATGTTTGTAGTTCCTCTGTTTTTCTTGCCTGCCTTTCGCTTAAAAATCTATTCAATTGAACGCGTACGCACGTTGTGCATTATTGTTGTGTTAGTACGTGTGTGTGTGTTGATTTGTATTGGTTTGTAGTGGTATGCCTTGGGGAGTAACATTAGAATCCACTTTTTGGGGGTGGATCAAACAAGTAAGGAGTGGACGAAAGGAACTTCTCCGCAACGGGACACTCAATTCCATTCCGCACCAATTACTACCGGAATGCCTTCCGAAGAGAGGGGTTTTTAAAAAAGCGCTGGGTGCTATAGAGTGGTCGTCTATCTTCCTACTAGCAGTGTTATTCGATCTTTGGTAAGTTGTTACGCGCCACGACGCCGACGTAGCCCAAATCCTAGCTGGAGGTTCCCTGTTTGGATGAGGACTTTAGCCGTTTTGGGGGTTCCTCGTTTCAGAAGGCAGTGCTTACACCGAGGGGAAGTAGAGTTTGAAGAGATACTAATAGTTCTACCTCAGAAGAATCGGAAACAATCAGAAATAAAAACAAATGCTAACCGGTATCGCGAAGCTGCTGGTCTATCAGCCGATCTCTGGAGGACGGTGAGGCCCTACGACATGGCGTAGTGGATGCCGGTGTCGCCCGGACCGATGGCGAGCTGTCACATGCCCCGGTCGATGTGGCCCGCCGTTCCCGGGTCGCCCGCTTCCGCCGCCGCCGTCGCCGTCGGGCTCTGGTAGATCAGGCCCGCCCCGTGGGATGGGTGGAATTCGCCGTTCACCAGACGTCACTGGTCGTGGCCGTGATGGGCTCCCTTCGGTGGGCCACCGTTGCTGTCGACCACCGTCGCCGTGCCACCGTTGATGTTGTGCTTCACCTCGAGCCCGTTCACCATCTTCTCGATGCTCTTCAGCTCCGACGGTGAGTTGGCGGAGGATGGCGGAGGTGGCGGTGGTGGCGCTACTAGCTGGGGTTGTGATTGGGGTGGAGGTGGCTGCGGAGGTGGCGGTCCGATGAGCGGTGGACCGGGCGGCAGAGGGGGCTGCTGGGGCACGACTATGCTGGCGTTGTTGGAGGACGCGTTGGGTATGCTGGCGGGATGGGCGGCGCTGGCGTCGGCCGTCGTCGGTGAGGTCGGATGCTGGGTGGGGGTCGGTGACACGGAGATGGGTCGTGTCGGGGGTGAGTTGGAGGCGGCCCGCGGGTGAGGACTGCTGCTGAGGCTGCGAGCGCCGGCCGAGTTGGAACCGGGCGTCACGGCGTCGAAGGCCGACCCGAGCCCCGACGGCAGGCTATAGGGCGAGAAGCGGTGGCCCTTGAGGCCGTGCAGGGGTGAGGTGGGCGAGTGGCCCGAGTAGTGGCCGAAGAAGGCTGGATGCTGGGCGGCCAGGGCAAGCTGCGCGTTGAACAGCAGGCCCGGGTTCATGGCGGCCGCGGCGGCCGGATTGTGCAGCAGGGACAGATGCGGCGGCGGGTAGAGGCCGTGCGGGTACAGGTAGGGCAGGAGGTGCGGGGGCGGGTGGATCGGCGGGCCGACGGAGATGTTCGGCGACGGGTAGGACGTGCCGGCGCTGCTGGACGACTCCTTCGGGCTGCCCGAGGTCGGACGAAAGGCACCTGTGCTTCCGGACACGCTGTCCGAGCAGTTCGAGTCGCTGCCGTCCCGCTCGTTCTCGTCCGACTGCAGTCTCCTCCGCATCGCCTCCTCCGCGCGCTGCACATCCTCAAAGTTAAACCATCCTAGATTCGGGAAAGGATCATAAAGCAAAGCCAAAGATACACAGAGATACATTAATTCATCGGTTACCAAAGCACTTCAGGAACTCACGGAGTCCTGCTATATCCGAATCGGCTCTTCAACTCCTCAGAGTCACCTAAATACTAACCTGACGCATGGTGATGCATCTGCTGGCTGAGCGAGAGCAGCGGGCTCTGCGGCGGTCCGACCACGTCCAGCAGTTTGTCGTCGTCGTCCAGCGCTGATATGCTATTGGTTCGATGGTCCAAGCCAGCTGGACCTCGCGAGGAGCTGACGGAGCTCGGGCTCAGCTTGTCGCCGTCGCCGCTCCGCTGCCCCATCAGCGACTGCCTGAAAGCAGAACAACTGAAACCCGTACTGGTTAGGTTAGGGTGGGGTTCGGCGATTAGAATGTGTTTCACTACCAGATCATTTAGTTAGGCCGACGTGAGGTTCTTGCAAGCGCTGAGTTCGTTTAGTACAACGATCTCCAGATTTAGTGATCTAATGCTGGGGATGCGGAATTGGATTGAATCCCATTTGATGGATTCAATTCTGACTGGATTTGATTTATCAGGAGCTCGATTCGTGTTCAATTGTTCTTACTGGAAATACAAAATGTTTGAATGATGTTCGTACTTTGCACTTCAATCTTCTCTGACGCTTATTTGACGAATTGGGTTTTTGCTTTGGAGAATTGAATTCCACATGGTATTCAATTCAGATGATTTGAGTCCCTTTCAGTTTTCTCTAGAGCTGAGTAATACAGATTCAGAACCATGACTCACTCTTTGTATCGGTTTGGAGATTCCAAATTCCAGAGATTCATGAATCCTCTAATACAAAAATAATGAAGCTCAAATATTTTCCCAAGATCTATGTACACCAAAGTGTCGTGAAGATGTATGACCGAGGCGTTAGGCTTAATGAAAGTTTTGAAAATTCCTTAAAAATCAAAGATTCATCGATTAATTCGTATGTGTCTTGGGTGAAAGATTCATTAGATACACATGAGCCTACAGATTTATCAGCTATAACTCTCATTTTCTGATTACTTCTTCTTCAAAAATTCAGTAGAATTGACTCATACCAAACTTGATACATTTGATTCCATTCCGAGAACTTTTAGACACTTGTCATCAATATTGTCAACATTAATACTATACCAGAAGGTATGAAGCATGATAATTTCAGTTCCTAATTTTCATACAGCAATACACAACTATGTCACGATAAGGTCCCTTGGAAATTCCGTATCCATAAACTTAAAGATACGTAAATCGTCATCGTAAAACAAGTCGTTTTCTTTTGCTGTGTTGGGTTAGTACTCGATAAAGTAATTGATTTTCTAAACTCCAGAATGATAATATTCATTCCTATCCTTTCTACATTGAGACTAACATATTCTGTGCAGTCACGCGTCTATCGCCATTCAAATCGACCGTTTCCGGTTCCTCGCGTTCATTTTCTTCGCGCGGAGCTAGTTGTGTTTCTTCTTCCGACACAACAACCCAGCTAACCCGCTAATTGAAAACCACTTCATACTGCGCCTCGGGCAGATCCCAAACACTTCACGTCAGCTCCGCAGCAAACCGTGCAAGGGTGCGGACAATTTGTCCGACCCAATTGCGGCGATGACAATGAGGCTGCCTGAATCGTCATCCCAGCATGCACCCCGTTCGGTTTCCTCCCGGGGAAAAGCGGTGTTGTAGGGGAAGAAAAAAAAATGCGAAAACCACCAACGTCTATTTGAATATTTCAAACGCCTCAAGGGAACCACAACCCGTGCCGCGATGTGCGAATCTGATGCGTCATGAGGCGTCATAGGACCCCGTGCGGTGTTGCCGTATAATCGGTTCGGTGTTAGCGGGCATTGCGTCGTTGGCTGTTTTTTCTTCCCGCGTGCGTGAATTTCCCAAAAGAAACCGCTGGCGATCCTTGCCGAGGACACAGGATGACACTCTGGAAAAGTGGCGATATGAGAGAAGTTCATCGTCGACGCACTCGTGGCGAAGCGCAAATCATTGGTTGGAATCTGCATGCTTTTTGTGTCCGCCTTTCACTTCCGACATCCGGGTGGGATGATACGGTGGGAATACTTTCATGCTCCACGGCAACCGGAAGCTGCACAGGAGTCGGAGCAAAAAGTCCCTCGCCGTCGCGGAAAGGCATCGACAAAGACGAATAGCCACGTCACGCGACCGGAAGCTCGAATCAATTTGCCAGCGTCGCTTTTTCGGGGGCTCCGATTTAGGCCGGCCCTGGTGTCTCTTTCATCACCTCGCTTGATGGGAAGCGAGTCGTCCTTTTGAGCGGTCCTCGCCATAAAAGCCTATAGAGTCACTCTCGGGGACCTCCGGGACTCGTTGCGGCGGTGTTTGGTTTTCTTTTCTACACTTTACTTTGTGTGCCCTGTTTTTTTGGCAGAACGCTTCTCCGGCGCTAGTCGAGGTCGTAAATCTTCTCTAGGCGGCGCCGGAACGCAGTGCGACTGTTAGCGATTTTCCACGCACACACAGACCAAACGATGACGCGTTTGCATATTCTGCCACTAACCTCACGCGGATTGGATTCCTTTTTTTACTTCTTGTTGGCCCGCTTTTTGATGATGATCGCTCGTGGAGCAATGAATAAATAATCACACCATCAAACTGGCACGCACTCGATAAACGTGCGTGACGCGGTTTTTATCTACGGCGACCGGTGGTGAAAGGGTTTATTTTTGGGGACCGCTGGGGTTAACGCCGGGCCGCCCCACTTTAACCCTTTGTTGGGGAAAACATTGGAAAAAAATATATTTTTTGAGAGGATGGAAAAAATGAATGATTGTTTCGGGGGGTAAAAAGGGGGTAATAGACGTCAAACAATCATCAACCGGGTTGAAATGGAACCACCACGCAACAAACTGTTAACTGCTATCATAATTCACCTTCAACCCTTTTCCCAGGACAACGCCGCTGAGTGCCGTTCTTGCAAAGTTTTGTGTGCGTTTATGGATAAAAAGGAAAAAGACCAAAAAATAAAGGATAGTGGAACTGCATGCGAGCGCGTGGTGGCATCGATTTATGAGCTCACTGTCGTAAAATAGCACAAATCACACGCATTCGTGCGTGAGCGAATGAAGTCCCCCCATCACCGAAAGGGTTAAGACACCCCACTCCCCGCGCTTTGGGAGGTAAAACGGTTCTTCGCACGAAAGGTGCGGCACCGCAATCAAACTTGTTTAGGATCACCTTTCGTTTGATATCGTTGCGTATATGGCGCGCAGTGAGGGGGGTTTGGTGGCTAGCGATTTCCATTGGAGGAAGTCATATTTTTGCTTCGGAGTGTTCGCCCTCCCCTTCGCGTTGGTGACGGTTTGGTTAGATCAACACTTCACGTAATGGCTGACGGATTGCGTTTTATTGGTTTTATGAACCCTTTTCGGTTGGAACTCGTGTGTCACGTAAGGACGGTCGCCGATCGGTTATGGGAAACCTTCAAAAGGATTGTTTAGGAACAGACCAAATGAAAGTAGTAGTGTAAGTTTTTCTAAAAAAATTATCCTTACATGAATAAAGTATATACAAATAGAAGAAATGTATATAGAAATTACAAAAGATTTTATATGCTGAAAGTTTGCTTTCTTTTGCAACAACTAAGCTTATTACTTCGCAATTGTAACCTCAACACAATATGTAAAGAAAGTTCTAAAGTTTGTTTTGTATGCTTCAATTTCCACCATATTAAATAGAATATCAATTACGGTGACATAAACAAACAGTAGAACATTTTTTTGCATTCAAATGGGAAAGAACAGCGATTGCGAAGGAAGAAAGGAAAACAAACCCTGGTAACAAACACATAACTATGCCCTGCGTGTACAATTAGGTTATTTTTGGCATATTTTATACGATATTTTATATAATTTTTGTGAAAAAAATCATTTGTAATAATTTGTTTTCATAAATCTTATCGAGCAAATTCTCTTCTACATTAAGAAAGAATGTTTCATCTGACTTGCACCTGTTTATTTATGTCTTTTTGTGTACGTCAAACTTTATAATAAATTAAATAGTAAATTTGCACAAAACGCTCACGCTCCTTATGGGATAAAAGAAATTTATCTACACTTTCAAAGTGCTGTATGTCACATTCAAAAAATGAAAGAGTACGTAACGAGAGCCTGGCAATCCATATTTTAGTAATGTTGTAGCAAATGGTGAAAATTCTCAACAAGTTGATTTTAACTACTTCCAAACAAAAAAAGGGGTTAGAGATGCATTTCGACAATGTTTTATGCATGACTACAAACCAAGAGTTTTATGTCATCTGAAGTACCTTGCGAATGCTGGAAACGACGATGTTTGCAAAGCTTAAAATTTAGTTCTAAGTAATTTTGTTTTTAATTCTCGCTATGATTTGTTGAAATAACTAAACAATCAAAACCAAACAAGTAGAACTGCAAACAAGTCAAACTTAGGAAAGCTGTGCCGAGGAAGAGAATTTGAGGGTAAAATCTGCTGTAAGTAAGCATGTCCTCACATTCATAACAAATGGCCGAAGGTTTTCCTTAATTAAAATTGCATTCAAACATATTCAAATAAGTTTACCAATGCACCTCCCAGCCGGTACAATGGTACAATGACTTGACCAGCCGAACCGGACCGATGGTGTTGGTGCCCGATTTCTCACTAAATTAAACATCCCCCACAAACACACACAACGGAGGTTAATGGGGGCGGTGGAGGTCGTGGTTTTCTCCTTTGGGCATGCTACTGTTTGCGCTTCCCTTCCTCCCGGCAGGCTCTTCCCCGTCCCATAAAAGCAAACCAACCGCCCCGGGGTGATCGATGGCGCTCGCGGGCAAGTGGAAAACTGTCCGCCCGATGGATAATAGATTGAATTAGAGCAGGGTATAAATTTTACACCCACCAAATCGACGCTTCCAACGCCCACCGGCCGGAAGGAACCGGTCGGTCTGTCGGCAAAACCGCTGCCAAACCGCACGTGTGCTCCCCGCCATTGGAATGAACATGGCGTAGTAATGGCGAGGAGAAAAAAACACATCTCCACTAAAGCCGCCCTTCCGATGGAAATTGGTAAATGTTCTGGACGTTCCAAACCGTTGGACGACCTCCGTTTGGCGAATTTATAGCATTTCGCCCAAACGTACTCGGGGCCATTGTTTAGGATGTCCTGTTTAATTTTTTTCCTCCAACTAACAACTTCTCGTTTTCCAACGGGTAAAACAAAAAGATGGAACGCTAAAAACCAAGCGCTCGAACGTTGGCGATTTTCCGGTTTGGCTTTCAGGACGCTCCGTAAGAGTGTCGGACCTGAATCGGGCTGGCCACCGAGTGTATTTTGATGTTTGGGAAATGTATTGGAGCGCACTCTTCATCGAGGTTGATTCGAGGTTGCCTCCGAACCGACATGGAACCGACAAACGAACGGTCGAAATTTTCACCATATCGATACCGGGAACGTTGTGTCGTAAAAAGTGGCCACGTTCCAGGATGGAGGAAAATGCTGAAAACTCCCAATCATCACCATTACCAGCATAATGCACGGCGCGGACTCGAGAGGAGCGTGTCGAAGCGTGGAGGATCCAATCTTTCGAACCGCGCACATAAATCAGTTGCTGTTGCGGAGAACTACTGAAAACTCACCCACCTTCCCCGGGCGCCCGGGTCTTAGCCGATCCGAAAAGTCAACACAAACCACCCAACACATCCGCCACACGGCACCACAGTTTCCACCGGAAACCCGGGAGCCCTACCTTATGCCACGAAGCGTTCGATAACCCCCTGGTGAGATGGGAACTCGAGGGAACCGTACCGTCTCTTGTCGTCCGTTCGTTCGTTCGTTCGTTCGTTCGTTATCACGATGATGTGTAAAAAGCTTATACACTGGGTGTGGTTTAATTTGCCACCAATTTGCATACTACATGAGCTCGGTTTATTTTATAGCAGTTGCCCGCCAACAGTGTCTCGCCACACACACACACACCCTACCCTATTTGCGATACTCGAAACTCGTACGCCCCAAAGTTAAGATAATGGTCCGAACGGGGCTCCAGCTGACGTTCGAGCAGCTGGATTTTCCACCCGCCTGGTCTGGCGTGTTCTTTCGGTGGCGTTTTTTGTTTTGTTTTGCACCAAAGGTAATGAAAATTCAATGATCTGTTGGTGCGATTTTCTACCAGAAGGTTTATCCAACGCTTTTCCTTCCCTGTGCCACGAAATTGGTTTTCTTCGTGCGTGATAAGGCAAGTAAGTTGGTAAAGTTTTTCAGCATTTTCTGTTTGAAATGATTCCCATTTCAGTAATTGTATATTTTAATATTGTTCCAATACAATGTGAACACTTTTGAAATTAGACAAAATTCACTTAGTGCTAAAAATTGTCTTATTGGTAGTTGAAGAAATTAAAGTAAACTTATATTACGTTTTTATGTATAAACAGCATATTTTAAAACGAAACATTTCCAACCTCCGAAAAAAACACACTTTTGAGAAATATTTGATCTGAAAGGACATGAACAAGTCAAGGAGCATCTCCTGATTAGTCTATAAATTTGAAAATGTGCGTTATTCAGAGTGGTTATATTAAATCAGAATACTTCCTAGGAAAATGATAAACATTTTCTCGCTAGTGCACTTTTTCACAAGTTTTTTGATGATCACTTTTACCATTTATTTTGTTTGTTTAGTTTTTGATTTCGCAAACTAAAGATCTAATCCATCGTCGATCAATCTTTTTAGAATATCTATAATAATATAGAGCACTTTTTCACATAGTTTTTTTTTTATTAATGTCAGTTTTACTCCACTTTTCTTTTTTAGCAATTTTCATTTTGACCATTTATTTTGTTTGTTTAGTTTTTGGTTTTTATTCTCTAAAGATTTCATTTACCGTCGAAAATGCTATTTAGGATATCTAATATTTGTTTGTTAGTTGTGCATTTTTCAATCAATGTTGTGAATTAGGTGAATGTAAGGGTGAAAAGTATTGAGAAGCTACAAACACAAAAAATATCCTTTTTTGTCCTTGTAACATTTTAATACAAACCCTCCAAAGGCAGCATCTTATGCATGCATTTTCAATAGAATTTCCTTTGCATCGAAATTACCGCTTTCGTAATTGCTTGACCAGCCTGAAGTACCCGCTAGTCGTTCATCTCTTGTTTAATAGTTCTTGTTTCCACACCCGAGCATTAGAAGGCCGCATTCCTGCTCTCCGTGTAGCGAAAGGGGGCGCAAACGGCGTGGCCATAAATCTCACCGAATGTCAACAAGGGCTCCGGCGACGGCAAAAAGGGAAAACAACTCAATTGGGCATTTAGAAAATTACTACCCAAAAACGTGCCGCTATCAATTGTGGCCGTAATGCATCCCGGCAGCAGCGCACCAATCTTTCGTTGTATGGAAAACTTGGTGTATCGTTGTCTCGCATCTCCAAACACCGAAGCACCGACGGGATTCGCAACCGAGATGAAGCGACAAAGGCGACACACGGTGTGACAACCAGGGGGAAAACTCGCTCCGAAGGGCAAAAGGGATGATGCTGGATAAACTATCAGGGTAATTGACAAATTTCTTCACCATTCGTTCGGCGGAAGCGAGCGGACAAATGTGCAGCATCATCTGTGGCACGTGTCCGCACGGTGAAGGAAGCAAGCGATGCATGGGTTGAAAATCATTTTAGTACCAGAAAAGAAATAGTCTTTTTTGTTTCCGGTTGCATGGACAAGGGACGAGTTTTGTGGAAGAAAAATATTCATCGCTTGTTTTTCGAAAGAAAGCAATTTCAAATCGATTAACGGACCTTTTCGCGATAAAGTAAATAAGTGACTCAAGAAAAAAAACTGTACTGTAAACTGTTGTGATGACCTAAGCAATAATCTATTTTTAACCATGAACAGCTTCTAGCCAGTGTTGTTTTATTGAAACTACAGAAAAAGCTATTGTAAAACGAGCTGTTTTCTTATGTTTCGTGCCACAATGAAATGTTTTTCTTTGACGTCATGGCGAATGATGTACCAAGTTGTCAACACGGTTGTTTTAACAGCGTGATGTACCTGTTTCGAAGTGTCATTAGTGTCGAATAAGGGACGATGATCCCAATTGGCAATTCCCTGCAGATGTACCCAACGGCAGAACATTCAATAACATTTCTTCCGTGCTGTTCGCTTTCCCCTGCCGGTATCGCAATCAAATTATGCCATATTGTGTCTAATTAGGCTTCAGCTACATACTTCAGAAAAGTAAAACGTTTTTGTGCGTTAAAGTCATTAAGCTCGATGGAAAGAAATGAGGACACAATCGAACGAAATGCATTACGAGGTTAAAGCAAAACCCGGCATATGAACAAGTCGGCAAACATAACCTCACTCTGGCTCGGTGCAGATCAGCTCGGTAATCGGGTAAATATAGGGCTACTAAAAGCTTTTTAATTGCGCACTGCACTAAAAACACACACCGGGAAACAATCGAAAGAACGGCCGAAGTATGTTCAGGCTAGAGAGGCTTCACAATCGACCACTCGATTTGCAGCTCCAACCATGGAGAGCTTTTCCTGGGGGTCTCAACTTCACTGTTCTCCACCGGCCAGCTGTCATCTTGCAAACGTCGACGTTCGATTCACCCGTTTAGGATGAACCGGTGGGGTCATTTTCGCGTCCATCGTTTTAAAGTACGCTCCGAGCCGCTTGGTCGGTTCGCTGGAGGATCGTTTAATTGAGTCATTTCCCATTACCCGATGCCATTAGCGAGTCCGGACCGACCGTTGGTACTTGCGAAGGGGGATCGCTTAATGGCTGGGCGTAATGGCGACAAGTCGTTCGAATGGTTTCGCCCTGAAGAACAACAAACGTAACGTCGTTAGAGCCATTTTTGCGAAACAGGAACCTGTTTAGCGATACATTTCTGATGATTTTAACTGTTTCTTAAAAGAAAATGTTCATACAACACTAAAATCAGTTGAAAGACAACTTAGACAAGATGTGAAAACGGTGTCAAATAATTGAATCATATTACAAAGTGTGAGGAAGTGAGGAAAAGGAACTAAATTCATTCGAACCGGTTGAAGGTGGTGTAAAAATTGGCCTTCCACGTCGAGTGTGTCGGAAATAAATTGCTTCTGACATGGCAAAGGAACCGAAACGGAAGTAACCGCAAACCGACGAGACTAACTCCGCGAGCAACCCGACGTTTCGTAAGAAGAACAAAAAGCCACCTCCCTCACGGAAGAAGAAAGGAGGGGGGAAGGGGGTGGAATTGCAATTTCTTTGGCTTGTAATTTTCACATTACAGCACCGCCGGGGCGTTCGGGAAAACGCCAGTGCCAACGCCTTTTTTTGCACGGAATAATTTTCCACCCGGGTTTTCCCGGTTTCCTATAATCACCCCCGGGGTCGAGGGGTTGGAGGAGGGATTAGCCACATATTTCACCTTACACACACATACATACACATGGCCAGCGGCGCCTTTTGATCGCTCCGGTGCTTACTGTTTACTTATGTATTTATGCATTCTTGAGGTGTGCTCGCAATTTTTGTGCAATTTTCCAACCCCAAACCCGCACCCGGATCCTTTGCCACACTGTCCACTTCACCGCCCGTTGTTACCGCACGTCTAGCTTCCTTTCCCGTGTTCTATTTCAAGTCGAAGGAAATATTTTCCGAGTGGAAATTTTCCGGACTTGAAACGTAGGTAAGGTCGTACGATAACCCTGGCTCATGAATTCAATTCACATGCGTTTGATCATACGCGCTCGAGAATGGAAAGCCAAAGATAACCATAGGATGGCGAAGCGGGAAAATTGGCGGGACACAAAATCTAATGATAATGGGAAAAGCATGATGCAGACTAAGGCAGAGCAGAGAAAATACAGGAATACCTATATGTGGGGTTCATTCCAGAAGGGAACCGCATTGTGTGTTCTGATGGAAATTTGCGATAAAAAGATTATTTTCAGTTCAATAAAATACATATTATGAAACATATTTTATTCTTCCCTTTTATAGAAATCGATTAAACTGTGGTCAATTTTAGATCCGTTCCAGAATAATCGGACCGGCCTAGGAATGGACGAAATGTATGATCTTGAGGGTGAATTTTGGGAAATTGCACATGGAAAAGGTCTTGTGGTGTGTGTGTGTTTTGATCCTTCCGGAGGATCTTTTGGCTAAAGAATTAGTGTAATGCGGGACATTTGCTCGACCGACCAGCAAACCATTCAACCGTGCAGCCGAGGCAGGCACGTGGACAACCTTCCCGGGCGATTGTGAGGGAGTTTTTCCATGCCCCCTATCCCACCCAACCCACCCACGGGATAACGATTGGTTCGGGGGGAAAAATCAACCGTTACGAAAAGGAATCGGTTGCCCATTTTTGTTCCGGTTTGTTTACCTACAAGACGCCCGGATGGGATTGGAAAATTGTGGGCCGGAAAAGAGCGGGGATGGGGAGGGGGAGATGCACCCTCACCCGGAGCCGGAAGCTGTTGGCTCACCGGAAAAGCTGACCGACCGCTGACCGATTCGGATCTTGGTAATTCGATTCATTTTTCACCCCCGCCAAGAAAATATCCGCTATCGGAATCGGAATTCTTTTCCGGAGGGTCGGGGTTTCCTTTTTCCAGCTTTTCTCGTTCCAAAGAATGGGAGAAAGTTGCTTGCTGGTTTTTTTCCCTTGATTCTTAGACAAGACAGGATGTGCCGAGGTAAAGGATTACGTTCAAAAGACGATACACCGTCGATTAGGAGCCTCCTAATGTCGCTTCTGCCGAAGCTGCTGATGATGATGATGTTGGAAGTTGATTGCTTTCACATCCCTTTTAGTCCACCCTTCGGTCAATCGATTCGCCCTCGGTTCACTCTAGAATGAGGAGTTCTGGAGGTTTGGCCTTGGTTTCCCCACGTGAAAAACAATACATCAAACAATCGACCGTAAGGAAGAACGCTACCGGAGTTCCCCACCCCCTCCGTTCGAGGAACCGATACAAATAGGATTACCGGGGATCTGATAATTGATATGGAAAGGTTTAACTAGCGGCATTTAGCACCAATCGAGGGAATGGGGAAAAAGAAGATCGGGTTCTGTTTATCTTGAAGAGATACAATATTGGAAATAGAGGGTTGAGGTTGGGAGTACATACTCCTGCACGGTAACTCCACCGGAGCGTTAAAAAAAGAACATACCCGGAAGGATTTGTGAGTGTGCTACTCGAAAGTTAATTAATATGTTCCGGGTGACGCTTTTGTTTTTGCACTCAATGACATGAACTTCAAGAGTTGAAAAGGTATTCCTGACATTGGAATGTCAAAGACTGCCATCAAGATAAATAAAGTTGGATCCGAAAATTAGATAAAGATATCTAATCTATTTAATAATGGAGAAAGCTTAGTAAAACATCTTAATTTAGACTCATTTCTACAAGATTTTGTGAAGGAAAGAAAACATGGACTTACAAAAAATGTGTTTTAATTTTTACTGACTTTTTCATTAAAACAAGCACATACTCTTTTTCCAAGAAAGTTTCTCGAATGTCGAAGCAAAATACAAAATTACTAAAACAATAATTTCCTCCGTTAAACTAAGCTCAGTAAGAAGCGATTGTTTTGATACAAAATCGATCAATCAACCAGCTTTATCGACAAACGGCACGTAATCTCTCGTGGTCTATGCTGAGACGCTACTATTTTTTTTTTTCTCTGGCCTTCCCTAACGTCTTTCTGCAACCACACGCAGGTGCCACCCAAGTAGCGGCCGTACAACCCCCCGCTGGATCGCCCGTCTCGCCCGATTGCGCCCGCGAAGCTGGCGGGTGGTTGGCAGGAAAATTGCTGCCTTCCTGACAATTTTAATTAAATTACGCAAAACATCAATTGAATTTGCCCTGCGTCACCGGGTGGCCACCAACTGATGTGCCGGTGCCGGCGTCGACTCCGCTGGCGATGTGGCCGTTGCAGCATCCCATCCGGTACGCGACGCGCACTGGGCTGGAATTATTCGATTTACTCCCGCAATCAACTTCCGACCAATTCCGACGCGGAGATGGTTGCGCTGCCGACCGTTTGTTTGACCGGGGAAAAAGAACAAGAAAACTCCACACAAAGCCACTATCATGATTGAATGGGGGACTGGGGGGGACATAGGGGTCCAATGAGGGTGTGAGGCACCGTTTGACATCGCGTTTGGATAGGGTTCTCCCGTCTGATAGGAGACGCAAGCCGACGACAGCCAACCTGAACAACTTGTCACCAACTGGTATGCGGGTTAGCAAATAAAAACGGAAAAACTTTTGGGAAGCATGTTTTTTGTGAATTGTCTCTCGAGGGGAGGGAGGGGCGGGGGTAAAAATGTGGGACTCGAAACAATAGCGCAATAAATTACGCAACGCCTCAGTTGCAATGGCAAAATTTGAGATAAACCAAAACGTGGTGTAAGTTGGTGATGGTGATGACTTCTTTTTTCGCAGTTTATCCATGGTTTTGCACAAAGTTTGGCGTTAGAAGTTTTCCACTTTTTGTTTTGATGAGTGGACTATGAATATTTTGTAGTCGAGTAGTAATGTAGTAATTAGAATATGGCTTGGAACTATAAATTTCTTTGTTCCACATATTTGATTTATTTAAAATGATGAGTTGAGTATTTTAGAAAAAGGTGATGGAAAATCAGATCCAATTCAAATACAAAATAAGATAAATTGCTTATTTTTTGCAAAATTGCGCGTACAAAACGTGCCAATTTAAACTCATTCGTTTAAACTTGGACGTCTTTAAGATGAGGTTGTAAGATAAAACTAATTTAGTACATTCACGTAAGTTTTAATAAATGTTTTAAATGCTGTATCCAAGCAGTTTTTTTCGATCCAATGAAAATTCTCTTCTGATTTGTAATAGAGTATTGGACTGTTTTTTGACAGTTGATTAAACAATCCTTACATAGGTAACGGTGATAAGCTATTTACAAGCAATCATACAAATATTTAAACCAAATGGTTGAAAGTTTAAGAAGTGTGAGGTACCATTGAAGCTAAGTTTTTTTGAAATTTTATTTGAATATTTTTCATATCATCCATTACTATTTCGTAGTATATAAATAAAAGACCTCACTTGTATGCAGTCCAACAGTATAATAAATAAAAGTTACATAAAGAATGTCAAACCTGCATCGAAACAATCTAGGGTAACTGTACCAATAGTGGTGCACTTAGTACTGTAAATACCAAATAAGTGTAATTTATTAGTGTTAAGAATACAATATTCTACATATTTGAATCAATTATGATCGAAACATGACTTTTCTTCTGAAAAACATCTATTTTTGCCGTAAAGCATACAAAATACACGCAAAAAATCGTATTTTTCTTCCTATTCGGTTGCTCCTATTATGGTGGTATGGTTCCTATAGTTGTGGTATCGTGTTCCTATAGTGGTGGTAGTACGAAAAACTTAAATATATTTTGGCTATAACTTATTTTTGAAACATATTTCAAACAGAACGGTAAAATACTCCTTCACCAATGCGTTGTCATTGAAAAGACTGTATTGTTTTACCGAAATATGTCCAATTTTAATTCATAAAAAATGCTCTGAATATTACAGCTAAAACAATAGTACATGCTTTATAGCGTATCCTTCGCCCGCTTTCTTTTTTCTTTCCTCTGCTTCTTCTGCTGAGCCTTCTCTCCAGTTCCGCTTTGTTTATTTTGTAGAAACAGAATAAAATCACTAAATTTACCTGATTATATTGGCCAAAACCGGAATAAAACTAAAATATACTTGTGAAAAAATCTATGGCTACTATAGGAACAACTTGGGTTTTTGTGCCTATAGTGGCACTATGGTAAAAACTATGAAAATATAATAAAATTATGCTAAAATGCACTAAGTTCGTATAAATCAATTATATTGGGGTTTGTCAGTAGTGAAATCATATAGTTTTAATGATTTTGCAGTGATTTTTAGCCTTAAGAAAATCATGATATCCGTTATAGATTCTTAAGGAATGCAGCATGTTGGGTCAACCTGTTTTGAAAATATGTTGGTAGTACGAAAAACTTAAATATATTTTGGCTATAACTTATTTTTGAAACATATTTCAAACAGAACGGTAAAATACTCCTTCACCAATGCGTTGTCATTGAAAAGACTGTATTGTTTTACCGAAATATGTCCAATTTTAATTCATAAAAAATGCTCTGAATATTACAGCTAAAACAATAGTACATGCTTTATAGCGTATCCTTCGCCCGCTTTCTTTTTTCTTTCCTCTGCTTCTTCTGCTGAGCCTTCTCTCCAGTTCCGCTTTGTTTATTTTGTAGAAACAGAATAAAATCACTAAATTTACCTGATTATATTGGCCAAAACCGGAATAAAACTAAAATATACTTGTGAAAAAATCTATGGCTACTATAGGAACAACTTGGGTTTTTGTGCCTATAGTGGCACTATGGTAAAAACTATGAAAATATAATAAAATTATGCTAAAATGCACTAAGTTCGTATAAATCAATTATATTGGGGTTTGTCAGTAGTGAAATCATATAGTTTTAATGATTTTGCAGTGATTTTTAGCCTTAAGAAAATCATGATATCCGTTATAGATTCTTAAGGAATGCAGCATGTTGGGTCAACCTGTTTTGAAAATATGAATTTTGGCGCTTATATATTACAGAATGAGATGGTTCATCTTTTTAACACTCCGCAGAAGATCAAAGAACATTTCATAGAAGAACAAATAACTCCATTGTATATATATCGGCCTAGAGCTAGGATTTTATTCCACTACAACCACTATTGGTACTAGCTCCACTATGGGTGCACTTACCCTAAGTGAATAAAAAAATAAAGTAAAAGTAAAGAGGTTGTACGGTAAATTTCATAACCAACGTATTTATGCTGTTCTGGAAGTCATATTTGAGGTGGTTATTCAGAATAGCTTCTCTCGAATATGTTTCTTGCTAACGGGATAAAAGAAATTGATACTTTCATCGACATTTTTGCTCTTTACGGTAATGTCACTTGGTAAGCTGATCCCTCCTAAAACCACAACAGCAATAAAAGTAATAGAAAACGGTAACAAATCGTTTACAATCATTTCCCGGTACTTTGTCGTAAACGTTAGTGAAACCCTTTTTTCCTAAACGATTTCCAATCTAAGTGAATAAAAAAATAAAGTAAAAGTAAAGAGGTTGTACGGTAAATTTCATAACCAACGTATTTATGCTGTTCTGGAAGTCATATTTGAGGTGGTTATTCAGAATAGCTTCTCTCGAATATGTTTCTTGCTAACGGGATAAAAGAAATTGATACTTTCATCGACATTTTTGCTCTTTACGGTAATGTCACTTGGTAAGCTGATCCCTCCTAAAACCACAACAGCAATAAAAGTAATAGAAAACGGTAACAAATCGTTTACAATCATTTCCCGGTACTTTGTCGTAAACGTTAGTGAAACCCTTTTTTCCTAAACGATTCCATGAACCACTTTGCCACCCTTGAAACTAGGGAAGCTGTGGGAATCTTGCTGATTAATTCGCCTTCCGTCCGGTCCGTGATCGGCCAGAAAACATTGCAAACAATAACCGGACCCTACCGACAACAGCCCTGCCACTCACCAAGAGCGCCAGGACTTCGTCGTAAGGGTGCCTCATTTCCGTCCGCTCACGCTGCGGGTCGAGAAATTTGTAACCGGTGATTATCCATGGCCCAAAAGGGTGAACTTGCCGGCGATAAATAAAAGGGTGTCAAAATATTTGCCGCCACATCGTCAACGTTCACGACGGCGACATCATTAGGGGTTAGGGTTTGTTTAGCAATGTGGCAACATTTCTTCGGGACCAATTTCTTGCCCAAGGGTGCCTCTCCCAGGGCAAAACTTTCCCGGATGAAGCCATTTACCGCTCGGTTTTAGAGGAATTTGTTACAGAAATTCTTTTCTTCAGAAAATTTCCCGCATCCCTCTGGTTTTTAGGGGAAGTCATAAGAAAAGAGTCAACTCACCGACGGTTAAATACCGTCCTACAGCTACGGTACGTTTGAAGTACCCCCTTAAATCGAACTCATTACAACGATTTATGTGTAAACATCAGGGATTCAATCGATATCCGGTGGAAAGCTGAGCATACACATGGACTTGATAATCCATTTTCATCTCGTGTTCGTCACTCTCAATAGGTATCAGATAACAAAACAAATCTTTCTATCTAGCTCCCTGCGCTTCAGTTATCTCTCGAACGATAGACCACTTCTCACGCATTAACCTTTTTGACTTTTGTATCGATTACAAACCACCCTCGGTGGCATTCAATTACTCGCATAATCCTCGCACATCCCGCTCATTTATTTCACGGCTTCTTCTCGAATATCTTCGGATCGGATCGTTTACTTCCCTTTGCGATTTCCTCCGTTTTTCCGCAGGGCGGATGATGTGTAATTGATTTTCACAAGCTTCTCACTTAGAGGAGGTGTGGGTGACTAAGCTGAACTTGGGGATCGCAGGAGGGTGTCATGTAAGTTAGCTGGATTTATTTGAATTATTAACATCTTTAATCCAAACCTCCGTTTAATGTAGTTAACAAGCAAACCCGATGAATTCCAGGAAGCTAAAGAAACATCACTGTAGAAATCATATTGAGCGTCGAGACAACAGTTCAATCGTAATTCGAAGAACAATATCTGTTGTTGACCAACGCCGAGTTTGTGAAGGCAAATGGTTTGGGTATTGTAAATATCGCCTTTTGGGATGTTATTTGATTCCCTTTCAACGAGGTTGTCTTTTATAAAACATCCATTCAATCCACCTTTTTCGCTTCAGAAACGATGCATAATGTATTGCACTCACAGAATGAACTTTGGAAACTTATTGTGGGAAGTCTATACATTTGTCTGACGCTCGTTTTCTCCCCTTGAGAGTTGGAAAATGCACACAACCAGTGAAGGGAGAAGAAAAGTACGAGCGTAAAGTAAATTGAGCAGGAAAGAGACTCGAAGACACTATTCGCAGACGCAATCAATCAACTAGATGGATTTGGTTTGATCGGAAGTAAAGACGACACTTTCAAATCGAAAATCAATAAACTCTACAACACGAGTTGAGAACGCTCCGGCTTGCAAGAAACTCGTCGTAAACATAGCCATTGGTAATAGTAAAAATAATGAATGCAGGGTCAGTCAAAACTACTTACTTTTTCTCCCGTTTGCCGGCACCAGTATCACGAAATCCTTTCGCGAAAGGATTATTATCTATTTTCAATTGCGTTATCTAAGGGAAGGGAGGAGAGACATAAAAATTAAAGTCAAAAGTTTACATTACAAACTATGTTTACTTACTTTTTCATTTTGATATGCAGTTACAGCTATGAATTCGGTTTCCTTAAACACGTAGGTACGAAACGTCGAGTACGGCAGCTTCAGTATGTCGTTTGCTCGGACTAAATGAAATCTAGGCTGGTACTTGTGCATCGAATTCAGGATTGTCTGTAATTGTGAGAAAGGAAAGGGTAAACAGTTAATGCGTTATTATTGTGAGAAGTTCAACCAAATGCTAAAGTGCCAATTATTTTTCGAAAACTTAATAATTTCGAATGATTAACAATTTGATTGCATTTTGTCTCATTATTTTTTAGTTCGGACCATTATCCATTGCCAAGAGCAATAAAAGTTGCGAACCTTTGGTGGACGTTTATCCCTTTACAGTTTTGCAATAACCTTCATTTCTGTGCTGAGAAATATTTGATCGTGTGAATGAAAAGTTATTTTTTATTATATCATTATATTTTCTTTTCGAAATGTCGTTCGACCCTAGGCTGGAAAAGACGGAAGCAGTAAACTTTTACATGAACCGCACGGCATGCGAATCCCTATTTCGTGAGGTAGAAAAAAACCTAAAATCAAATAGGAAATTGCACTCCGTGGGTAATCATAAAACTAGAAAATGGACAACAGTCATGGAAAGCGCTTCCGGATGTAAAACGAGCAACAAAAAAATAGGCAGACTCTGTTAAAAGACCACCATCGACGCTAATTTGAAATGATGTAGCGGAAGTTTGGAAAAACCCTAAAATTGGTCCCAGAAGAACATCAGCACAAAGACAAAAATGTAATCAAACGGGGAACCAATGAGGTCATCGTGCGGAATAGGTTCGTGAGTCGATTCGGGGTTTAACAGTAGAAACTTTCCGTCGTTATGTCTACTCTCATAATGTAAATTGATACTTTCATGTTTTTTAAAAATATTCACAGTGTGATAAAATAGTTTTAAAATGTTTTACTATGTGAGTTTTCGATTTTTCAAACAAGCCGCATATCAAATCCTTCTTACTCGTTGCCGAATATATAGTAACCAGTTAATTTCCGGCACAGGAAGATGGTTCCCCGAGTTGTTCAACCTCTTTACGTTTTGTCAGTTAACAGTTTTGCTTGTCGCCTTAAACTTCAGCCCTCGAAATCAAAACAAACCACCTTATCTGCATGCGGTAATGAATGGACGAAAGAATGAATGGACGCTCCATCCCGCGGTCGTAGCAATGATGGATGGTTGGTTGGATGAGGTGGCTTCCTTCACACTCATCCAAGCTCCCTTCGTAACACTTCGAACCGACGCCGTACATGTACACCGCGAACGGACGGGTCTCATTAATTCAATTATTTTATTAATTAGATTCATTCACTTTTATGACTCTTTGTTTACGTGCTCGCGGGGCAAAGGAAGGCGCTCGTGGATTTGTCTTCGGTAGGCAAGCGAGTTTGGTCGTTTGTTTTGTCTTTGATTCCGTTTAGAGATGTGTGTGCTTCATTTCTATTCACAACCTCACATGATGATGTCCTCTCGTGAGCTGCTAACGCTTCATGCTCATGTTTTCATACCCTAACTCCGTTGGGTCAAGTTGGGTGTTGGCATAGGAAGAACATAATCGCGCACAGAGGAAAAACCGAGTTTGGAACTTGTAGCAAATCTCAGTGGTGCAACTGGAGGATCATTCATTCATTAGTTTGTTTTCGCGTATTCTGACTAATGAGTAGGGCGCCGTTAGTGCCGATTGCCAGGTGAGATAAATTAATGCTCATTCATGGATTTCGTGTGAGTTCTCTTTTCCTTTTTTGTATGCCACATGAACAAGGAAATTGTCATTAAAACGGCCATAAAAGGTTAACTGCTTCCAGGTAAACATTCCATTGAGAAGTCACACTACGATCGGTAAACGCTACATGCATAGGAAGTTATTTAACGTGCAATTTTACTTTACTTATCCAATCGGAATGATTTGAAAACTGTTCGCAAAAGAATTCCATCAAATTTAAAAGGCTTCACTTAAAAATCAAACATCAATGTTTTTGTCATGAAGGAATGAAAGTAATTAACGAAATTTCAATCTTTGTACTAAACGAAATTCTAGTTATTTTCTACATTGAAAAGCATTTAATGAGAATAGCAACAAACATAACGAAATTTTTATCAAATTAGATCATCAAGTAGTAATAATAATATATCACCTAGTCAATTAAACTTTCGTTAAAGAATCTCGTGTTTTGGAATGTTTAGGTTTCATACATGTTTTATCTGTTCTTTCATAAAAAAAATATTTGAAATTATAAAATAATATACATTATTGTGTTTTTTTTTTCAATTTTAATCTTTCAATGTGAGAGATTTGAGAAAAATTAATGCAGTTTTTTTTAGAAAATATCGTACAAACAAATATTTTTAGGCAATGTATTTTTGGATGCCATTTTTAAATTCTTAAGAGTTTTGAAGTTCAATTAAATATGAGTGTAAGAAATCGACTTAAAAAAATCGTTTAGCTTTGCCGATTCAGATGCACTCCGTGTGGCCACTTTGAGCGTTTGTGATTTTCTTCCATTCCCCCCATCGTGCCATGTCTCCCATTCCGTCCATCGATCGAGCTGGGCCAAGCCTGGGAGCAAATGGTCGATCGTGCGCTTGATGAAGATATAACATTTACTTCCTACGTCCCTCGTCAACCCGGGGTGTAGGGAGGTTCGGTGGTTGTTATCGTTGCAGCCAACCGTCTCCCAATTCCCCACAACCCTCTTGCCCCGAACGAAAATGGGAAACACGGAAAGAATCCCGGAGGTCCCAATCATCATTTCATTAAGCAGCCCACGTACCCAAGGGGTGGTGGAGGTGGGGTAACGAACGGAGGGTAACCCGAAGGCCGCGACGAGTAAATGGGCGACGAAAGATCGGCTGTCCGGTGCCGCGGACCCCACGCCTTCGGGGGAAAGAAAAAGGCGGAGGGTCAGAAATAATGATTAAATAATCATACCCCAGGTGGGTGGGTTTGGGGGGAATGGAAGGGACGCCGACGGGGAGGCTGCGCTTGGGCTCCGTGCCGGACCAGATGGGTTAAGCATTATCTTGTTAATTTTTCCATCTTAAGCTCATTCGAAACTTCCTTTTCTCGTAAAACCTCTCACTTTGCGAGTCGATCGTACGCGCGATACGGTTTCGGCCTTTTTGGGCCTCGGGAGTTTTGAGGTGGGGGAGGGTGGGAGGGCGTGATTGCGCGATGATCGCGACGTCGAAATAATTTCGCCACTCCACGAGTACGTGTGTCCGGCTGGTGTGTGTGTTGTGTGTTTGTGCGAACGGTTTTCTTGTCCATTTTGTTCCACAGTTTTGTTTTTTCCGCTCGACACACGCTTCATTTTCCTTTCGCTCGTTTGCTTGCGTTGTTTCGTGTCTCGTACGCCCGGGCCGATAATTTAGTCGTTTCGTTCCCTCTCCTAACCTTTGCATGTTTCCTCCCTTGCCCCACATCGCTGCTCGATCATATTTTCACGATTTTCATTAATTGCTCTTGCGCTGGCTCGGACGACATTTTGGGAAGCTGAAGAAAAACACCCCCCATCAAAGGGTTTTGCCAGTCACAGCCATTCACACCGTCGCTGATAAACCCCTCCACATGACGGCGTCATGTTTGCTGGTTGGCGTAAAACCATTTTTTTTAAAATTCCCATTTACCTCCCCTTCTCGAGAAGGCCACTTCAAACGAACACTGCATTCGTGTGCAACAGGGCAGGAGGGGGGGAGTAAGGAAGTGAGGAGAAAGAAAGGCACCAACGGAAAGTGCACACTCTATATCGCTCGCGTACACCACGCCCCCTTTTGTGTGTGTGTGTGTGTCTAAGAGGGGGGGGCGCGCGAGTTTGGATCACCCTTAGCCCACCCATTTGAAAGCTCACCCCTTTTTTGCTACCCCAACGGCATTATCCCCCCTCCCTTTCTTCCACACTTCCTTTACCGGTCGCGATATAATTTCTTTTCGCGTGGTTTTTCTTGTTGCGTTTTTTTTATTTCCTTGGAGCGCTTTTGGGAGCCAGCAACAAAAAGAAGCTTTAGAATAAAGCTTTCAAAGTGATGGTTGGGGTTGGGTTAGAAAGTCTGGGCGCCTCGCCTAAAGGCCGACCACCCTCAAAGTCGGGCTCCGGGTTGTTCGTGTGTTTGTGTGTGTATGCGGAGAGTGTTTTCTCTCATCAACCTCCCCATTCCTTTTGGGGGGCCTTTTGCCACCCTATAATCTTCGTGCGAACTTCTCGTCCCACGGTGCGAAGGCGGGTGGAAGGAAAAGGTCCCCGTGTTCGTGATCTGGTGCCGAGTGAATTCGTTTATGACCATGCCAGCCCGCCCCTCCACAGTTCCCCCTTTCGTCCCCCGACAGCTCGAGGGAGGACATTAATAACGTCGGTTCGTCGTCTACGGTCGCACAAGTCACCATCCCCGTTGCTCCGGATTGGTTTCTCATTGCCCGTTTTCCGGACCACCGGGCCGGCGTGGGGATCATAATTTCCCAGCATCCTGCATCCGACACCCAACTGCGTGTGTGTGTGTGCCTCTATGAAAGGAAGTGGAAGTGGCTCGTTTTGACCGTTTGATTGTTTTTTCGCTCCCTTCGCTTCCCCTGGTGGTTGCATAAAGTAGCATCTTTCCCCCAAAACACTGGCATCACTTAAGGCAGCGAACTTTCGACTTTTCAACGCGCGATCGTCTTTGGGTGGCCATCGTTACGCGGGGTTTTTGTCAACGAACGCGATTTACCCGCGTTCGCTTCCGCTCGAATTCGGGGCGGGCTGTAAAAATGGCGGCTTCTTTTCGGCCACAGCTGGCCACGGGACGGTCGGGTTTTCCAAACCACCTACCCTGCCCCGGAAGTTGACCGTTGTTCGCCGGATGCGGCAATCGGAGATGATTATGATGATGATCTCGTTTTTTTTCCCGCCGAGATTGCCGAACCAAAAAAAATAAAACACGAGACCGTATCGAAAGGGAAGTGACAAATTAGGTACAAAGCCGAGTTAAGTTTTAGGAAAAAGGGGAACGAAAAGGTTTTATGATAGCTTGAAAATTGGCATGTGAAAAAGGATGATTCATGTTTGATTCATCGCTATTCCGTTTTTTTCGCCGTTGCTTGGGTTTGCCTTTTAACTTGTTTACGATCCGGTTTAGAATCCACCTTTCATCGTGGTAAAGTTTCATCATAATCTCAACTATCTTCCCGCAATCTTCGACTCCCTCCGGCAGTTCTTGGCCGATAAAAAACGAGCCACTCATAAAGCAAACGATTTTATATCCCCCGCCTGTCTCTCTCCTTTTCGGTATGGCAATTTTCAATAAAATGTCAACTCGATTCGGCCATTTTTTTCCCGGTTCAAGCTTCGGGGACATAAAATGACATCGAACGAAGAAAGCATCCGATTTTACGATGGATTAATTAACAGTTGCGTTTTACTCGGGGCTCCCCAAAAAAAAAAGAACAAAACCATTCGCCTCAACGGAACTGGAAACTGTCTTAATCTAACGAAAGTGCATTCGTGTGTCGGCACACTGTCCCTTGATTCCGGGTGGCCCTGTCGGTCTGTCTCCGTGCGAGCTGTGTGTGTTTTTCCTACCACCATGTGTCTGTCACCGGCAGATGAGAAATAAAACGGAACAGTTTAGTGGAGACACACAAAAATGCCGCAATCGAATGTGTTTTTTCACCGTTTTATTTTTTTTTTTTTTTGGCCATCGGGCAGGGGCTCGCGGGAAGTAATCGTCGCGTAGGGCGGGACGAGTAAAAAACCTAAATGAAAGATTAAAACTTGATGGCGGGAGAGAACAAAAAAAAACCTATATACGGACACACACTCATTTCCAACAGCTCTGCCCAACGCCACGCAATCTTATCGGACACGCTGTGAGGTCTGCTTCCGTTCGGTGATTCGAAGGGAAGCAATCGAAAGAGAAAAAAAGTTCCGTCGAAAACTCACCCATCAACGCGATGGAGATGAAGTTGAAACCAGTTTTTTGTTCGGTTCGGGCGACCCATCCAGCAGCAGGCCAGCGGTCAGTAAGGTTGCGCTATTAACAGTGTTTTAATCAATATTTTAATCCGACCGATTTTAGGTCATCGGCATTCAAGTGCATTAATTACATCGGGGTTGCAAAATGTTGAAGATGAAACATTTTACAAAACAATCCCGAGGGGAACTAAAATGTGGCCAAAAGGGGAAAAAATTGGCGACTATAGGTTGATTTATAGTCAAAAGAATATAAATTTTAATTTAACATAGATTTACATTAAAGCATATTTTTAAACATGGCTTGTTTTTAGCTATTTTACCAAGTGCTTACAATTTAAATGTCAATTTTACCTATTGTTATAGTGTTTAAACTCCTCCTAAACGGTTGAACCACATATGTTTCTTAGAAATGAGAATACTTAAACCATAATTCACTTTTGGGAACTGTATACTTTTTTAATTAATTACGATTCTCTATCGTCACATATTGGTTTATTCATTTACATTCAGCAATGACATATGAATTGTAATCTCAACTTGGAAGTATAAAAAGTTACAGCAACATGCCCTTTTACAGAGCTGTTTTCGAAGAAAGCAATTACTAGAACAACAAAAATAATCTTTGTTATTTGTAGGTAATAATAAAAAATTTGGTATAGTTTCGGTACCTATAATATATGGATGAATGCAAAGGTCGAAGAGTTAAATTTTAAACTTCCAACTCCCACAAAAATGTAAGTTATCCATCAGAGTTGTTGAACTGTTTAATTTTTACAAAGCATGACACAAATAGAATGAGCAATCAAAATGTGTAGTTTAAAAACGAAAACAAAAATGTTTAACCGAGCCGACTAGTTTATGAAAATTTTCCAAATTTATTACTAGCCCATTCCCAAATTATGTTATTAAAAAGGGGATGATCGGTTTCATATGGCATAAAAATGAACAATATTACTGATGTTGTACTTTATATGCAAAAATAGCAAAAGATGCAGATGTGTTCATCGTATCACTCTGGTTGATAAAGATTTAAATAAAATATTTTTCTGATGGTTCGTGTTTTTGTTTTAGTTGTTTTTGGTCATAAATATCCAAGTTCAGACCTCAACATCAATGTTATATATTTTATACGGATCAAATAATTTCTCCATTTGGAAATGTAAGCTAAGAAGAAAATATAGATTATACAAATTACGCTCAATATATGTAAAACTGGAATAACATTGCAGAACTCTCCGTGCTTGGGCAGAAATAAGTACGATTGACTGGAAATTAAATTGTAACCTAAAGGTCCCTCACATCTTGTCTCGTTGAAGGTGAAAAATTACCCATTTTTACCATGTTCGTTCCGAAGTGTCTCGAACGTGTACCGATTTTTCTCCGATGCCCCTTTTCATTTGGCCCCGTTTCGCTGTGGCCAAATCCTCCACCACGGTGGGTGGTTTTTGACGGATCGATTCATTACCGGTGTGCGATGACATGTCTATCGATTCCCGATCGGGCTAATTAGTTTGTACCTTCGCGTCCGGCGACGGCGTTGGCCCTGGTTTCGTGCCGTTTCGTATTTTCGAATGCTGCCGAGACTGCCCAAAACCGGTTTTCGATTGCAAATGCCACCGAGGTGGCCCCAAAGCAGCACCCCGGTCCGTTAGATAATTACGACCATTTAGCTCGAGAATGGCAACGGCAGTCGCAACCGGTTCCACTGGGGCCCAGTTCGCCTAGGACTAAATCGGATCGCACTTTGACACTCCCAGCGACGTGCGACGTGACGACACTCTTTCCCCGCTCTCTAATGAGCCCCTTGCGGCCAGCATTAGGATCCACACCTCGGCAAGGGGTTTGTCCATGGCCCGAAGGGAACCTTTTCCATAAGCACATAAATTTATCTCGATATAGCAATTTGGCGTCCCATCGAACCGGGGGCTTCCGGCCGATCGATACGGTTGAACGAAATTTTCGGAATGCCCAGTTCGCGCCCACACGCCCCGAAGGAAGGGGAGATAAATTTGAACCGCCACCGAAAGCCACCGTATTTAGAATTCCCGTCCGGTGTGGCCGCACGCTTGAAATTCTCTTCTCACACCACAACACACACCCGGTGTCTGCTAGGGGAGCGCTCCTTGTTTTCCCAGCTCGTTGTCAACATTTTAACCAGAAAAGAAAGGTCCCAACCGAGGAACCGTGAGATTGACCACCGGGAACCGGGCTAGAGAACCTCTCGGAACAAGAGAATACCTCGTTCAAAGGAACCTGGTGGCCTAATGAATTCGAATAAATTAAAATAAGGCACTGCGTTGCGCTTATCTAAATTGATATCTGTGTTTTTATCCGTCTAATTTACCCGTTTGCTTCTGGGTGCTGCTGTTGCTGCTTT
Source organism: Anopheles coustani (assembly GCF_943734705.1). NCBI lineage: Eukaryota > Metazoa > Arthropoda > Insecta > Diptera > Culicidae > Anopheles > Anopheles coustani. The sequence continues at coordinate 87,127,428 of NC_071288.1, forward strand.
GGGAATGGTTTAAGAAAACCGATCCCAATGAGGTTTTATTTTTATGTTTTCGAACGTTCTTAGCCAGTGCGGCGTAGAATGGTAGCGCATAAATCAGGCGGCCGATAGGAGCAGAAGCTATTCGGTAAACTCCCGCCCCGAGTGTGTGTTTTATCGGGAACAGATTGAAATTAGAAACCACCGTTCGGCGAGCCTCGTGTCAAAACGGACGCTCCTCGAAAGTGTTGCACAAGAATTTGCCAGCGCCAAATTCGTTTTTGCACGACTAAAATACCTCTATTCGGACAAAAACTATCCTTTCCTGTTGTTGTTATGTTAATCTGTGACTTTGAACTATTTATTATGAACGCTTTATCAAACACATGCCCGGTGGCATGCGGATTTTTATTCGCTCATGTTCATTTGAACACGTTCAGCGGATACCTGAACCTAGAAAATAAAATAAAACCACCCATTTTACCAACGATATTTATGCATTTTTTCAAGAACTGTTCACCCAAGCGCCGCTTATGACATGATGCTTGATACTTTGTGTATTTCCTCGAATTGTGCTCCTTTGGTCCTTTGATGTCGGGTCAGGGCATCACAGGGAGAGCATCTTCCAGGAACACACTTATGATTTGTTGCAGAGATGTTTAGTGGAAGATAAAGTTATGATTGATGGAAGGAAAAGTGATACAATATGATCTTTTTCGTTTCGCTTTGTTTATGTTGAAATTGCTTTAGATTTTAAATTTTGAACCCATTATGTGAGCGTTTAATTAAAGCCTTCCAATTAAATTCAACCAATTAAAAATTATTATTCTTGTTAAAAAAGATCATTTTCGCAAGAGTAGTCAGCACATTACGTGATTTAATTCTTCCAATAAGTGAAATAAATAAAACAACAATTGATTTATTTTTTAGTGTTAGCTTCAGCAAAGAACTTTAAATCATACTACTCATACCAAAAAGTGGTAAAATTTAAAAGTTATAATTATCTTCAACAATATCTCATCATAGTCCAGCACAGATGAATAGAATACAGCGTTCCAATTCCGCAGAACGACTTTCTTAATCTTTCACCAAAAATCTCATCTGAAACCGATTCGATCGTCTTCATCATGGCGTTCCGTTCTGCCGGTTTACGACTGTATAAATATTCTAATAAGCTTAGGGCAATAAAAACGCGTCCGAAACAAAACGAAACTACAATCGCCAGCCTCATTATCATCATCATCATGGCCAGCGTTTCGCAGGCGGCAGCAACAGCAGGATGATCATCACTATCATCACCACCGTTATTAGGAAGTTTTATCGATATTCATAAGCGAACGCAACCCCAGGGTAAGGTTTTATTTTCACCCCTTCGCGAAACGTCCTTTAATGTTACATCTGGCGTGAGAGTTACCTCGCTACAAGCATGAAAACGCCGGGCCATAAAAAATCTGGACCTCCTGCTCGGGGGCTTGGGGGGGGGGGCTGGTAGTGAGGTACAGTTTGTCTTTTATATCCCAAATTAATTTACGATCTCCGACGACGACGACGACGCTCAACAACTGGTCGGTGTTTCGGGAGCAAGGGAGGCAGACCGGGTGTGACGTGATTCTTTCGATTTTTCTCGCTCGTAAAAGTGCGATTGATCGCCCGAAAAGCCCACCGAAAAGCGAAGGAGTACCGTGGGCATCTTCAGAAGTTTTTATTTATTTCACCGGAATGCTCGCGAGAGGAAGCGAGACAGTGTCGTGTTTTTCATCTAAATTCCTCTAATCATTCGTGCATCAGCGCATTTTATCATTGCCGTTCCGCCCGCGGTGTGAGAAAGCTCGCATAGTTTTCTCGAGCCGATCGGTTTTACTCCCCACCAAAAAAAAAAAAGGTTTACGATTCGACCACTTCTGCTACCCCCGAAGCCAATCGGGCGATCGATGAAGCAATATTTTAACGATCGCCGTGTGGGATCGAACCTGAACTCGAATGGGCACATCGTAAAAATTCAATCGAGATCGAAAAGTCATAAAATTGCAACCGATGTCGGCAAAAGGGGTGGATTTTGCGGTGTATGAATGATTTAACTTTTTTTCTTCAAAAACGATAACGTACGAAAAATCCTACCCACGATAATTGGTGGGCTAACATTGGTACAGCTTTTCATAAGTTATTATTTTCCGAATGCAAATAGGAAAGAGTGGAAAGGAACGATTAAAACCTGATGAAATTAAGCAACCTTTTATAGTTCAACTCGAAGATGGTTAATTAAATTGAATTAAACAGATAAATAATTGTCTTAAATTGCAAAGGAAATACAGCAACTGTTATTTCCAATCATTTGCATAAGACAAGGGCAGTATAGACTTCAATTTTTCCCCACCTAAGCGCTAAAGAACTTATAAACGCACCTCAGGGAAGGGAAAATGATATACCGATAATGGTGACCATAAGTTAAATTTATGCCTCCTTTACCGATGATGCGATCTTTGATCTGTGTGTGCGATAGAAATGCGGAAAGTGCCGAGTCATTCCAGCAGTAAACGAGCAGAAGAGACACATTCAACCAAGGTGTAACCGTATGTCTCCTCGTGTGCCGAGGAGTAATGCACCATGCGCTCGGTAAAGTGCCATTTAATGAACGCCTTTGATTGCCGCCTTCCGCCCGAAGGCAGATGAGCCTGGCGCGCGCGTGCGTGTGTGTGCTCGTTCGAAAAATTATTATAAATAGCTAATTGGGAAACACTTCATGCATCAAGCAGGGACGGCATTTAAAAACGTGTTCCGTGAACGCATCCGAAGCCGCCCGGGAACGATCGATTATCGGCGACTAATTGCAACGCCGGTGGATGGTATTGATGGAAACGAGAAATAACCCCCCCCCCCCCCCCCTCCAACCCCCCCTCCTAGCATTTAACGTCCCGGTCACATTTTGTGCATATTGATTTGACATGGGAAAACATTATCTTCAAATGAAGATCACCGAACGATTGCGGCGAGGAACCGGCGGATGCACCTCTTTAGAGTTTTGTTTTTTGGGAAACAAACGCCACTCGGCGAAATCGTTTTAACTTTTTTGGTTTATTTTGTGGACCTTTTTCAAAAGGTTTTCGATAGCGAGGATTAATTTCTAACCCGCACGTTCGTTGATCGTAATTTTCCCCACGAGTTTTCAACCGAAAAATGTTTGCTTAAATTAATTTGTAGTCACATTCCAACAAATTGTGCCTAAGATATTTTCAGCACGGTTGAATTCATTGAATGTGTTACGGACGGACGATATGTTTCGTTCGTGATACCAACGGATAGGAAATTTCACCCCCGACCGCGAGTAAAGAAAAAACAATGTATAAGAAAGTAGAGAAAATGGGAAAAGACATAGGTCAACATTCTCCCGTCACAAGCCAAGAAATGTTAGGACAAGAAGGTCATAACAAAGAAAGAAGATGCGAGAATGACGTAAGTAGGAAAACCCGAAATATTTGATGTTTTCCAGATGGAAAACTGTGCGTACATAGCAAGTAGGAATACAATCGTGAGCATTGAAGCCGCGTGGGATCTTTTAGGAATAAGCGACAATGCATGATGTCGCAAGAGAACGAGCATGCATGCGCTCGAGAGACCAAAAAAGGTCAATTAGAAACCACAATGTTTCACACGATTGATAAACTTACGAACCCCAGCATAGCCACGTCAACGTGACGATAACCAGACGCCCCACGCGATGAAGGGTTAAAATCTTAGCGCGATCGACGTGATCGAGCGACGAAGCGTCAAGTGGGTCGATATCGATCGACGCTGCAACCCCTCGCTTTCTCATTAGGAGAAAGTGAGACGTTTAGGAAAAAAGGACGCGTGACAGGAACAGAATACCGCGTAACTTTCTCACGATGTGCAGGGGGCAATCTGGAATTAGAGCGAGATCTTCTATCTTGTTTACACTTATTGATCAAATGTAACCGAAATAGTTTATAAGCGCTCGAAAATTTGAATAAACTAGTTATCTTCACCAGGACGCCTACGAGTAAAGTACCTGAAATTCCTTACTCAAGTTCATCCGAAATTAGTTCACGAAGTACCAAAACCCTTCCGAACTTACGCTAGATTCTGCTCTGTTCAGCGGCACGTCACGCTGCAGACCGGCTTCTCGTAAACCCTTCCAAATACTTAGAGAAAATTCTGAAGGCTTCTCTCCGACGTCGGCAAGTCACGGCTCGGACGGAACTTTAGAAGATTCAATAAGTTTCCCGCTTCTGCGTGGTCCTCTCCGCTGCCGGCAAGTCACGGCTCGGACCGGTCACGCTGCCAAGCATTCCCAACTCCTCGTCCGAAAAGAGTTAAGGACAACTCGCGGAACACCTCTCCGTTCAGCGGCACGTCACGCTGCGGACCGGGTTCTCGGTTTCCCTTAATTTTAGATCAAGGTATCACACGCTGTTTGCACCGTCGTTGGCACGTCACAACACGGGCCGAACACGTTGATACCGAAATCGACGGACCTCCAAATCCGGTGAAGATTCTCGCGTCAGAACGAGGACGCACTCAGTCGAGTTTACCTTCGCGCTCGGCTGGACAATCCGCTTCGTTACAGAATGTTTGCCAAATGTTTCAGATTCTTTATGATAAAAACATTGAAAGATGTATAAAAAATACTGAAATTCTCAATTTAACTTTAGAATTACCTTTATCCTGTGAGTAAAGCTTCAAACTAGATGAATTTCCACTTCAGACGCGACTTCTGTCAACTCGGGACAAATGATACGACAACTAATCGAGCGTTTCTAAACCGCAACCAGCGGCAGCAATGGCACTTCTAATAGTTAATCGATCGAGAAATAGCATATGACAGCAGGTAAAGGAAACCACTTCCTTTCCTGCACCCCCAAGGCGGACGATCGATGCGATTAGTTTAACTTCACTTGTTTCTCACTTTGAAGTCTCGAACCGGTATGGAATGCAGCTAGTGGGGTTTTCTTTTTTCGTGTTTCTTCTTAAACGAGCATTGCTCATTTGCATCGGCGCGATCGTAACCATTTTATTACCGGGCGTAGTGGGTAGCAAGTTAGTGGTATTTTCCTTCTCGGATCGACTCGGTTTGCTTTTTATTATTGACGCAAAAAGCTTCACCGGATCAAATGTACCCTCCAACTCAAACCGCGATGGTTGAAAGAGTTGAACGTACACCTCATGTAATAACGCTCGTAAAAGCATATCTTTACGCATTATGGCGAAGAAATGGTGGGAACAAACATACAGCCAAGCCAAGAATGAAACTCTTCCCATCGGCGCCGTTTTTTGCGCATCGATTCACAAATCTTCCTCGATAGACACCCGCTGACGCATGTGCGTGTGTGCGTGTTCCTGGGCGCGCGCGGTGTTGATTGGACAATTTATTTATTATCAGCCCTGGGAAAGAAATGTTAATTTGTTTTAGGTTTCGTTTCGGTGCGAGCCTGGCGTCCTCCGCCACAGGGTGACAATAAATGAGGAACGAAAAATCATCGAAACCGGCTTCAGCAGCATCCCGGTGGTCTCGGGCTAAAATGTTTAAAGGAACGGGAGGGGGGGATCCCCACGGTTTCAGCGATTTTTTATGGCTTTTTAGTCGTCGTCTCGGTCCCGGTCCGGCGGTGTGGGTCAGATCCAGAAAATGTTTGGAAATTCAAAAAGAAAAATCAGCCTTTTTATTACACCGCGACAAAACGGATGAACAACCTGCAACCTCGCCGTCCGGAACGTGGACTCAACCTCAGCGTGGTACCCTATGTCCACCGGGGAGGGGGAGGGTGGGAAGCAAACAGCCTCCGGGAGGAAGTCCGGTGGCGTGTTGTGGCGTGATCATCGTCGTACGTTAATGAGGTACCTCCCGGATGATGCTCGGATTCTGTTCGTTTTTTTCTTCTTCTCTTAACCCCATCCAGCCGACATCCAGAATAATAAAACGGAGGCCAGTAACGAGAGAAGAAGAAACAAAAAATGACATAACCGGACCGGGAGAGTGTCTGCGTGGTGTGGTAATTAATAGTGGAATATTCAATTAGGCACACCGATGAATAGGGGCCGGCTTAAGCCAGAGGGAACTTGATGATAGACAAAAAAACAAAGCGGACCAAGAATAACCAACATGCGAGAAAAGCTTAAACGAAAGCGTAAAGCCTCCGATGATAAACCGATAGCTTTATTACGGGGGAAAAGGCGCAAACTAAACAAAGCCACGAATCAAATCATTGGATCCACACCACACGATTTAGCAGGGGCTTCGTGATTATCACGCATTGTCACACGCACCAACCTTTTTTTTTTTTTAAATCGCTCCACGGAGGTTAGAAGTGATCCACTGAAAAATCACCGAATAAACGAGGGTTCGTCGCTTGCCTACCGAATGCGTCCACTGGTTGAAGTCACCGGGCGTAAGTGACCCATGGAGACGTTCCATTTCAAAACCCCGACGTCTCGCTTATACCGTAGGACTCTTCAGCTTCCCCCGGGTCGATCTGTTGCGTCTGGTGATAACGTTCGTCTCTTTATGAGGTGCTGACAGTGTTTCCACTTTCTTGTGCCATTAAATGGCCCACTAGGTTGACGAGGGGTTCCCCATTATGGCAGGTGTAAAATACTGTTTCCGGATACCGATTACAAACGAAAACACCTTACGCCGAACGCGAGGTAGTGATCTTAATTTCCCATCGATGGTTTCTGTTTTCGTCGCTCGGTATACAAAACGGTATAGGAAAGGTGTTCGAAATACATTCGACAGTTAAGTTCGGATGTTTATTGACCCGAAACTTCCACTGGAGACACATAGACAAAAGACCTTTCCAAGCGAAGTAGTAGTATTGATAATTGATTAGGGCATATTTAGAGATAAACAGCGCTTCCTAATGAAATTTGATTAAAAATGACTTCTCCCTTCGCTTTCCCGTGTGTTAGTGTATGGTCACTTTTAATTGACAGGGATCCTTCGAACACAAAATATAAGCGCTGGTCTAATGAAGTGAAAACCTTATTTTAATATAAACAAAACAAACTGAACATTACAGAAAAATAAAACAACCTAAAACATTCCGAAAGGGGAGGGAAGAAACGTTGTGAGGCTGACGGTTTGCCATAAAGTATTCGTTTTAATTTGTCCGGTGTCCCCGAACCGGCGCGTCCTCGAGGTCTCCGAGGTTGGCCTTGCGTTTTGGGTGGTACCTTTCAATTTAGTCGCTATCTTAATTCCTATCCCACTCGAGGTCTCTCGTGAAGTTAACTTTACGTCGAACTCCCGTCCTCTCGATGGTCATTTGGCGAGCGTCAAGAACCGCAAAACACTTCGGTAGCCGAAAAAGAAGCGCTACTCGGTCAGATAAGTGATGAAATGAATGAAACGAATCAAACACACACACACTCGAGGGATGAGAAGAAAATCGACCGAAGAACGAACAAATAAAAAGTCGTTTCATTAGCGCTTTTATCGCCTCGCTGGCAGCTACTGGTTATTTCCATATATCGGTCATGAGCCCAGCGATGTTGGAAACCGCGTCCGACACCGGCAGCATTACCGTGTGTGTCATTAAAACAATCCTCAGGAGCGGAGGGGGAAAAACGGGGTGATCCGAGTATGAAACGAACCCTGAACACATCCACACGTTCCGTACGAAATAGAAGAAGTCAACCCGAATAAACACCAAAAACGAAACCGAACCGAAGTTGATTCCATTTTTTCCGGCATCGACAAAATCTTCAAAGATGCCGTTGTCGGTCGGTCACCGCCTTGGCGGCGGGCCTGTTTTGATGTCTCTAAGGCGGCAAATGGCGTGACATCATTTAATTTGGTTTTACCTTACCTCGCGCGCAAAAGGCGCAGCCCGGCGCTGATAACTCTCGGTACAACAAATTGACGGGGAGATTGATTTTTTTTTCGCCCTCTGATGGTCTCCTAATGCCGGGCTGTTAATCTTTCGTCTCGGTGCTTGGTTTTAATTGTTTAACCGAAAAGTGTTTGCGCTACTGAACCATTTTTAATTTTCTACCGCCCTTTCGCCCAGCGCGCGCAGATTATGGGAAAAAACACAGGCAAAAGGTTAGAGGTGCGACCAAACTCTCCCAGCTTCATCTCTTTGATGTTTTGTGTGTGTGTTTTTCAATGTTTTTTTTTTCTTTTTGCTACGTCCCCGTAAAGCATGTCGATTTTGGAGCGCACTATCATCTTAAATGTCGATTCAACGGCGCCGCTGCAGAGAAGCTTTCGACAGGCGAGTGTTTATCATTTGATAAGGTGCCTCGGGACGTCCCGTTTCATCTGCCGCAAAGGTGCCGACGATGTGGGATTTGTTGGAGTTGGTGGAAATTTTGGTGCAACATTTTGCCACTGGAAATGCGATGATGACATGACGACGAGCGCAACTAATATGTTCGGAGAAGTAGAAGAAATCATTAAACTGCGAACCAGCGAACGCGTTGAGTACGACTTCCCATTAAAATCGAGATGCCTTTCCAGTGTCTCCTAACAGCTCACTTAAATTGTAATCTTGAGCTTATAAAAACACCATAGTTTAAGGGGTTTCAATTTAATTTACTTGGGTCACATGAAGCTACGACAAAAATTGAAAAATAACATTAATCCTCTTTCTGAGTCATTCTATTATTTTTGGGTATTGTTTCAATACCAAAACATCTCATTCGCAAATAATTAAACTGTTTTTCAGAGACTTAAAGTAGCAATATTACTATTCGTATTAGGAAAGAGATATTTTTCTCATGTTCAAATTTTGTTGTTCAATATTTTGTTCTTCTCGTTTTTCACATGATTAAAGCCTGGTTTTTTCATGTTTACAATATAACAAAAGCACAGAAACTGTACATTTGGTGGGGTTTTGAAATGAAATTAATTTTAAGTTAGAAAAATACGATAAGTTTTTGTTCGTTTTCCACCTTATAAAGGTCTTGGAATTTGTTTTATTTTTCTCCGAAAGATTCATTCGAAAATCGTAAAAATATATCCCACAGTGAAGCTTTCCAACTGAATTTGTTTTTCAAAATTTTAAAGGTTTGTAAAAAAAGAAAAATCAATTAAATTGGTCAGTTGAAACAGTGATGTAGACATTTAAAATTACGATCGTACAAAACTTCAGGTTAGAACTGTTTTTTGGGAACTAGAAACAGAAATTTAACAATATCCATTTTTTTGTTGTTGAAATTAAAGCTCGTCTACTGAGCAAGCGAATAAAGATAGAAAAACTGTAACGTTAAACATCGTCTCTCATCGATGGTAAGCGCATTATCGCTGACAACGGAGTCTCATTTTTACCATCAACCACTTGGTGGCCCTCCGGCATCGGCGTCCTCAAATTCAACGAACCGATGATCCTAGACAAGCGCCCAATTATCCTTTCGCTCATAACGCCGAAGCGCTTGATTATGCTAATCATATTCCGACACGCACACACACACACACATACACGTCAAACACGCGCTCAGCGCCGTCCCTAATGGCCGCCATTCGTTTCGGCTCCGGTTCACAACCATCCGACGACGTTGTTGCAGAAAACTAATAGCGCCACTAATAGCGGTGGTCTCTTTCGGATCCGCACGGCTGGTACTACCATCGGAGCACCTCGGAAACTGGTTCCCCCCACACCTCTCCCCCGTGGGGCCGAGGGAGACGGATTGTCACTTGTGGCCACCGTCAGCGGCTTCGGCGCTCGGTAATGGCGTAAAAATTAATCATGTGTCAGATGCCATTAGGGTGGACGTGTCCGCGACGCGACGTGTTTTTGCGCCCGCCCGTCCAACCACGACCACCCACCCCGCCCGCACGGGAAAGTGGCACCTCCGTGGTGGGGCCACCGGCGGTGAAAACCGCCGCTCCACCGATACGCATACGATAAATAAATAAAACTCATTTACGCAGCCGGTTTCGGGTCGGACCATCGCGCGGACGCAAAGGACGATTGTTAATTAAATCAACAAAAGCCTTTAAGGAGAATGGGTGCTCGAATGTGTGCGTGTGTGTGTGTCCTACAGCTTCGAACAAAAGGGCAAAAGAAACCTTAAAGGGCCACTCTTGAAACCTTAAGGCGGCTGCTAATTGTAATGGCGGATAAAAAGGCAAACACTGCAGCGGTCGTAAAGCTATTTAGCACGTTATCTGCAGATTTGTTTGATTTTCCCTGCAGATTATGGTGCGATTCTCTACCACTTTGTTGGAATAAGACATCGTCAATGGGTTTCTTTCCCTGGGATAGTTACTACCAACGCATTTTTTATTCTCACGTTCCACTCAATTACCACCAAAGAACGTTGGTTTTCACTGCTGAACTGGAAACCCATCCTTAAGTTAAACTGTCCCGTAAGTTTCTTCTAAGCTTCCTGACACCGTTAGCTATATTTTTCTAAAGGGGGGAGGGTGATCTTTAATTAAAATTCAATTAGACGATGAGAAAGATCGGTCAACTGGTTTGGCCTGCACGAACTGTGAAGAGCAACTTTTATATCTTTTTACACACAACGTTGCTTTATTACAAATGACAAAATGGTGGTGCTCCTGTTACGTTTGGTTTTTTGCTTTAAATGAGTTCAGATAGTTCTTTATACTTTGATAGTTAAGCCTTTTATATTTTGTTTTCATCTTGCAAGGTTTTATGAACCCAGTGCTTATTTTTTCATTGATATGATATTTGATACATATTTTTTAAAGCATTTTTACTTTCACCTTGTTTTCAACTCAAACAGTTAAAACTAATATTTTTATCATTTTTTATCTTGTAAAAACTCTTGTTGTATGTTAAAGAGATCTTTTTCAAATTAACAACATGATGATTAAATAAATTGAACCTATTTCCCTTGGCTTTTTCAATTTTATAATCCACCTGTTTTCTTGCCATTCTAGTTACTCCGCGTTCACACACTACCCTCAACCCCGTCGTCACCCACCCTCATCCACCCTTCGATTCGACAGGCCATCAGCATCAAATCAGCATCTCATAAACGGGTTTTACAAAATGGTTTCATCAATCAAAGAGTCACCCGACGCAGCCACGGTACAGGACGCGGCACTGGCAGGAGACCAGAGGTAAGGTAGGTTCTCAGGGGTTCCCCTAGCTTGTACCCCCCCGCCAAAGGGGAAGCTTTCGTTCGAGCCGGAAATGGGCCATTTGCAATGTGGCGATTTTATCGGTAAGACAAACAAACAAGTTCTCGGTTCGCGGGTTTGCTGAGAAGCCAGGCACACATACACACATTCATACGGGGTGTCCGGCGAGGATGAGATAGTGTTATTACGTTCCCCGATACGATCGGTGCAGTGGAAGTAAATTGTTCTCGCTTCCGACTGCCTGTCAATGGGAGATGAATGAGTTCCGTTTGTTCCAAGACGCAACAATGTTTTGCTTGTAGTGAAATCATGTTTTGCACGAAATTAATGTCGATTAATTGCTGCACGTTACCGCGTTTAGGTCTTGTCTTTTGACTTGTGACGGATAAGTTTAACCATGAAGCTTTATTCCGTTCATACGTTCAACTTATAATTTATAGAGAAAAGGCGCCATATTTCAGCAAATTAAAACTTCTATAAACCACGAGCTTCTTCGAATTTGTCAGCAATTGTTCAATCAAATCAATTGATTCGGTAGCTATTAAAAGTAAACCAACCAAATACACTTATAAATGGTAAACCTAAAATGGAGGAGAAAGAAAAACGCTATTCTTGTGTTTATCTAACCGGCCTCAATTAATCCACTAAACGCAGAAGCCTCCACCCGATTGCTTGGGGGTGAGGAAAGGAAAGTGGTTGGTCAAAGAGCACATCTCTGGTTAAGATTTGCACAGCCCAAAGTAATTGGCTCCCACGGCCGGGCAAAGCTGTGTGCGTTCCCAGCTGGACGACGTTGAGAGTGCGGCCTTTTTCTTAATTGTCATCTATGCCGTGTTTATATTTGCGCTTTACCACCGAAGTGTACTTTTTTTCCACTCCTTTCACCTCCTCCTTTGGGCTTTGCTTTGTTGGACAAGTTTGTGTTTGAACGGCTGATGCTTCCGATCCGCGTACCGCCGAGGATCATCTGCATCAAGGCGTATGAATTCGTGGGTTTCGTTCATTGCAACCGAAGCTCGATTCGTTCGCAAGAGAAAAACTTGGACTTGGAAAAATGGTAGAAAATGTACCGAATATTACAACAAAAGCGTATGAAACCTAAAGCAAACCGATGTGTAATTGTCCGGTAGCCGAACCTCGCTTAACTTTGCTTCCTATTTTTGGTTCACTTGTGATGCCGATCGTACATTGGAAAATTATATTTTACCTTCCCTTTTTTTTTACTTTTGTTTTTTTTTGTTTACTCCTTTCTCAGGGTTTGTTTTTTGTTTTGCGCCTTTGTTTGTCCCATTCCGAAAATGGCCTTTATTTATTACCTCGTCTGGCGGCGACAGCCGGACAACGCGTCTGGAATAGAACAAACGGTGCAGTAGAGAAATGCGCTTCCCGACCCCAAACCGAAATCTCACCGCAAACTGACAGCGCACCCGTGGCCCTATCCTCCACTTTACCCTTTCCTTTCCCTGCGACATCTCGCAGCTCTTCTTTGCATCTCGGACCGCCGGCGGCTACCGCTTCCCGAATTCGGTGACATCAAAAGGGACCGCCACAATCGGACGAGCAGCGATTATGAGTCGCCGACAAACGGCGGATCGGTACCGGTGCTGATTGAATATTATTTAATGTTGTTCCCATGTACTCCGTTGGAACATTACATGAAGGGGTTTTTTTTTCTCGGTAAATTCCTTCAATGACTTTTTATTAATTTTTTTTAGTACACCATAAAAGTGTGCTCAGATAGGCTTTTTTAAACGCCATGTACAACAGAGAAATACTTTGTCAGAGGCCGACTTCCGTTTGCTGATTGAAATGCTTGGTTACCATTTGGTTCAAGTTATTTTTGGTTTAACTTTAATCCTACTAAACGTCATTTTTTCTTCACTTTATAATGTGCAACAAAAGGTTTACTAATATTGTGACAACATTTCAAGAGTTCAAGTTATTTTTTGTTTAACTTTAATGTTAGTGAATTTAATTTTTTTTCTTCATTTTATAATGTGCAGCAAAAGGTTTACTTATGTTGTGACAACATTCCAAGAGTTCAAGGTATTTTTATTTTATTTTAGTGTTGCTGAATGTCGTTTTTTTCTTCATTTGATAAGGTGCAACAAAAGGTTTACTTATATTATGACAACATTTCGTGAGTTGTTATTTTTATTTTATTTTAATGTTAGTGAATGTTATTTTTTTCTTCCATTTATAATTTGAAACAAAATATTTACATATATTGTGACAACATTTCAAGAGTTCAAGTTATTTTTTGTTTTAATCTAATTTTGATGAATGTCGTTTTTTCTTCACTTTATAATGTCCAATAGAAGGTTTACTAATATTGTGACAACATTTCAAGAGTTCAAATTATTTTTTATTTACTTTATTCGTACTGAATGTCATTTTTTCTTTACTTTATAATATGCAACAATAGGTTTACTAATTTTAGTTGAACAAATGTACAACTTGGAATTTTCTAATGTATCCGTAGCTGGTTTCGCATTTTTTCAAATGTAAAATTAAAATAAAAATTGTAGTTATAAGGATGCTTGCAATACTTAGATTGAAACATAGGTAAAACCAGCTGAAGCTTATTTAATGCATGATAGTTTTTCACTTTCACATAAAGAAACTAACAAGTGTTTCCAAGTGTTATGCGAGTTGTTCCAGTGTAACGCATGCAATCGTTAGCGCCATATTACAAAAAGGTAAGCACCACTAAGCCTTTAGCGACCATCTTGGTTTCGTGGCCTCCATTACGCAGCTCATATTTGCCGCTCCACTTGTTCGTACCAAAGAACCACATATGAATTCTGTCATCCTTATGACGGGAAGCGACACACACAACGGCGACTATTCTTTCTGTTCTGCCGTGGTCTAAGCACAATGTCCACATTTACCACCGCAATGCACCGCGTCATGGGACCGGATGTGTGTGTGTGTGTGTTTGCGTCGAAAAATGCTCGGTTCGCGCTGCACTGAAGTGCATTGCGTATAATAGAACCACCGGCGCTCGAACTCCTTGGACGCGATGCATCAAGTAAGGGGGGGACGGGGGACGACAAAATGAAGGAAGTTCGCTCCGTCAAGGATCCGCCGGTAATGGCAAAGGATCTCATACGCGAGCCTTATTGGTTTGCGCGCACCATTGTCAGCCCGGACGCCATCGTCGTCCTTGCCGTGGCCATCATTGTCGCCGGCTCGCCATGGGAAAGCGTTTGCTAATGACGGCTTCATGCGTGTTCCCCCCACTACACTTCACCACCCGCCCGGAGGGGGGTTTGGGTTCGCGTACTGCATCCGGGCACGGTGTTCCGCAAAATGGAAGAAAGGAAAAGCAGCCCACCAAACTGCATAAAGCCGCTGCATGGTGAGCTAATGTTGCCGCCAGACCCGGACCGCACCGCCATATCGTATTTCATCGGGCAGGAATAGGAGAAGAAAAGCCAGCAAAGCGCTGCAAATGACAGAGCGGGAACTAATGCACTCAGGTTGGGCCGGGTCTGTCGTGCCGTGAAACATGTGTGGTTATGAAGTGCCGAAAAAAGTGCAAGGATTGTCGTGCGAAAACACGCCCTTGCACACAAGCGAAGGCACACGGGAGCCAATGCATGTAAGTGTGTTTTATGTACACCTTCGGCGCGAGGAAACCATTGCTGGTAGGCATCAGCTTCGGTGGCATGATTCGTCTCACGACGCAACTCACACACACACGCAGTTGGTAGTTAAGAAGAAAGGATTGCCTTTGTTTAGTGACCGTGAAGGAATTTAATGTGTTTGGTTTTGTAGATAAATGGTTTGTCGGCCGGCGCTATATTATTAAAAATTAATTAGCAAAAGCTAAATCTCATTTCTTACTGCAAATATTATTTAGTAACAGAAGATGTAGAGCAAAAATTATTTTTTTCAATCCTCAAGTTAACAAAATCAAGCATTTACAGCAATAGTTCTAACTGCAAAAGTCAGCAGTTAGGTGAAGAATTATTTTTAACAAAGTTACTAAAAGAGCTTCATTGAATATATTTTATTCTCCGCCGAGATGAAAATTTGTTGTGTCTGGTGAAAATAGTTAAATGCTTTAATGCTTTAATATACTAGAAAAACGTTTTAGAAAACCCGATTACTTGATAGAGGGTGAGAAAGTTGTGCCATTTCTTGCGAACAATACATCTCAATCGCCAAAGCCTTACCAATGCCACTTTCGTCAGACAACCCCGGAAAAATCGTGCCTGCCTTTTTGCCGGGAAACCAAATCGTTCAAATGAGCATTACCCGGTGCGGTTATGAGTGGAAAACGAGCCGCAAACAATCGAACACGGCTACGACTGCTTGTCACAAATGATGTCCTCGCGTGTCAACTGTCAATCGATGGATGGATGGATGGATGGAATCGTTATGCTAGACGAGTGTAGTTTCCACCAGCTCGAATATGGCTTGTGTAGAAGTGAGACGGTTTGTTCTCCTATTTTTCGTGTGTTGGAAAATACTAGCATGGTAAGGAAAATCATCCATCCCGGCAAAGTATTCTTGTTTCCCACACACCAACTTAAATGCACAACAAACTTCGGTTAAAAACATTAGTGTATTTATAGGAGATATTCCTCGTGTGTGGTGTTTTCCTATTGTTCATCGAGCGCACATGTGTGATTGTCGAGGAAGTAAGGGCGCCATCTCATACAAACACATAAAGTGGACTGGTGGCAATCGCATATGCGTGCTCACGTCGTTTGTGTTCAATTTTATTAATGGATGTAATTTCATGTTATTAATCATCATCCCATAAGCACTCCCTCTATCAGCCGAGGGCGGATCGTTCCGAGTTGGCTAATACGCTCAACGCACACCATCGTGACGCTATCTAGTGGAAATGGGAGTGAGAGACCAACCAAATCACTGGCCCACGCACCCGGGACACTTTTCGTCTCGATTTCCCACAGGAACAGAGTGATTTGTAGTCGCTTTTCTCCCTTGCTCGCTTCAGTTCATCTTTTTTGTCATGTTTCATTATAAACTCGGACTTCCATAAACAGGGTCCGTTTGTATCATTTTTTGCTTCAATTTAATTACCACTGAGTTTGAGTTTACACACACTTGCTTTAAGAGAGTAAATAATACAACGGAATGATGTACTCATTTAGTGAAAATTGCTACAAAACTGCCATTTACGGGAGAAAAAAAAGGAACAAACGAAACAAACGGCTAAAGAACACAACCGCCAATCGTTTCCTTCTCGTCATACATCGCTGCTAATGATTGTCACTGAGTTAAACGATCGATGGATCGGTAGATAAGTTTGTTTACGACTTCCGGGGGCGATTAAGGCGTCACTCGTGAGCCGTTGGGTTTTTTGCAGCAAAAAGTGGTTCGCAAATGGCGTACATTAGGTTAATTTGCAAACAGTGCTCGCTGAGTTGGAAGTTACTTGTGCATTGCCATTTTTTATAAGCAATTGTTTAGGTAGTAATATGGACTAGAAGTTTGATAAGGAAAATCTTTTAAATGTAGACAAACATGTTACTGAGTTGAAAATACTATCATTTTTGGAGTTTGACGTATAAACATCGTGAATAATAAATAATCTGGTGTTTTTATATTTTCACAACTGCAAATAAGTACGTTTAATTGTTTAGCAGGTTTGGGCATTGAAACAATCGTGTTCTAAATCAGTAATATAAACCACAAAGTATCTTTTGTGATTTTTTTTTGTTTCTTTAGCGTTCAATTTCAACCTTTTCTACTTGTATTGCAGTTTCTTTTATCTGCTTACTTCATTTTTCCTTAAAGTTCCCGCTGTTCTTGTTCGTTTCTGCATCCGCCAATATTTTTGCCCACATATTTTATGTTTGTGTCACCATTGTCGTCACTCCAAGGCGCCACCATGCCGCGTGTCCATCCGGCACCCAACCATTCCTTCCCCCCGCCCTCTGGCCACATTTGCGGAGCGCAACGAACGGGAAGGCAAATCTTGTTGAAGCAAATTAAATAGACGTAATTTAATCATTCAATTTCGCAGTCTTTCGGCAAGTCTCGTCCGTCGGCTTTGAGGTTTTTTGGTTTTTTGTATTTGTTTCCTGTCTCATCTTCAAACATCAAACGTATGCCCTTGCCGTGTACGTGTTCTTCCGTGTCGAAGCGCCCGGCTGTTGGCTTCTGCTTTGCGCAAAATGGGTCGATTGATTTTGCATTTGGTTCATTTGCTTCATTTGAATACACAAACGAGATGTAGGAAGTCGTTGAAACCGACATCAAAGATGAACTTCTTGCATCATTTTATTTTACTTTCCTTAACTCCCCGAGATGAGATGATAATCGTTTTCATCGATTGCTTGTACTAAGGATAACTGATGGTTAAATATGAGTAGCCAAAGAGAAAGTTTTTGATTTATTGTGATTGTTTAGGGTTTTTCCTAAATATAAACAGTCTAGGAAAATAGGTGACTAAGGATGCAATCGATGTAATTTGTTTTAGATTGAGGCAATCATTTTTATGTTGTATTTTGTTTAGCTAATCTAACGGCATAGTTATAAACGACTTATGAAAATACAAAAAACCAACAATTCTTCTAAAATGGATTTCATATTTAAAGGAAGTATAACACAAGCAAAATTTAATCGACTCTATGTAGCGTCTTCAATCCCGTGGGAGCTTCGTACATCCGGTTTGGTGGCTTTGGAATGATTTTATATCTCTCACAACCATCGCAACAGGAACATGTGAGTTAGAATGTTTGGTTTTTTATGGGCTTCTGTTTCCTGTTTCACAAGGTCGTTCTAAAAGTCTAATTAATCCGCACTGCGGTACTCTCCTGGGAAGAAGTTTTTTTTATCGCGAGTTCGTGCCGTGTATTTCAGCATCATCCATCCGGCGAGTTCTGTCTTTACTTTTCTCACCCAGTTGAGTGTTAAAAGAAAAAAAGATTGCCAAATTTCGGGAAAGATGAAGAGGACTTAACGATAAATTCGAGAACCATTTCATCTGCACCACCGACGCGAAATAAAATGCAGAACAAGGCTACCGTTTTGAAGCCAGCAACCGCATTTAAGCGGGAATAATCGTTAAAACTACACCAATTTGATATAAAATAATTAAACGGGAGGAGTGAGTGAGAGTCGAATGAAACATAAAACACAAATCAGAAGCTAGACGTGAGTCAGAGTTGTGTTGAGTCGGAGAAGTCGCCACAGAACAAACGACCCCGTGGCGTCCACGCTGGCGGCCCATTAACGTTGTCGGCCGACGGGTGGGCCCGCAAGGAACGAACCTCGATGGAAAAAAGCCGCAAAACAAACAAATAAACACGGCGGAAAACGGGCAGCAGCAACGTCCAGCTTCCGCCGCGGGTCGGCGAACGAGCGTCGGGCCCTAAACGAGCCGCGCAAGCGCCACCAGCGCCACTAATCTTCAATGATTTCGCATTCGCCCTGCAGGAAAAATCGAAGGGAGAATGCGGGAAAGGCAGAAGAAGCACCAGAAGCAAAGGCCAAAACCGTTTTCGGTCCAACCGTTCCGTTTGGGTTCGGAGCCAAAGGATTCGAAACAATTGGACAACTTATTGGTCAGCGGGTCGATCATCTGAAGGGTCGGTATCGAAAGAGAAACTGGAGCTCGCAGAGTACGTGCAAGAACAAATCATGCGCTACGAAACCGGACGGGCAGAAGGAAAAATCGACAGAACGAAAAAAAGTAAAATAAAATAAAACAAAAATACAGATATCATCGAGCAGATAGAGCCCTACTAACGATTCCAAATGAAGTAAAACCGATCGCTAACCAACAATGGGTGCGGAGCAGTACGGTGAGGTACCCTTGGAGGTCCTCTGATATCGTCCACAGTTTCCACAAAGACCCAACAGAGCCAAAAATGGAGAACAAGCGAGAGAGAGAGATGGATGGAGTATGTAACAAATCGCTGCTAAAGGGGGCTGAAGCGGGTGGCAGAACGACGCCAGGCCGCTGGATGGCGCCGGTTCGCGTCGCGCGGTACAGCCGCCAGCGCCAGGGGAGAGGGTCACCAGGTGACAGGGTGGCTTGTATTAACATATGTTTAGATACCAATTATTTTGGATTTTATTTCGACCCCAACGACGGGTGCCGCCCGTCTGGGAAACAAAAGGGAAGGGGAGAATAAGCTGAGAATAAAACAAAAAACGGCCGGGGCCCCGGGTCGGTTACAAAAACGGGAGCCGCGGTACAGTATTTGACCACAGAGGAGCTCAAAAAGCGCGCGGTGCGCCGCAACGAAGGGAACGAAAGATTTGCGCACGGCGAGCAAGCGACGAACCCCGTCGAGGATCGCGTCGTTTCTCATTGTTGCTTTTGGCGGCCCGTTTTCTTCGCGTCTTCGCGGGAAATTGAGAGCCCACAAACAACGGCGGGGCCTTACACCGTGGCTAGCGCCATCTAATCGTCCCGCGCTTCTCCCCCCTCCTCCACAACCCTCGTCTTCAACAACGAACGATGCACGATTTCATTTATCATATTTCCTGCCACCGCGCCAAGGTCTTCTCACGGGGTTTCCTAAACGTTTCGAAACCAAATACGCGGCTCGCCCGAAATTAATCATGATGTGATCATTAAACCGGCGACCGGTTTCTGCTCCGGTTTTTTAAAGGCATCCGGGGCGCTTCACTTCGATTGATCGATTGACTTTCCAGCGCGGGGTGAAAATCATGTCCAGCCCGACGCGGCAGGAAGTGCGGTACAGCTCGATCGTAAAGCCGGTCATCTTTCGTTCGGACAAAACGGAGAGTTATTTCGGTCTTCTTCCAGAGTCACAATTCACACACTGGAGTGAAATATTTCGCCACCGATGGGCAACGATAAGCCTTGTATCTCACAAGGTAATCACGCTAATTAATTAGAAACAAACTAAGGTGTATGGAATTCCTTTCCGAGTGCTTGTGAGGCATCGCTCCATGATTTAGGGTTACCTTTAAAACACACTCGAGTCGGTTGATTTTTTAAAAGTGTAGGTGTTAGTTTTATTTCAACTCTGCTTGGTGCTGAACGATTTGTCTGACGTTTGATAAAACTGGTTAAAAAATTTAAAACACATGGCCCATTTACTTCAATTTACACTGACGGAAGTCCAGGGTACCTTCCACTTGTTGAAAAAAAAAAAACACCCGTAGCCTTAAGTGCGCTTGTGCGCGGCTCATTTAATAACGGTTCCGCCGGTTGACTTTAAGGTGACACCATTATTATGGTTCCCTTTTTTATTTTGTTCTTATGTTGTTTCCTTACCTAACCAAATGAAAAAAAACCCCTAAACGGTAAAGAAAACCGAAACTATTAAAACCTATCCTTCCTCGAGCTTCTAGCGTTATCTGTCACATTCGATCGGCTCGTTCGGCCACCGGGTGGCGGCGGCCAAGGACGACGGCGTACGGAGTTTTTTCTTTCGGTCACCTGCCCCACACACGCTGGCCGGGTCTCAGGTTTCTCGCTGCTGATTAATATTGCAAGATTACGGAGGCCCCTGGGAGGGAGCGAGGGAGAAGGCCCCCTCTAACGGAGGAGGAGGTGCGCCTTGTAATGCTATACCGTTGATCGGCTCGATCGCCGGCTAACGGAAGCGACATTTTATCCGAAATGGTTCCCCCGACGAACGGACGGGAGAACCGAAAACCGGAGCGAAGAAAGAGAGCGAGAAGGGTACGCTAAGATGTTTCAGTTTTGTTTCCTTCCTTCGGGAGAACTGGCCGGCCGGTGTGCTCCCGTTGGCCGTAAAGATGATGTTTATTGAGCACCTTCGGGCGGCTAATTAGCGGTAATATATTTTGTTTATGTTAGACCGTACGCTAGCTTATTGCGGCAGCTCGTTAGTTAGATCAACATTTAATAATATTTAACGTTCTGTGCTGCAGCTTTCTTGTTGAGACCTTCGTGAACGAAAAAGGCTGTGAACACAATGTTGCTCGGAACCAACTCCACTTCCTCCTAGTTTATATTTGCTTAAGGTTTCAACAATTCGTTGAGGTGATCATTAATCATTGTGCAGTTTAAAATAAGCTCCAGTAAGAAAGAGATTAACAGCAGCTTACACTCAAGGTAACAAGTAAAGCTGTTAAAGATTAGATAACAAGATTGAATAGTGTATGTTGGTAAATTTATAATAATTAACTCATCCCCATCATCATTATTTTTGCAATCAATTTATTCGATGGAAACAAATAATCCGTATGTATATTATTTTGTCCCGCATTTAATCAATGTGAGAAAGCGGGAAAATTATCCTCAATCAAAAGGATACTTGCTTGAACCGGGTCAACCAGAACCGAACGGTAACACGATATATTGAACGGAAAGGGCTTATGGAGAAAGAGAAACAACCACCGAATGTTTCAGTAAAAAAAAAGGGAAACAAAAAAGTAAATCGAACTAAAGACAAACCTCGAACCAATAACAAACTTCGCCCAAACGAAGGTTTTTAAAAGGAACTTAAACTGTTTCGCCCTCCGCCGTTGATCCCAAACGCAAGACGATCAACAGAAGAACACGATCCCGTTCCACCCGGATTTCTGCCCCCAATCACCCTCCCCCCGCAGCAGACGTAGACGGTCGGCATCGTAAAATGTGGATGTTGATTCAGTTTAAACACTGCAACCCACCCTCCCCGTGCTGTGTGTCCTCTCCTTCGGCCGACACTGGAGCCGGTTGCCGGTGTTTGGTGTTTGCAAAAATAAAAACACACCAAACGTAAGGCGGCCCTACGCGAGCGGCGTCATCGTTGGCGTCGTGTTCCGTCGTGCGTCTTTGGTCGTCGTTGGCGTCGGATCAAGACTTTGATCTCTTCCTTCGCTACAAGCGCCGCTCTTTAACATCCAAAGACCTCCGCGCGGGGCGACAAACTGAACCGATATCCGGCGGCGGCGGCGGCGGTCCGAACGAGAGGTGAAAATAAAAAATAACGAGAGCAAACTGGGGACCGAGGAAAAGAGGAGGGTAAGTCGGGCGACAAGCTCCCCAACAAAAAACAAGCAAAGGGTCTCCACAATGTAAAACTCTGCGGAAGGTAAATCGTGCTCCATTGGACATTTTATTTAATGGAATTGGAGTATGCGAAAAGGAAATGTATGTTTTATGTTTTTTTGTCTCTCTCTCTTACTCTCTCTCTCTCTCTCTCTCTCTCTCTATGTGTTTGCAATCCTGGGTGCTTCATCTTTCTTCGGGAAAGCTGTAAAATATTTCTCTCAAATCCCACCAACTGCGCCGGGTTCTTAAAGCGTATCGAGCTTGAGGAGGCAAGTGCCTTGGGAAGCTTTTGGTAGGAGCTGGGAAAAGGAAGAATGAGTGAAAAAGGCAGCTGAAATCCTCTGGTGCTGCCTACACGCATGTGATGCAGCAAAATGCAAGCACTTTAAAGCCACACCGCACGGAGAAACATGCGCTTGAAGATGTTAGAGCCTCCTCAATGCGAGTTCTCGTCGCTTATTGATCCTTAAGGTCAATGGGTATCACAATCAATGGAGTTAAAGCAATTTTTAATTATATTGAACTTTTTCAAATTTCATTATTCTGTTCTAATTTCATGTACTTAAAACGTCTTTATGCATTTAACAATTACAACCATTTATTTTTATTTTACATGGCTGAAAAAATAGGCTAACAATCAAACATAAAAATCGATAATTCGAATTATCTATTTTTGTTTCACTTCCAGGTTCTAACACTCATCGATTTGTCTAAAATTCATCTATTTATTTGTCTTCTATGAGCAATTTCTTTAAGTTTTAGTTACGTGGGAGAATAGTTACTGAATGGGGAATTATATTTCAACAAACAAGTTGTGGAATCTCAATAATTATTTATTATTACAGTTATTTTAAATTCCAAAAAATTTACGAATTTTAATTCTGCCACCTTCAATTAGATTTTTAAAAGAAAATCCATATCTTCTGATGAACAAAATAGATCTTTTCGAGCACATTCAGTAGCACGATTTGTAACATGAAAATAAACTCACTCGTTACAGCACCACTTTGTCGGAAGTTGTTCAT
The DNA here is from genome assembly GCF_943734705.1 of Anopheles coustani. Lineage (NCBI taxonomy): Eukaryota > Metazoa > Arthropoda > Insecta > Diptera > Culicidae > Anopheles > Anopheles coustani. The sequence continues at coordinate 87,150,463 of NC_071288.1, forward strand.
CTTTTCCTCCCATTTTCCCCCTTCGCCAACATCCACCTTCATTCCTCAACGCATGGTTAGGATTAAGCGCTTTATTTTATATCGTTTTAAGTTGCAACGCGGTCCGAGTATTTGCTTTTTATTTGCTTAAATAAATCTTTTCCCCGCGTGTCGTGCGAGCTCGTGCTGTTCGCCACCAAGCCACCGATGGCCACACGGCTGTAGGGATGCTGCTTGTGTGCAGTTTTCTTGCCAACCAACCAACCTTGTGTTACGTGTTTTATGTTTCGCTCACGCGGGCCCGAAAGCGGGCGTTTTTCTGCGTGGCGGCATTTTTCGTTTCAAGTAAAGCTCTGTTCAAAATCTCAAGGGGGATGCTTTAGTGGAGGGGGGGTTGCAGTGAGCAAAGTAATATTGATATTCATTTTTATTGATTGCTAGTAATCATTACCATCACCCGGCGGCAGAATCACTTTGCGGTATTTCCTTTTTCTTCGCCTGAGAGTTTATGTTTTCCCCATTGGAGGTTGGAGTTACCCGGCTCGTTGGGTGGGCCTCCCTCCCGCCGCCGATTGGTTTATTATCATTAATTATCCACGCCGGCATACACAAGACGGAGCGCCATGGAGACGACACCGAAGGTGGCAGAAGAACCTGGCGGGGTTAAAATACTTCCTCCCGGTAAATTTCAACTGACACAAGTGGAATTTAAAGACAAATATAAATACAATATTGTTCAATTTCAAGTACCACGATACCTGATTCAACCCGAATACCAAGTGTTAGATAGGGTTAAGTTTAAGAAATGGATTAAATGCGGTAAAAATTGGCAACAGCGATTTGTTCATCTAATAAATCCCAACCGGGCAACCAATGCCTTCGATACAGTTTGAAAATACAATAGAAGATAGAAGAACTAGACAGAGATAGGAAGAGTGGGCTCTTAGAAATAGCTCCAAATTACCTCGATCTGCACAAAGTCAACGCACACAGGCACCAAAATGCGCAACAAACAAGTCGCAGATTGCATCCGGCCAGGGTTGTTTTTTGGGGGTTTCGATTCGTATTGTTCATATGAGATAGCGGAAGAAATCAAAAAATTTGTGTTACATACCCACACGGTGGAGGCATCGCCAACCTTGAAGATAAGAGAGTAAACGGGTATTAATGACACTGGTAAATGAAGCTGGTACGAAGGTGTTTAATCTAAATATGGTTTGAGACATGGTCGTCCGTCGTCGTTATCGTCGTCGGTTTTGGGGTTTTGCGGTTCCCGAATATATTTTTTCTGAATTAAGGGGATTCCAAGGGTAGACAATATAATATAAACATATCTCCGATATTAATTGAGATAATGTTGTACAAATTAATAGATAAAAAGTGCTCTTAAAAATAGAAATGCTTGGGAAAACTTTCCATCCGAACTCTGGTCCAAAGCTGGCGGATGTTTCATTTAGCAAATTACTAATGAACGGCTCGAAATGGGTTGCGTTGGGAACATCCAGCATCCACTCTTCCCATCGGGGAAAAGGAGTTGGAAGCCACCTTTACGCGAACGCCCGAAGACCACCCGAGGAGTATGAAAAATAGCCGCTCCACTTCACGGAAAACAAATATTGCTAACCAGCGTTATGATTTGTGTGCCGGCGCAGAAGGGGGCTTAAAGAATGAGGGGGGAAAAAGAAAACCCCGCACTTTGTTTTAGGATGACCAACGATCGCGGGACGCGACGCGAGACGCTCGTGAGGATGTTTTGCTTATTTGCTTAACATTAGGACCCAACGTCAAAAGCCGTGGAATGAGACGTGGAGGAGGAAAGGCAGAAAACAACCGCTACATATTAACAACCTTCAAGCCACGGTTCGTCCGTCCCGCATTCTCACCCATTCTGCCTCCCTTTTGCGCGTCCTTTTATCCCCCCCTGGTCCGCTTTCCCCGTGCGTATCCTGACAACAATCGAGCATAAATCAATAAATGGCGCCATTATTATTGATACCTTTCGTTTCCACTTGCCAGCGGAGTTTCAGCGCCGCTGCTCGTTCAGCGGATCATCGTTGCACTGCCATCTCATTATTTTCTTCCACCCCGATCAGCTTCCCACCCCAGCGCCCCACCCCTGCGGAATCGGGGTGGTTTTTGCCGGTCTGCTGCTGCTCAGGCGAAAACCAAACCGCCCGGCTTCGTCCTCGATGGTGATTTGTTCTGACGATGGCGTCTAGAAGTGGCGACCAAAAGGGGAAGAAAGCAAGCCAACTAAAAGGGAAAACATATCGTTTGCACGCCAAATCCGACAGTCGGAATTCAATTTATGCGCCCGATTTTCGGCGGGCCCTTTTACCTTGCCTTTTATCGTGTCGCTGCTTCCCCCGGTAGTATCTTTTCGATCGACATTCGGCCGGCTCGGTTTCGGCCGCGGTTTTTGTCGCAGATCGCGTGGAGTGGTGGCGGCGAAGATAAGGGCGAAACGGGAGGGGCAAAATGATGAGCAAAACAAAACCGAACCAACGGGCGGGACGCGACATTCGTGGCCAAACGGTAACGCCGGCTACAAATATTTTCGCTTGTCGGGACGCGATCTGGCCCCGGGCTGGAGTAATTTATCTAGCGCGGATGTTTCCATCAACGGTAGCCAGGGCGCAGCAGGAGAGTTGGAGGAGTGGTTTTTGTGGGGGAATTACAATGTAGAAATTTTTTACTGAGCAACTATGTAGTTCTTGCAATGGTAAGCTTAAAAACAATATAATTAAACAAGACAACAATATACGAGGCTCGTAGCAAAAAGAGTGCTTATAAAACTCCTGTACCTTATCCTGAAATGAACGATAAACAGTTCAAAGCAGGAGAATAACTCAGGCGACAAATCGGACTGTTCAGTAGACGATCAGTTTTTAGATACTGAAAGTACAGAAGTACTGTTTTCTTGTATAATTTATTTAAAATAATAGATCTAATTGCTGAAGTCTACACCCTTTTTATGTTATGTATGTATCTAGCATGCAAAACATTATAAAAAAGAATGAATAAGCCATTTAAAGTGTGACCATCAGTAAATTGAACCAAGGAAAACATCAATTTACTTATAGTCACACTTTATTATGATTGGAGAACACATTGTTTCTTTGTAATTGTATTCTATACTCATATAAGTCTAATTTTTCAATTAATTCAGTTTGAAACTACCATGACGTATAAAACAGAATCAAGTGCCCATTAATTTAAATGCAAAGATTTTAAGATTGACCCAACCTTGGAAAATACATGTATTTTAGCGAATGTACGGAAGTTATGACTAAGAACAAGATGGTCAGTGTCACAAAAATAAGCAGTAATCTCCCAGAAATGGAATAAATTTGGTTCCAAGAAATAACGTTAAATGTTTTGTGTATTTTATAATAAAAAAAAAGCCAGGAAATTTGGGCTTTCAAACTTATATCAAATACTGCATCATAAATCGAGACCAGTTTTTGACAAATTATTTTAACAAGAACGAATTAATCCGACTTCCATAGAAGATATACATCATAATAACCCATTTTACTTTTGAATGAGATAAGCCACAAAGTTGTACAAATTTTGTTGTAGTCTATTATCCACTTTAATTGGTTGCTTTCAATGTGACGAACAATTATTCATACGCCATCGTTATAGATTAATGTAAATGACTCCTTAATCAATGCGTAAGCAAGAAACGATGATTCTCCTTAATTCCTTTGATCATCGGTTCAAACCACTCGACACTTGTGGAAGAAGCAAAGCTGAAGTGGAAATCCAAACGGAGTGCATTCCTTCCCCCGCAGTAACAAAGACATCTCGCTTCAATTATCTCCGGGTTGTTTTTTTCCTTTATACATTTATCTTGAGAACACTCGAACTCGGCGCGTTGATGCATCTCATTTCACCACTCCACCTTTCCCATCTCGGTATCTCGTTATCTGGGACCCTCCGCCCGGTTTTGCGGTGGTGGGCATTTTACCCATTTTAATGAAGATGCCACCGAACGGAACGAGGCAAGACGCTTGGCTGTCGGTTGAAACCGAAACGAACGACACGATTTGTCACTGCCCATTCAATGCTCGCCCCGCGCGAGATAAACGGAAAAATGCGAGGGGTTTCGAAGCGGGTGCATCCGAAAGGCACGGGTTTGTTCGAACCGGGAGGTCCGTGGCCATTTTTCGTACGCCTTCGGGCCTTCGGGCAGGTGTTGGAACCGCGAACGAGATTTCGTTGATCGGCCCCGGAATAGTTCAATAAAGCGAGGGGTACAAAAATCTTCAACCGACCACATGAGCTCATTAGCTTTTCCCTTTTCCTTTCGTGTTTATTAATCGATTTCCCCCGGCGAGGTCCCGGTCCTCGGCTTGCTGCGGGGTGGTCTCAGCTGGGATTGTCCTCATTATCGGCAATTAATATGCAGAAATCAAGCCCCGGCGATCGGTGTTGCATGGAAGAGGAAACAACCAAATCGTACCCCAAATGGAAGGAAGCTGGATCCCAGGATCATCGGGTGGGATCAGAAAAATCGACCTCCGGTCGACCCTCCGGAGGCTCGCGATCGTGCGAAGAGAAATGTAGAAAATGTCGCCCCATGTCATCGGTTCCGCGCGCTGCAAAGGACGCGTCCCCGACTCCAATAATCCACGGCGAGCGGAGAATCCGTTCCGAATGGAGTAATTAAAATTACCTTCTTTGTGTGGGTTTGGTCTTTCTTTCCCCCGTACGTTAATCGTCCGTGTGGCGAACGGGATTGGAGATTTTTATTAACCACTTCGGTGTCATCGAAACATTTACTCATTCTTTATCTTTACGTTTTTCCCTCCGTTGTTTCATCCCAAGGTGTGTGCGAGATATTAAACGGGAAAGCTCTTCGGTTTTGGGGAAAAAATCTTTTCAATTTGAATTCAACATTTTGTCCCATCTTTTACCCAAACCCCACGTTGAGGTGGTTTCAATCAGGTTTTTGGGGTTTTTGCGTCTCCTCTCGATTTCGAATGAACCGTTATTGATTCAAAATGTTCATCAATATTCACTTCGCTAAACTCGATGGAACGGTTTGAGGTTTTCCTTGTTCCAAACGAATAAAGAAAATCAGAATCTGACCTGAGAACGGAACCGAAAATCTCGAAGATCGATGCACAAGCGTCCCCTGATCGAGGGACCCTGACCCCCTTCCCCCTCTTTTCAGCATGTTTTCCCAACGGGTCATTATTTTGTGCCTCCGCAATTTGCATGTGCACTCGGGTTTTCACACGCCCGTCGCCCCAAAAACAAGGCCATTGTAGGTGATGTCGTCCTGTCGCCAGCAATCCAAGGTCCAGCGTCCAGCATCAGCATCGTGTGGCGACAGGTTCGCCCTCGCTCACCTCTCCTCGCGGACCCTTCCCGGGCTTGTGTTGTGGCGAACATCCTCACCGGGGAACCTGGCCGGGGGTCGCGTAAACAAATACGCTGGGGGTAGCGCGATTTAATCAGCTCGGTTCCGACCCCGGGCGCCCCGGTCCGCTCGAAAGACGAAAGACTCCAACGCATGCACGAGCGACGAACCTCCGCGCCAGAAAAAAAGGGCAGACCGATCAAAAAGAAACCACCACGAACGAAGCAGGAAAAAGAAATATTTATAATTTTTCACGAAAGGAAGCGAAAACGGTTATATGCACGCATACATACACACACACACTGGCACAAACAGAGAGAAAGAGTGAGAGAGAGAGAATAAAGACTTACCCGAGAAACCCGGGCTACGGACGGAACGATGCTACAAAACTGTCCTATATCGAAGAAATCAACATAAATAATGTGGCGCCCGTTGGACCCGAAAATGTTTGCAGAATGCGCACGTTAAGCGACCCCGCACGAGAGAGGGGGAGAGGGGAGGGAACCTGTGAGGAGGGTTGTTCGTATTCTTTTTGCCTCTGTTTTTTTTGCATTTTTGCCTGACCAACTTGGTAGGCCGCTTGTTTATATTCACATTTTCCTTCGTTGATATTCCCTTTTAAAGAGTTACTTCTGCTCTAGATGAGGACTTTTTTTTTGTGCTTCTCGTTCCCTCTCTTTTGTGGCTCGTCAGTCTAGGACCATGGCGTCATGCAGATTCTTGTCAAATCCGGCACTATTTCCTCCCCCGCAGAATGAAAAACTGCGGCGATCGAAATGACACCCAAAAGCAAAAAGTGACTTAACAGGAAAAGAAAACGATCTTTGAATTTCATCGTCGTCCTGTAAATACTACCTTTTTACATGTTAACATACGTGCGGAAATTCTCTTGCTCCTTTTTCATTTTGTGAAAATGATTTTATATAAATATATTTTATGTAAATGTTACGTTACTTCATTACATGTTAGCGCGAGTAGTAAATCAATAATGGTGAAAGCTGAACACTTACCTGCAAGTAAAGAAAAGAGAGAAGACAAAAAACAAAGAATTAGAATTGGTTCATCTTTTGTGACAAAGAAACATGTAGAATAATGGTTATAACATTGGTTGAACAGCTGGATGAAAATGGTGTTAACAAACTGACTTGTAAAAGTTCTCATTGTAAAAACAATATCAAAAAACCGCTGAACGAAAAACAAACGAGTTTGATCGAAATCGTTTTTCTTAGCATAACAAACTGCTTTGCCCGATTAGCTAATAGAAACATTAGCTTCCAGTGCGATCCCCGATCGAATGCGCCCGATCGGAAAACTTAACACGGCGTAAAGATAATGTTTTCCCGATGTCGAACAAACTCCTTCGCCACCGCTATCGCCACACACCACCGGCCAGCCAGGGGGCCGGTTGTTGAGCAATATAATTCATCGCATAAATTATGGCCCGAGAAACAAAGCAAAACAGCGCATGCCCGGCCATCTTATCTAGCCGCTTTTTTCTCAACCTCGTCCGCCGGGTTTGCGGTAGTCGTGGTCGCCGTCGTCCGTGATGTTCCCAACCGAGAGCCCCACGATATCGGATTATGATGATGAATAAAGGCACATTAGGTGAAGCATATTAATGGCGACAGGCTCTCCCTTTCCACCCTCCCCGCTGGCTGTTGAGTTGGAGGCGGTCGGACTAACACCACGACCCGTTGCGGATGGTGTTTCTGCTAACGATAAGCTTCAAACTCCCAGGAGATAGGATGAGGGGTGGGGTGAGGGTGGTGGGAGTGAAAAAAGGTGCACGGAATAGTTCACAGTCAATTAGGTGCGAGTTTGGTGTTTTTTCTCGTCTTGCAATGAAGCCTTTCGTTTCCTAAGGTAAGTGTCTATCTTGATTACACTTCTGTAGAAGGTGGAAAGTGAAAAATCGTAATCGATCATAATTTTTCTTTCCAATGGCGTGGAAATTATTTCATTTAATAAACAGGGACCAAATATGGGTAGGAAAAATGTCAGAAACCTTTCAAAATGAGATGAGTTTGTGATTCCGATTTTAAAGAGATTGTCTAACGAAAAGTTACCTACTCCATTGTACTCTCGTCTTCGTAGCGTTGTATATTTTTCCCACACTTTTTCCTCCGATTGCTTGCATTATCTAACGACAATGATGTCTGTTCGTATGCAATTCGTTTCGATTTGATTTAGATTCTTTTCCCATCCCCAAAACTCCCTCCGGTCTCGATAACGAGATAATCATCCGTTTGGACGCATCTGGCTGGACGGATCCGAGGGTTCACGCTCCAAGGAGTCTCCTTAAGGACGAAATGACCGTGCGCGAATCCTGCGAGGAGAGGCACACAAATCATAAATAATTGATAATTATCGTTATGGTGGAAGATCGTTGGAGCACCAAGCTTTCATATTGGCTCGAGGGGCTCGCGAGTCGCTTCTATTCCGGTCGGGTTTTACTTCTTTCCCGCGTGTCGGTTCACCTTCGGTCGTGCCAAATAGCCCGGGGACTCAACCGTAGGGAGGAAACCCACTGGAAATGGGGCTTGCGTGACGTAAGGAAACGTGGCCTTTGCGCGCTGCCCCATCATCATCCGGCGCGGAAGGAGAGTTTGTTTGTTTAAGCTGTCCAATTTGGCCGTTCTCTGTGGTTTTTGTTTTCTTTTCCCTTCGGATCTCTTTCTCTCTTTCTCCACTCCAGAGCGCGTTGCGAATCGTGGCGAAACCGTTGAGGCTAAAGATGTATTTAACGCAAAGGGGAGGGGGGAAAGACCCACACAGAAAGTCTGGGGAAAGGAGAGGGCCGGTTGTAATGTCTCGCGTTAGTCAGGCGCCATCGTGAGGCGCCATCGATTAACGTATTTGGTGGCCCACGGTCCCACAGACAGGTGTGAGCGTTCCTTCCGTTCGCCATTTGTATGTCTTTTGTTTTTTTGTTCTTTGTTAACTCCTTTCCATATTTTTCTTATGCCCATTCTTCTGTTTAAAACAATTAGCTGCAGTTTTTATTAAAATTAATCAACGGAAAGTAACTCCAACACAACAAAAGGAAAACTGTAAAAAAACAGTCAGTAAGAAAAATAAAAAGGCAAGTTTATTTACAAATCAAACAAAATACACAACTAAAAAACGAAACGAAGAGAGAAAAAGGCCAAACGATCATCCCGAAAACCTAATCCAAAAATTATGTCGATCCGGTTTGGAGGTTAGTGACAATCGATTTGTGTTCGGCATTAGTGCTTCATCACTAAGTCACCCTCGTGTTTGTGTGTGTGTTTGTTTGGTGCTTGGAGCCCACCCAAGACGATTCCGAAGCACACATAAGCTCAAAAAAATGGCTGCCAGGATGGGATTGCTGGGCAATAAATTCATAAAACCACAAAACCACACGCGCTTTCAAGTTGTCAGATTCCGAGATGGTGCGATAACGATTCGCAACGGTGGTGATGATTGGTTCTTGTTAACAACGGCGGTTCAGTTTATTTTTCTACACACTACTTGATCGATGGATGGGGTGAGAAAAGGTTTGAAAGAAAAGAAATGCCAAAAGGCACCTTGTGTCCTTAAAATATGCACTGTGGATCATATAATTTTAATCGTATTCAAGATGGGATAGTATTGTCACAAAAATACCTGTAAGGAAAGATTCCCAACGTACTTGAGAAACGTAGAAACAATAAGAAAAGTCCACCTCGGAAACGGGGCGCCAGAAGGCAGTTTACAATTATTTATGAATTATTTGTTTTTGCCCGTTTCTTCCGATTTTCCCATCCATTTTCTTTTGAGGATTGGGTACCCTCAACAACCACGGAAGAAAAAGGAGCATAAAAGGAAACAACCGAAGTCGAGAGTGAACAGGATGGGTTCATGAATCCGATCGTTGGTGCCATCCATTCTTAGCGGACCAGCTCTGGTGGATTAATCTTGGTCCGGCAGCATTCAACATGGGACCACCTCTGGGATGGAAACGGCCGGTTAACTCCTCCCGCGTAAGGCTGGAAAGACGATCCAAGGGATTCCACGGAGAGCTGGTCGTGGCCACCACGCTGCAGCCCGACGCCAGACGATCGGCGACGATAAAGCGCTTGAGAGCGAGACCTTCGGGACGTGGATGGCGTTCCGACTCGGCCGGGTTCAGCAAGATGCAATGAACTGAAGGGGCTTTGCAAGCATCATCCTGTGCCATCCAGTGCCTGCACCGTGTCCTTGGCAGGAAGAACGGTGGCGGTGACGGCGAGGGTGGTCATCGTCGTCATACCGAGCGGGGTTTTTCGCGTATTTAAATGATTACGAATCGTGCCCCGAGATGCCGGTGGTGGATAAATTGGTCACGCTTTTCCGCCGGCCATCGGATGGAGGGAGGGGGCGAACGGGGAACAGTTTTCCTCCCGATCGCCAGACCGTCGCCATTGTGATTCTTGGGCGCCGTCTGCGCACGCGGTTCTGGACTGGTCCGCCCGTTCCGATCGCTTCCGATAGACCACCGCGAATAAAATGGGCAGCTTTACGAGACGGAACGAAAAAGGGACGAGACAGAGGAATTCACGAGGGGGGAAGGTCGTAGCATTGTGGAAAAAGAGCTTTTTGAATAGTTTGGAGGGCAAGTAGTGGAAGTACAGCGTGGTAGAACTATCCTTTCTATTCCTTCTCAGCCTTCCCATAAAACAAGGATAAGGACAGAACGTAAAGAACAGGATCGAAGAACAAGCAAAACAGCATACAAAAACACACGACCAAGAAGGAGTGCCACCCACTGCATTTTGATTTCAGAATCATTATTCTCTCCCAGCGCTAGTCGTCTCGTTTTAGCATTTTCCACTTGATCATTTATCAGTTTCGTACACGTTCGTTGAGTTGACTTGGAGTACGAAAAGCAAGAGGCAAAAAGGAAACCAACCGACACGAAAACCGACGCCGAGTGGTTGCATTTCGCGAACAGGTTTTAACTAGACCGGACACCGGGGGTCGTAAAATGGATTCAGCTTTATGGAATTCATTTGACGCCGCCTCGCTGAAATACAGGAATTAAACATTCAGCTCGCTTTATGAAAGTATAAAACCACAACCTGAGTTGGTTGCATTAAGAATGATTTAGGTTCTACTACAAGCAATTATTTTAACTTCATGTATAGGTTGCTTTATTTCTGAGACAATGGAATTTTCGACTTTGAAGAGCTTTAACCATAAGAAGTAACATAAAAATATCTTTAATATTTAATTAGAATGAACTATCAACGCTTGGTGGACAAGGTTTTCTTAAGGAGATGATTGCTACTTTTTTTGAGTGTTGCTTAATATCTGCAAATTAAGTTCATACCAAAATTGTTTTTTTTTTCATACCAAAATTCTAATTTTTATACGTGAGCAGATGTGAAATTAAAACCTAATTTGATAGTTACTCCAAAGAGAAAAAAGATTTAAAACGATTTGGCATTGGCATATCGATAATTTAGTTTTTAATGTAAATTGTTTTAGAGATAAGAAATTGAAAGAATCTTTCTTGGTGTACTTCTTTCAATTTTCATCAGTATGCTTCAGTTTTCAAATTTACATTTTGTTGTTGGATGGTCGAACTTTTTACTGAAGATCATGAGTTTGCTCATTGGTTTCATTTCCAGAAGTTTCTTTTTATATTTCTTACAAATTCTGTCAAATGCAATTGTGTGTGATGAAGGTATCAGTAATTAAATTGTGTACTATTTATTTTGTCAATAGAATAGGGATTTGGAGATTAAAGATATATTTTGGTGTAACTAAATTTCCTTAATTTTGGAGTGGAAGTAAAACAGAACATAAAATTATGAAATGGAAAATTAAAGTATAAGAAAACATAAAATAAAAAAAAAGAGTGTTTAAGCATTGCTAAGACGTTTTAAATCGAGTAACTAATGGGCAATTCACAAAAGTGTGTGTTAATTCGATTTGGTACTGGTATAGACCGTAACGGTCCAAAACACTAGGAACTCCGGTTTGGATACCCGCAGCCATTTCCCACACTTGGCGTGTGTGCAAAATCAAGCCCGATTGCTAAAAATTCTGCACCACTCTCAATTGAGGCGACTCTCTGATTTGTCCCATGCTCCAGGCGCACCCTTTTTCTTACGCAGACTACGTGGAAGAAATATGTCGCTAGTAGGCAGCACTAAGACCCGCTGCCCGCTGCGCAACTTCAAGCAGACATCGGTCCGAGGCGAAACAAAACCCATCCACCACCCGCATTGAAGCGAATCAAGTGAAATCAAGTTGCCGAAAAGTTTCAACGAGTTACCGCCCCTACCCCCATCCCAACGGCCATCTCTCGTTTTGTCTGTGTTTTTTGATCAATTATTCAATTTCAGCTCAATTGGACGCAGTCGGGGTTGAAGCCGTTCCGATCCAATTGTCCCCGAAACAAAAAAAATACGAAAGAGTGCTCCCGTCTTTCTCCCCGCCCGGTTCGGTGTCAACTTTTCCGATCGCTTCATCAGGGCGGGACACAAAGTGGGTTCGGGGTGACGGTGGGCAGATGCTTGAAAATGATTTAAGGTCGTCCGACATCATATCAAATTATGTTTCACTGTCGTCGTCGTTGTTATTGCCATCGATTTCTTCGAGGGTTCCCGCCGGTTGAACATTCACCGCAAGACACTCTCCCTTTCGCGCTGCTTTTCCCCGATTGTGTCCCCGCCTTTGTTTCAATCCCTTTAAGCTTCTTGTTTTATTATTTCTCCCAAAAATTGGATGCTTTGTTTTTCCATCCATCATTCTTGCATTGGGCCGAAAATCTAATTCCTAATGTCGATCCATGTCGGACGCCAGCATAAGTTCCAATTTATTCCCCCCCGCTTTTTTTTTTTTTTGTTTGTTTGTTTGGTTATCCAGCTTCTCAAACACATGTCAAGTTGTTTTGTTTTCTGATTTTCAACCATGTTTTTTTTTTGTCTCCGGCGCATCCTTGGCCCGCCGAAATAGAACGCGCGCAATGTGAGGTTTTTATTTACGAATTCCAGAACCTTTTTCCCCCTTTCAAAGTTCGGAAGCGGCAAAGGAGGTGGATGATTTTTGTCAGCACAAACTAAAGCCAAACGGGCCCAAAGGCATCGCGGTTTTGGGAGAAAGGATCGATAAGGATGCCGGAAGAATGTCCCCGGTGCGCCAAACGGCGTCCGGGACGGCGAGAAAAGCCGAGAAGCGTGCGGGTTTTTGCGGGAAACAAGCATTTTATTATGTCAAACTTCGAAGCACTTCGCGTTCGCGTTTGACGGACGTCTCTCATGCCTGTCCTCTCCCCCTCGGGGTGGACGTTTGTGGGGGCCGATGATCGACAGCTTGGCTGACATTTGGAATGATTCCCGTCTTTAGCTTTTTTTCGTTCCAATCTCGTCGTCGTCGCACAATGGAATGGAAAGATGGTGGTGGCGGAGGGGAAATGATAGACTGGAGGTGGAAGGGTTCTCCCTTCGATCGAAGGCGACGTCGGAAGGAATGCAAACGCCAGACCGCGCTCGCTCGCGCCACATTCGGATCCCGATGGGTTTTCGGTCTGGCGTTTGGGAATTCTCTTTTTTCTTCCGAATAGATCGAAAACTCAATCGAACGCCAAGATCCGAACGGGGGAAGGACAAGTAATAGGAGCCCCCCATCCCCGTCCTTGCTCCCGCCATGTCTTCGCCTTCGAGGACAATCAAACTCAAGTCTTCTCGAGCACTCGAGCCGAGGTATAAAAGGTATATAGCATCAATCTCCTTCACAATCATCCACTCCTAACGCAGTTCGTTCCTTCTGATATTGATCTGATCTTGTCGTTGATATCTGTCCGCCGTTGCGTAGCGATGCGTGTTTTCTTTATCTTTCCTGGGTTTTTCTACCACCACTCGCTCGGCAGACTCATTTTTGTGATCTGCTTGGTTTGGTTATCCCTCCGATACTCGTTGATTTTTTCCCTCAATCTCGCTCACTTCTTCCAGAAGGTAGAAGTATTTCAATGATTCGCAAGAAACGGACGGGCGTTGGTGGAACGCGCATTTGGGAGCACCAATCGCGTTGATGTCCCGCTGACATTTTTCCACAAAATGTCCCACTAGCGGACCAGAATCGGGCCCGATTTGTTGCGATCGATGCTGCTAGTTGGTTCGTCCGTCCGTCTGTCTGTCTGTCTGTCGGTCGGTCTGAGTCGTTGAGTTTGATGTTGGCGAGCAGCATTCCACGCTGGCGCCCGCCTTCATCAGTGTGGCTCCAACACAAAATGCACACTCGCACACACGATGGCGAAATGGTGAGGATGCATTCGTGGGTGGAAATGTCACCACAACCATCAGTCCCAAGCGGTTCTCCTTATTTCCTTCGCTCGCGATGGCGTACGATGTCTGCAGGAGACATCTTGCACGCCTCGAATGTGGAGTCGTTGGTCGGCGTGGTGTAGGTCCTTCGAGAAATACCACCAAGTAAAGTGGGAAATCATCGTTTGTCATTGCTTCTATTATTTTTTTCTCGAATCACTAGTTTACTAAGAGCTTCTTTTATGTTAAAGAAAAAGCGTAGAAGCTTTAAAATATTATTCAGATAAATATTTGAACATAATATAAAATGGACGTAATAAAAATAATTAAAGAGAAGGTAACTCATTTTATAAACGTATTACAATTTGAAAAAGGATTTATTCTACAATTTTCTTTTTCTTTAACACGTTGACTGCCAAGCGTTCTTAAGACACTTTTTTAGATCAAACTTTTTTAATAAAATTTATTAATAACATTTGATAAACCGACGGTTTTCAAAAGTCTAGCAAAGTCTTAGCTTCCCAAAACACCTGTATTCAATATTACTATAGTTTTTATGTTGCATCTTCATTTATTTATGGGATAACAACTTTTTTGAACTAATTGCTGCTATCACCCACTTTTGGGTGCGCGGTTTAGCACATTTGTTTTTAGTAGTTTTTAGTACAATCTTTTTTAATAAAATTAGTTTAAAACATTTATCAAACCTACTAGTTTTCAAGGCTAAGTAAAAACTAAGGTTCCCAAAGAATTGATATTAAATATTACTATAATGTTTATGTTGCTTTTTCATTTAATAAGGGACAAAAACTTTTTAGAACTAATGACAGCTAGCAATCAAAAATAATACTGGTACCTTCAAATTTAACATTAATACAATTCAATTCAAGAGCAGCCATTACAAGAAGAGTATTTTAGCGTAATAACATGGCATGGCAAAGTTTAACGATATGGTTACCTCAAACCATTTGATTTTTATAACGTGGCATTTTATTTCTTACAAGTTCAAAAGAAAAAGCATAATGTCCTCGGTAATGTATGGTTCTTACTTGAGCTTTTGCATTTTTATCTAATGAAGGTTTTAAATCCTTCAGAAGTGCTATTTTAAAGAACATTTAAAAATAAACTATTTTGTAAGCAAATAAATAAATTATTAAACCCAATATTCGTCGTAGTCTTATCTTATGGTTGTTGTATTTCAATAATCCGTAGACATTAGATAAACGTGTCTTCATAATTTTGGAAGATGATAATTATTCTTACATTTTTAGTACGCAGTATTTAGTATTCTCTGCTAGAAAGTTGGAGCTTTTTGGTCTAAACTTGTCCCCCTGGCGCCAACCAAACCCGACTCAACTCCCAAGCTACCAATTATCACATTGACAAATGTTTTCAAGAAATCCGTTCCCACCATTACCGCACGACCGGGAGCGCATCCATCATCGATCATCGGCCCTGTGACACATTTCCTGTCCAGGCCGTCATGACTTGATTACCGGTAATCCTTTCCTTCAGTTCCTTCCCGCCCTTTTCTCCGGCCCGGTGGTCAGGCGATGGAAGCGAAAGAAAGTGAAGACCCCCTACCTCGGGACTCCGGGGGCGACCGATCATCTTCGATCATAACCGATATCATCGGGTTTTCCCGAAACGACGAGGTTAAGCCACTCGATCATGGGCCGGCTAGGCGCCGGCCAAGGTTCCCGGCGTGTGTCTTACATTGTAACACGGACCCTAATCTTTCCGTACCCCCGAGGAGCCAAGGACGGACCCGGGTGCGCGAGGTGATGGGAACGAGGCAAGAATAAACAAACATGTAATTATATGGTTTAACAAAACGTTACGTTTTTCCCCGGGGCCCGGGTCATCGGACCTCGCGGAGGGATCATAAATAATCTCTGGAAGCAATAGCCGGCGGCAGTGGAAGGGCCTACAGTTTCGAAGCCCAAATCGGGTTTGGAAGCAAGAGGAAAAAAAGGTGAGACACACACACCGAGGAGAAGATGCGTTTTTGGGCCTTCGGACACTCCGGGAATGGGTCTCGGATGGGAAGAAAACAAACCACCGGCCGTTAATATGCCATAAAAAAGTATCCCCGGACCAGCGTTGACGTGTTTGGTTGTTGTTATTATTCCATTAATAATGATGGAAGCACCTTTCTGTTCGAACCGTTCGCCCTATTCTTCGCCGGACATCTGGCACAAGGGTAGGTCATCATCGACAAACAAATGTATTAGCCCCGAAGAACGGTTTCAGGCTGATCCGAAACAATTGAATTATGGCTCAAATAACAAAGAAGGTCTTAGCTTAATTCGCTTTTCAAACAACTGTTAACTGGAGGTAACTTCAAATGAAGTAAATGTTTTTAGACTATTTTGTCTATTTCTTTGATTGCGCGCTCGTTTGAACTCCTTCAAGTGATACAAATTTACAACAGGTTGGAGCCAATGGTGACTGGTAGGAAACTAGGATCTAACCCTGACACCCTCATGACGACCGAACCCCGACCCCCGCCGTCTGTTCCCGTTTTCGAGACAGACAGTGTTCGATACGAATAAAACGAAAACTATTTCGAACTATTTTCCAAGAAAACCCCTCAAAACCCCTGATGGACGCGCGCTCGCGCTTCGCTAACAAAGAAAGAGGGCGTAGAATGCCTATAAAGAATGATTTATGAGATTTTGATTAGATTACATTTTATGGCTAATTAATTGAATGCCTCGTTTCGGCCTAAACTGATGTCCACTGTTGGCCTTTTTTTTCGTGCTCGGGAGTGCAAGTGCTGCGTCATGCGTCGGGGGTTTTTTTCGGGTTGTTGGTTTTCGCTCGGTATTGACTTGATGTTTCGGTCGCGAAGGTGTACCATTCCGCCCTTTACTTTTTAATGTTTTGTTTGTTCAACATACTTGAAATAGTTTTATAGCCGTGAGGGAAATAAATCAACCCAAAATCGGTGACAAATGGTTGTACGATAAGTTCGTTGACGAATCAAACTAATTCCAACGCTACCAGTTGAAGCGTCCTGTAGAAAGTTTTCATATACTCACATCAGACACATTTTAAGACTTAAACTAAGTCTTCTCGGGAGTTACCACTATTCTGTTAAGAAAGTATTTTCTTCATATACGAGAAAACTTATTTCTTTCCTTCTTTTGTAACCCCAAGTTGGGGCGGACAGAAATAAGGAAGATAAAATACAACCATCCAAAGAGGAAAACTAATAAAACGCCCAAGGTTTCAGTCGGCGAGAGAAAAGAAAAAAAAACATAAACAAGCAAACACACCAAAAAAAACAGGAGTCAGCCAGACCGTGGAATTAATTATCATAAACTAATATAAGCGCACAAAGATGTCGGTGGAGTTTTATTTTCTCCCCTTTTGTTTCTTAAGGATGAAAAGGCCAAGAGAAAATCCCCACCACCCCATCTGCGGTGGATTCCGGGTGGATTAGCCGGGACTATTTGTGGGAGGTCCATTGTTTTTTGCTTTCGTTTCTCAGTCCCCCCCTCAACACTCGCGTCTCGGTCATCGTGTTGGATACCACCAGAGTTTACCGGCGTAGACCAAGACACATCGGGTTCAGAATTCACAGACGGCAAAACCGTTCGGTTCTAGTGCGGTAGCCAAAACGAAATGATTTTCAATTTTCTATTCCGCCCGGCTCATGTGTGGGCTTGGTCGAAATAGAGAGATCAATTCGAAGGGTAGCTTATCTTTCTTTATTTCTGTTCTTTTTTGTGAAATTTTCTGTCCGTTTCTGGTGCTTTCAGCTCCATTTCGATCTGTCACGGGTTTGGGATTGTGTTTTTGTTTTCCCTCATTCCTCGATCGACTTACGCGGCCGGGGGGTGGGAATGAGTGGGAATGTCTAACGCTCGGTCTGATGTGTTCGGATTTGTGTGCCATCATCATCGTTGCCGTCGACGCCGTTTGCCCGAGCCCGAATGATGATGATTCGGTTTTTGGTGTATTAATTAATCGCACAGTTTGACGCGGACGTACTGCTCCGTGCATATTTAATGCCGTGCCTCCAAAGCAAACGCTTGTCGACCGGACTCGGCCACTAATCGGCGATGTGTGTGGCACAAGAAACAAGCAAAACAAAAAACGCTTTTTTTGGGAACAACTGTTGAAAGGAGGCTCCGATGTGTCGTGAGGAAGACACGATATCCTTTCAGCAGGGGGAGAATATTAATTCACTCAAAGCGTTAGGTTTACCAAATGGCGGAAAATGATCGTTGCACAGTGGAGCGTTTTGAGTTATGCGAAATTTTGAAAACACACCTTACAAGTGTACGACACGGAGAAAAATATAATATGTTGATGAAGGATTGGAAAGTCATGTTTTGTGCAGAATAGAAAAATCTTCCTCAAAAAACTTAAGATGTATAAAGCACAAACATAAATAAGCAAAACTAATTGCGAAATAATAGAGTAGAACAAATAAAGTGAGATAAATTGAACCAAGCAATTGCAAGAAATCGTAGGCAAGAAGAGAATTTATTATGAAAGGTATTAAATTGAATAAAATAGAGGTATTCAATATTTTGAGAAGTTTCAGAGTTTAAAAATTGATAAACTGTGTTGGTTTGTTTAGTAAATATGAAATATTTCTTTAAATTAGAAAGAACTTTCTCAATTCTACATTAATCTTTATGTTTAGGATCAATTTTTCTCTAAAACTCTTTTTACTTTCTTCTGTTTGCTTTTTCCTATTTTCTTCCTAAAAAGAATAAACCTTTGCAGTGTTTCAATAATCCATATTTTACTCTTCATGACCAAACAGACCACCCAAAGATGCGCCGCTATACAACACTCCATGGACCATCGTCGGCATGGCATCATGGCACGGCAGGGGTCCATCCTACCAGCTTCAGAACCAAGGTATCTTTGTGGACCATTTTCTTGCCTTCGCCAAACCGAATTTTCCCGTGTAAATCCCCTTCCGCTTTGGCAAAACGATAGCCGAAGCGTTCAATTGTTCCGTTCAATATGGCAACGAACAAAAGCGAGCAGATCGTCGCAAGGTGATTAGAAGGTATGCGTTTAACTGTGGCGCTCGTTTTCAGCGATAAATCATTCGATTGGGGAAAATGTTTCCCTGCGCCAAATCGTGACTTATCCGTGCGAGATTCTTTTGTATAATTTGATCTCAAATTTGGCAATTCCAACGTAGTCAGATTATGCTATTGACTGTAAAACAAGTATCGTAATCTACGATGGATGAAAAGGTGCTTGCGCAAAAGGGTAGCAACACGTGGTTGATAAAGTAAAAGGTTATTTTACCAAAGGGAGCATATTTGCGAATTTAATTTCGAAGCTAAAAAGGAAGGAACATAAGTTCCAAGAAACAATGTTTTTTTGCTTTCGTAAGGGCGTAGACGTTTGAAGGACTTTTTGCGGCCTCAGACACGGGACACACACGTTCAAAGTTGTGGACTAGGGTCAAGCATTCGGAAGAGAAGAGAGGGTTAGCGTCCGATAAACATTTATGAGCATGTCGCGGCATTGCGTCGCGTTTCGGAACATTGGGTGTAGTCGGTCTTCATGATTATGTGCGTGTGTGTGTGTGGTTGTGTGCATGTTTTGCCCCTCACACCCTTGAAGCGATGCAATTTGACCCACAGCAATGCGTCCCCGTGCGCATGCCACCGTCCGAATCCGACAAGATGCGACACGACATGGAGTTATGCTTCCCATTTGCTTTTTTCCCGTAGCGCTGGTGCACAAAAGGTGCACTTTTCGTATTGTTTTTGTTTTCGTATTCACCACCACCCTTCCCGGCTCGTGCCTTCCCTCACGCGAAGACGCTCGTGCTCGTTCGTGACGCGCCACAGAAATCGATTTGAAATTCCGTACACACCTCCGGAGGCCGACCGGGGCAAGACTTATGAGCAAGCTTCAAGTGGGTTCGCAATCGGAATCGGAAGCCATCGCCCGGTCTCGACCGGCAAGGTCTGCCTTAAGGTGGCTTATTACTTCCAACCTGGCATGAACGACGCACCAAACCTTCTTTCTACCTTTTCGGATTTTTTTTCTTTCCTCCGAAAGACTGTAAGCGCGCCTGCTCCATGATGATGGACGGAAAACTCATTGACACGCTTTCCACGCGAATGCAGCCTGCACACTCTAAATACGTGCCAAAGTGTCGCCCATAGCAATCGGTGCCAACACCAGCCATTTCGCACCCCTCGGAGGAGATGCAATCGAGCGACTTTTAAACGCGTCGCAAGAAGTACTTTAAAACCTGCTCTTGGCAGGGGATTAGTTTCCTACTAACAGCTGAGTGTTGTTCAGCCTGTCATTGAACGCTGCAAGTACATGAAAGCTTAAAAAAGCCTCTAGAATTCAACACCTTCGAAAATGTACTCGAACAGGGTCTAAAAATTGATTTTTCCTTCAAAATTCTTGTTTAACAGGCAAAGAGGTATTATCGTATTATCTCAATAAACTTGATAAACAGATCTCTTATGATTTCATTTCCATTTGGATAGAGTAACTATTCCTTAGAACATCAAATTACACAAAGTAAGAAAGGATATAGCTTGTGCTTACAGAAGACTTAACAGATTTAGGGAAAACCATTTAATACCTAGAAACAAAGAACAGTAGCAAATGAAAAATACGAATTGGTTATTTTGTACAAAAAAGGGAACTAGTTTAATGAATAGTTTTTGGAGATAGTAGCAATTTTGACTACATCCAAACGCCATAAAATCATGAATGTGACAATTAACAGTACGTCTCCGATTTCGACACAAGATATTCAGGAATTCACTTGTTTTTGGATAGAATTTAAATAAAACCTGTGCACTTTAACTCGACATATGTTAGAAAGGTATATCCAATTTTTTGTGAACTGAGAATTCCGTACATTAAGGGACTTTATGGTTCTATCTCAAAAGATCTAATATCTTGAAAGCTTAACTCTTGCTCTCTTGCATTCCTTCCCGACTTTCAATGGAACCCATTTTGCGCAGTCATAGTGGATGTCAATGTTAACCAAAAAGAAGCCTCAACCTCACCGCAGCTCTAAAAATATGTTTTAATTGAAAATCGAAACCACCGAATCGAATTATACCATTTTGTCCGCTGTCGAGCTGCAGCGTCCATCCGCGTCCAGAATGGAAACCATCTTGCGAAACGAAACTCCTCTTCTTGGTCTCGTGCCCTTTTGCTTTGCTCGCACACTCTCTTTCTCGCCGTTTCGCTCGTCACTATCAGGTCGTCTCTGCAGTCTCGCGCACGTTAGAGTGCACTCGTTCTTGCAACCTCGCGGCGTTAGGGTCCGGAACCCGCTAGCCGACTCGCTCTCGCACGACGACGCATCGTTCGACACTACGCCGTTGACCACTTGGCTTTCTTCCTTCCTTGAGGAGCGTTCGTTGGCGTTTCCTTCTTTAACCAAAAAAAAACGTCTACGTAGCGACATCAAGAAATCCTCCTCGATTCGCTGCACGAGGAGCTGAGTTGTTTTTCTTCCCTGTGCAACCGCCACAAGACGATGACGACGCGATTTGTAATTTAATATCCCATCAAAGCAGGCGCGCTCGGAACGGAGGGGTTGTATTTTTCGCCGTTCTTACGCCGTCCGTGGCCGCTGCCGAATGCAATGGCAATAACGAAAGTGCATAGGAGAGGGGTAGATGTTAATTGCACCACGGCAAGGAGGAAGAAGCTGACGACGGTCAAACGGAGCAGCCAAAGCACGTACTTAAATTCAACACCCGGCGACATTTGAGGGTGCGACTTCATTTCGCATTTACCAACACGACGCAGTTCGTGGTTGCTTTTTCCGTCGGCTGGTGCACTGGTCCCTGGTCTTAAGTGCACCAACAATTGAACGTACTGCTTGTGTGTGGGGAATGGAAGAACAAACAAAAACCCAACCCGTCTTGAACTTGTTCTTTTCGCAGCGCCTCTTTCTTGGACGGATTTGAGCTCTCTCGCTCGCTCTTTGTCGAGCGACAAGTCTCCTTTTGTCGCCAGGGAACCGCGATGCGTCCGAAGGAACGTGGTCGTGGTGTGTGTTGACGTGTGGAGAAGTCCGATCCGAGCGAACGCTTTTCTTCGCCGAACGCTCCGCCTTATAAGGTGTGGCCCCCGGACCCCGGAGCATGCAGAAAACACGGGAGGGAGGGACGGAGTACGTGTGTGCCGAGACGTGGTCAAGCCCCGGGAACTTCTGTCGCCGGGACAGACCGTTTCGGGAACGGACCGTTTCGACCGAACTTCTTGGTTTTCTTCTGAACGTCCGAGTTTCCTTGTGGCTAACGTTGGGAATCCTTTGATAAGCAGCCCAGCCATTAGATTTTGGGTCCCGTGAGAGAGACATCTTCTCTTTTGTTCGGAACCAGTTCGCCACTTCCTTTCCCTTTGTGCAGAAAAAGGGTTTTTGTCGGTTTCGCATTGCAACGAATATTCCCAAATTTGCGGCTTAATTTAGGACAATCGCTTTCGAACCACAACCGAACCCTTCCAACCGTCGGTGTAAACACACCAACAAAGGGCTTTAAGGATGGGGTGAAGCGAGCGGTCCCGGGAGGAGACGCGCGGGGAGCAAGTGTAAATTAATTCAATGATAATTGACGCGCCCCGACATGTACTTTCGTGCGTGTGTGTTGTCCCCATCGCGGCCCGCTGTGTGTCATTGTGTTGGTGGCGCGCGAAAAACCGGGTAGAGCGGCGTAGGAAAAAGGGGGATGAAACCGGCCCAAGTGTGAGCACGTTTTGTGCGGAGTCGCACACAGCCTTTCCGTGGCCTTGTACTTGTGGCGTGTGTGAAATAATAATAAAAAAAGGCGAACAACCACCATGTAACCACCACCGCCGCCCGCGGTACCCGGCGGGGTGCGCGTGTTGGTTTAGATTTTTACCCCCTCGCCGGGTTCGTGTGTTTGTGCGCCCGTGTGAAGGGTGTTGCAGTATAACTTGCACTGCATTATTTAACACACATGCCACCGGCCGGGCCGCATCGGACCGCCAAAAAGCGAGAGCGAGAAATCTCGTGGCGAGGTGAGATTTTCAACCCCTTTTTTAAAGGTATGGTTTGGGCAGTCTCGATGCTCATGTGTGTGTGTCTGGTTGCGCCGGCGCTCGATTAAAATTGAACGAAAGTGTCACCCGAACGAGATACAAGCTTGTCGCTGGCTTTCCTTTTCTTACCGGTTTTCCGGCAAATATGGCAAACCGGAGCGCGGGTTTCAGACGGCTAAAAACCAGTCGATATGTCAGATTTGATTTAAAATCAATGATGATAGTTCCTCAATTCATTTACATCAAATTAAAAGCGTGCTTTTGATAAAAGTAATGTTTGAAAATTGAAAATGAAAGAGATTCTTTCTACATCTAAACTACCTACCGAAACAAACTTATAAAAGATGGTAATTTGTTAAATTATAATCTGCGTAAGATAACTTGAAGAGGATGAAAACTGAAATCAGTGACATTTAACCACTGATTATTATTTTTCAAGTTCAAGCATTTATTTCAAGTTATACCTGTTAGAAAAACTGACTTCATATACACTTGCTCCTATTAAACCAAGTAAAAGGTGTTGCAAAACATATTTGTACGTCGGAAAACGTATGTAGACTATGGAAGAATTTGATTTTAGCAAAACGATCAGTTTGCAAATATAAAATTTGTCCTTTAGAACATGTTTGTTTGGCGTGAAATTGTTGGAAACAATATTTGATACTTATAATTTGTAGTCGATTAACAAATTGGAGTTGAGTTGAATTGTGTTTGGAATGGATTTGAAATTACTTTTGAAAAAGCTTAAGCCAAGATGAAGTAATTTTGAAATTTTCGACCTACAATGACTAAAACAATACATGCACATGTCAACGAAGTCTTGCTTAGAAACTGAATGCAAAATACGTAGGCAGTTTTAATATATAAATTTAATTTAATTAAATTTACTTGTTATATTTCGTCTGCACGCAAACAAAACTTAAAATCAGATTCTAAGAACAAGACTATAAACATTCACGGATCAATTGGACGCTATAGAACCGGAAGCAGAAAGAAGGCATAGATTAGAGCAAAGTAAAGCACAAATGAATTTATCACTCTGCAAAAAAAGAGAGCTTATATTAAGCGATTACTGGTACACTGTTCTGTTTAAATTGATACTGAATGCAAGATAAGCGATTTTTTTACAGTTAAAAATATTGAAAGTGTATCAAACTGCTAATACTGTTATATCTTTTAATCAAAAAATCAATGTAGAAATTAATTAGTGCCGAGAAGAAACGTGAACCCGGAGGGTAATCTTTTTTTAACTAACGTAATGTTTCAACTGCGAGCAAACTCCTCAAAGTGGTCCCATCATTTATCTAGCTTTTCAGCCATTGCTTTGATCCCCTCGATCTAAGGGACACCACACGCCGCAGCCACCCATCTGGCAACAATCCGACCACCCTCTTCTCTTCCTCCCCCTACTGCACGCTTCGCTGACCGAAAAGTGCGATCAAAATGTACCGATGGCGCCGAAAAGCTGCCAGACCGGAGCCACCGAGCCGGGGCAATTAAATGTCACCCTCCGGTTCAGCAGCCTTTTTTCCACTCACTCACTCCCTACTCCAAAGGAAAACATCATCTAATCTTGCAACACCAGCCACTAATTCCCACGAGATTTTCCGGGCCCGAGCCCGGTCGGTGACTAATTGGAACGGCTTAGCGCGCCGCGCTGGATTGCGGTTTGTCTTTCGGTACGGTAATTGTCCCGCCGCTCGGTAACCGCATCTTGTTTCGGTGCTTTTTTGGAGGCACCCCTTCCCGCCGGGTGCCATCTCCCTTCAGTTGGCAAAGAAAGTGTAACAAATGGAAGTGATTTTTCCCAACCCCTTTGAGGAAAAAAAAGAGGTTGTCAAAGGCGATAAAATCTATTTCGAGCGATCCTGGGTGGAAGATCTTTATTTCGAAAATCCCTCCCCGAACGGGAAAAAGGGAAGCGAAGAGTATGAAAATACAACGTAGAACGAGAAAACAAGAGAAGAAATAATAGAGTACAGTGTATGGTTCGGCTAGATCGGTTATCTGAAAGGATTTGTCTCTCGGAAGTGATCGATTTAAAAGTATCACTTCCATACTTGCAAACGAAACGGTTCGGCAAGATAAAGATCGCATCCCTTCGCTAGGAAGGACTCAACATAATCCGGTGTCCATGGCTGGTATCCGACGCGAACGTGTATAATTAGTCGAGCGATATTGTTCTCATATCTTTTAGGAAGGACAAAGCCATTTAGCCAGCAATTGCCATAAGAACCCCGAGGGTAAGCAGATTAAATGAAGCTGTTTCCGCTGCTCTTTGAAGTGGTTTGAAACCATTGAGGTGCATTTTCCGGTTTTTAACACTTTGTTGACGGGCGTTTTTTTCCCAAAACTAGCTGCTGTCACCGGGGCCAGCCGCCCCGGTAACGAACGACCGATCGAAACGGATACGACGAAACGAACCAAAAACCCGAATGCAATGGTATGCGTGCAACGTACATGTCCGTCTTTCCGTCCTCAACGTTGAGTCAAAAACAGACGAAGATCTTCGTCTCCCGTCAACAAGGTGTTAAAAGAAATAGCTTGATATGAGGTTCTTTTTAAAAATATACAGAATGTACAATTAAGACATATTTATTTCCTCGTAATTATTTTCAAGTAAAAAGTTTTTTCTAATTGTCGTAAGATAATTTAACTTTATAAGTTGTTCTCAAAATTCTATAGAAAAGAAAATAATACGAAAACAACTAAAACGGCACCCCTTAAACGCAATCTAATCTCCCTAATGGGTGCATTTCCCTTACATTCGTGGGAGTGAGGGAAACAAGAGAAAAACTCGCCGGCTTTCGGCTTTCCACACCGAAGGGGATCGTAGCACTAGCACTCCATCGGACGCGGAAAAGCGGGCCCGTTGCGTTAGGGAATGCGCAAATAAATATGGATGGCGTGGCCAATAAGAACAAAATTAATAAATTTCTTACAAACAACCGTAGCATTCCAACGCCCAACGCGTTTGAAGTGAAGCTTGACATGGAGGAATGAAGCGGGAGATTGAAGGGAAAAAGAAAAAAAACGTACAGTGCCGTAGGAACGGGTAGGAAAGGTGCTGTGAAAATGTAGTCAAAAACAATGCCGTTTCGGACAGGTGTCGTCCACCCGCAGGAAAATGGCACCATGACGTAACCGCCCCAAACGGCAAACAAACGCTCGTTAGGAGTGTGTTTTCCCTGGCTTTTTGTTTGCCTTCACCAACCGGGCGAAAGGTGTCGGGAGGCTCTAGTTGGCCATTAATTATTTTTTCCAACGCGGTCCCCAGCGCGCCACCGCCGCCGCTTCTCTCGTCTCTCGCCATTAATGCACGAAAATGAGCTCGACATTATGATGAAGTTTGATGATGATGGTGCTGCCGATAATGAAGGTGATAATGAGCATTGTGGCCGTTTCGGGCCGAGCTTAATAAGTGGTTTATTGCAAACTTGGTGAAGTTGAGCGCCCGGCGGTTTATGGCGAGAGCAGGCAGAGCGCCGTCATAAATAAAAAAGTGTACTTTCAAAAGTTACGATTTGATTTGGTATTCCATTTTTTTTGCCAGAACCAGCGCTCGGTAAAGGTTAATTCTGCAGTTGAAGTCCTTGGAAAATAACGTAGATCTGTTAGATGTGCTTTAAGAACCTATCACAAAATGAATACTAACGTTGGGAGAACTTTTTTAATTGATTGCAAAAGATCACTGAGCAAAATATATTCATAGTCGCTTACATTTTGTTTCCTAATGTGGCTCCCCAGTAGAATGTCCCAGTTGTTTTATTTCCTCACAAGGATATGGCCGCTCGGAGGTCATGACGAGCGACTTATCTGACACGACCACAAACAGTGACAGGGAAAAATTCCTCCCGGCGCATGCTGTCGGTGGTTTCGAGTGTTAAAAGAAAAGCGGAAGATCACCCTCCAAAAAACAACAAACTAAAAAACCCAACCGCTAGCGCCCGGACAAGGAAGGGGACCCCTGGGAGGGCCGGGAAGGGGGCGAGAAATGTGAAACTATTTGTAAATTATTTATGAGGTGGGTATTGTTATTAATTATCATGTTGTTCCGCGGCACAAACATAAATAATATCACTAATTACTCGCGCTTCTTTCGCGGTGGAAAACGCACAACGTTGTGTTGTTTTTTTTTTTCGGGGGCCCCGGCAGGGTTATCTGTTCCCTTTGGTGAGGGCGCCAGGTTGACCCTTGGCTTGGATGGCGCCCGCGTTCGCTCCCCGAATACAATGTTGTACTAGCCGACGCAATCCGGTGGACCGAGACACCTCGGCCCGGGGAGGCGCAGGTGTCTGAGAAAGTTATTTGCGCAATTCCGTCGATTTGTAGCGAGGCGAAGCGAATTGTAGGCACCAGAACTATTGGCTCGCCGCCAATTTATCGTTCGACGTGCGGCGAATAAAACCTCACAAGCAACGGAAAAAAACGAGGAAATTCCACACAGAGACGGGTGGTGTTTGGAGAAGAAAAATAGAAATATGCCACCGAACCTCCTCATCGCGGGTAAGGCTTGTAGTAACAAGGAACCCCGAAGTGGAAACATTCCTCCGCTATCGGGCCAAAACCGGCATCGTTCCACCTCGGTAGCGGTATGAGCTCGTAGCACCTTGTCATATTTTCCACCTCACGACACGAAACAACTCGGGCGCGGGCGAAACCACCTCGACGCTTTCCCGGCCGAAAGCGAAGAAATGCAAAATTCTTGCCTACCTAGAAGTGGAAAAATATTTAATAACCTGTCCCTAAGGGAAGAAAAAATGTGGGGGGAGGGGGATGAACCGAGTAGCCAGCCAACAAAGAGGCGCCTCTGCGTAGAGAAGTTCCCTTTCAAAGATGGGTTCCAAAAGAAAATTTGCCTACTTTGTCGAGGTGTCTATTTCCTCACCAAGAGCGGGGGAAAAGTGTCGCAGGTGAACCAAGGAAAAATTTCTGAAAAGAAAAATGTTTTATTGAGGCAGAGCTGGTTGTCCTTGTGACATTGTTCGAATATTTTTACTTCCCTTGCGAGAGGGAGTAATTTTATTTGTAAGCTCATAAGTTGCTCCCATCGCTATTCACTGTTCCTGAACGCAAAGTTATTATCTATCCTACACCGTGTTTTTTAATTTAAGGCCAAAGAGATGAAAATTTCTACCATGTGTTGTAGTGTTTATAGCTGTACATCGTCTAGCACTTACGTTGACACGTATTTCTACAGTTTGCATTAGTTTTGAGTGTGATTTTAAACTTCTTTCGTCAGCTTACAAAACATTATTTACTTCTAGAGGCTTGGGTGGAATGTTTTTCTGTCTCTCGCGATAAAATCGTAAAACAATACCTACACTCGGTTTTCCCGGGACAGTGTTGGTGCCATTCCGCGAAATGGATGTGCACTATTCACCCAATCACGACCCGCAAGCCGTCGAGGAAATATGATCCTGCGTTTCGAGGATCACTGTCGCGCACACATAAATTACGGTCTGCCCTTTTCGGTGCGACTTTTGGGGGCCCATTTTTCGTACGGAGCCGCACTCAGCGACACCGGGTGATGGGTGTTGATGGAAAAGTCAGCCATCTTTACGGCGACCCGAACAATCTTTCCCGGGCGCTGTCATAAACGTGGATGATGAATTGGAACGCCGGTTTCGCTTCCATTCCGTCACGATGAAATGTGATCCAACCGACGGATGAAAATAATGAGTTGACAAATAGGAAATTTTGGCACGAATAACACAGATTTTGGTGGGCAAATGTTTAGTTTTCTTCAACTTTTTTTCAGATTATTTTATTTTTATGAAGGCGTAAAATAAAAATAAAGAAACTGGCTCGCTTAAGTTGCATATAAAAATACACAAATGCATTAGCTTTCAAGAACAGACGGAACCTACTGTCGACTATGGCTGACACTTAGCCTGGCGTCGCCACCATCTTCACCCGCCAGCTCCCCAACGTTACCATTCCCTTTTGGCCGCCCAGTGCAACATCATCATCACGGGGCATAAATTATTTCAAATTAGCATAATTACATCCTTGCGCGTACATGTTTGCATGTTTTGGTGCGCTTTCGCGCCTCCAGTTGCGATGGCAGCCTGCACCGAACACTTTGAGGCATTTTCCTTCTTTTTTTTTTTGTTCAACACGACTCAAGGAAGGAAGAAAGGACTCGGTTGCAGCTAATATGCATGATGTACGCATACAGGTACATAAGGAGTGCATGCGATGTAGCTCACAAACAGGGTGATTGCGAAGGTGCGAAATGAGTGACCGAAAATATTTGGAAAATTGTTGATGTACGTTCACTCTGAAGCACTAAATTATTTAATGTTTTATGATGTTTGTATTTAGAAGATTGTAATTTAGGTTTCATTAAATCTCTAAGCACTTTATAAGCTTTACAATATATTTGCAATCAGTCTTAAATAAAATAAACTCATATCCATGATAATTTATAATCAAACAACCAACAACGTAATTGTAATCCATTTTGTCACCGCAAAACAATAAATAATTTTCATCCTTGATCTAGTAAGGGTTAGGCCGCGAACGTTTCCACCGCAAAAAAAGGGTAGAACTACCCTGTGTTACGCCACTGGCAGAGGTGTTACTGCATGCGTCTTCTTTAAGTACTTCAGAGCCCATTACAAGAGGGCTTATGAGGTTTTTCCCTTGTTTTCCCCTTGTGCCTCTGCCTCGAGTGCAGCCCGACCCACTAGCCTGTCGTTGGATAATGCCTCTAACATACACACACACACACACAAGCATCGGCTGGCTGCACTCGCGTATCGCACAACCCATATGAATGCATCGTAGCAAATGCATCGTCCTTTTGCCGGAAGGGTTGGGTAGTTTCCTTCGGTCCTTCTGTGTGTGTTTTTTTCTCTCCCCTTCCTTCTGTTGTTATCGTCTGCTTGCGTTCGCTAAAGCGAGAGAGAGGAAAAAAAACAACAACATCTAATCCGCGGCCATGTTTGCAGGCGCCATCATCACGCAAATGATGGCAGTGTGAGTAAAGTGTGTAAGTACCGGAGCCTCGATGTTTCGGCACACCACCCCTTTCCTCGCGGCTGGGCTTTTGCTTTTCCCCCTTGCGGGAGCCAGACGATCCTGTGCCTACTCCGTCGGTACGAACGGCTTTTGGCTGTGCTTCATAAATGTACATCCGATTTGTCAAAGTTTAGAACTTTACCAAAAGTAGAGTAAATTTTATATATCCAACGAAGTTCCCCGTGGATTTGTGATGTTTGTAAAATCCATTTTTATCCTCGATTTAATTATATTTTCCTTCACATCATTCTCTGCATTTAACTAAAATTATTGATAAGGTGCTAATGGAAAGCCTGGTAGACGGAAACGGTAGAACCATAGAACTAGGATGCCGTTTGCCTATCTTCACCCAATTATAATAAATCGAGTGGCAAATTAATTTACCCCGATAAAAATAATAATAACACCACCGCTGGGCGCACAAATACGGGGTTGGATAAAACAGTGTCATAAACCCGCTACCTAGTCAAAGCGATACTCAAATGGCCAACTACGTTAAAACAGAAACCACAAAAGTCGAAAACCACGCGATAAAGGACACACAAGGCACACTATGGACGTGGTTACTTGGATCCCACCCCGTCACGACCGAAGGTGGTCTAATTAATAATTAACCCGACGCCCGGCACGAGCATGATACGAAGCGTAGGCGTACATAAAAATATAAATTACGATCAACCCCGCGTACCAGGTGTGCCTTCGGGTCGAAATTAATAGACCTTCAACACCCCCAAAAAACCAGCTAAAGCATGTCACAAAACTACTCGCCTCGCCAATGGCCAACGAAGAAAAAAAAATCCACACCTTCGACCAACAAAACAAAACAAAACACCCCCAAAAACAGTCGGGGTCGAAGGAAAAGAATTAGATCGCGCTCAGATAAATTTGTCACGAATGGAAAAATGGATGTACGAGCTTGCTCCACTTGAAGTTCGGCAAGGACTGTGAGTGCCCGGGGGGGAAAAGCCCTGAGCGATAGGGAAAACCGTAAAGGTGTCCTTTCGCGTTTGGCTCTTTCCGTGCGTTTGCCGAGGTGTTTCTTGTCGCACCTTTCTCGAACGCCTGGCATAAATAACTGTCACTAGGTGGAACAACAAAACAAAACGCAAATGGACGAAACGACATTAAAACAAACACTCGGGCGGGCCAAAAAACCAAAAAATTCACCGTCTGGCATGTTGTCAGGAGCAAAAATAATCGTTCCTAATTTTTACGGCACCAAAATAGTTCGTGCGTGTAATATTTACTGGCTTCTCCCCGTCCTCCCGTTTGGTACTGAGGTGGGGTCAAAGGTGAAAAATACTGTCACTCGCTACTCGGGCGCTTACCTTCCATGTTTGTTTATTTTGTGTGTTTGTTTTTCCGGTTTTTCGTGTACGGTTTCGTGCCGGAATTCATTGCCCGGTGGCGCCATTTTTATTATATTTTCACCCGTCACTTTCACCACCGCGGCCCAAGCGGGTGAGAAATATTTGCTACTTAACACCCACAGCAAAAAAGAAAAATGTGCCAGCGGACAATAAAACAAAAATTTGTCACCAACCATTCGCGCGCGGGGGGGACTTTCATATTTTGCGTTCGGTTTTTCCGACGCGTTTCTTTTTTTTCTCTTCGACGGATATTAGACGGGCTAATTTATGACCTTTCAAAAAGCGTGTGTGCGTGTGTGTGTTCCTTCCCGCTAAGCCCGTAAAACAATGGGACATTTTGGGGATAAACGCCACGACGACGTGAGAAATGACGAATGTTTCTCCTTGCGAACGGAATAAAAAGGGTGTCGGAACGGTTTATTTTGCTTTCCTTCCATACTTCATCGATCCCACAACTGAATGGAGGAATGGTGGTCCCAAAAATTAACCCTTGAGCCACCCTCGACCACGGACTTCGGGCGCTTAATGAGCATTTGTGTTTTCCTCTAATCTTCCTCGCGGTCGGTTGTGTTTGTTTCCTTTTTTTCCACCGCTGAGTACGTGCTCATTTTTCGATGAGCCTATTTATGGCCCATAATTGTGCCCATGGACTCCCGGAAAATATGGGAAAGAAAGGAAAAAAAACACCAAACACCCAAAACAAACAAACGGCCTAAGGCACTCACGGACCGTTCAGTTCACATTCCGGTTGGTTACGACAAAATCACACTTTTATTGACACATTGTTCGATGTGGGGATTTTTTTTCTCTTTGGTTTCTTTTGCCCCCGGGAGTTTTCGGGAACCGTGGGAATCGATTCATCCTGTTAGGAGAAATGGCCCGCCCAACACCCAAATCGATCCGGTGAAGGAAAGTATTATTGCTACAAGGGTTTAGGAAAGGAGTTTAAATTTGAACCTTGTATTTCTTGTTCTGAAAAGCTCTTATCATATTTAATAGTAATGGTAACATAAAGCATTTTTTAATAATTTTGTCCAACAAACTGCCTTCAATTTCTCACCATGCAAAACAAAAACACATTCTGCAACCCCTGGCATTAATTCATATTCCAACGACAGTCAGGAAGGACGCCAAGAAGGCCAGAAAGCCTTTCCTGTAAGACAGTTGCCGGCGATCATTTGTTAGCAAATGAGATTTTCAAGGTGTGATAACAATTTTACGGCGACAAAATGGCCGCCAGTCTCGCGACTGTTTCTAAAACCGCGTGGCGTGAATTTGGGGGTACACTTTGAGCAACCGCGAACGTTTCTCGCACCGGTTTGAAACTAATCAATCAAGACGTTGACTGCGTGAATCCGTTCATGGTTGATTTATAAATCCGAACGTTGGCGGTACAAAACGGAAAAAACTTTATAGAACTAGAAGAAACAAATATTGGATTGAGAAAAAAAAACCTTGTCGCATCTATGAAGTTGGCTACCGAACTCTTATCTGGTTAACAAATCAATCAAGATGTGATTTAGCATGAAACACAGTTCCTCAGATTATCGCTGATACCAAGATATAGATGGCAGATAGTTTCTAAACCAGTCCCAACCGGAAACGATGTATCACAACTGACAAATGAGCAACTTGGTAGCATCTCAAATATCACCATCAAATCGCTGGCTTTAAAAATAAATCAAGCGTCGGGATTTCTTTGTGGCAAAAAGTCCGGAAATTATACATTTTACACGCTCGTAAACCAACAAGACTAATAGATTGTGAATGTTTGAG
The DNA here is from genome assembly GCF_943734705.1 of Anopheles coustani. NCBI lineage: Eukaryota > Metazoa > Arthropoda > Insecta > Diptera > Culicidae > Anopheles > Anopheles coustani. Next base: position 87,183,270 of record NC_071288.1, read on the forward strand.
TTCAGTATAAACTTTGAAATAAAACGGAGGGATCTCAGTGTCTTACAAATTCAATTCATGATTTCTCATAAACCAATTCAATAATCTCCCTATAGTTCTAAAGCGTATCAAGAACTTCAGTTTTTGTTTCACACAGTATGACAATTCCACCTCATCCTTTCGAATGTGATCCATCAATTCGATGGCGACGCAGATCGCACCGTGATCTACCCGTCCGACACCAGCAAAGCAACTTCACGAACGCGCCGCTTGAAATTAACTTGCGCACGGCCACTTCGGGGCCAAAAGGAGCGCCGCCAAATATAAACTGAGGAATATAGAAAAAAAACAAGACAAGACAACAGAACCATCCGAAACCTACTTGCGATTCGGCGGACAAAAAAGATCGAACCCCCTTTCCGTGGGGGATGTGGGATGTGGAATAATATTTTCGGACTTCATGAACAAAGTTTGCTCTTGAAGGCGGGTTGGAGGGGGGAGTGGGGGGAATAGTGCCATGAAGTAACAAAAAACGTGTTCCAAAAGCTGCCGCCACCACACCGACTTCGCCAGCCAAACGGACCAACCTGTGGTGGCGGCATATCTTGTTATAGTTTCTTCTCCTTTCCCCTTTTTTTTAAATCTTTTTCGGTGCCTTCCAGCTTCGGTGCTCTGTTCTTCCAGCTCGTTGAAATCTTTACACAAATTCGAATTAGCTTACATGTCACTTCGAAACGCGACGAAGTGTTAACGGTCGGGCGCAAGGCTCATCCCCGTTCCCCGCCCCTCACCCCATCGCCATCCGAATAGTTCGATTCAGTTTTTGCCCGAAAACACCGTAACCCATCGGGTTGTCGTTTCGGTGTCTAAGATTTATTCCGTGTCTATATCGTTTCCCTTTTTTTCTGGTGGCGAATGCTCAACCGCAGCTCAACCACGACGCCGAACAATATGAAAGGATAGTTTTGGGCTTGGTTGATCACTTCATTAGAAAGGTTTTCATCAAGCTTTTACCGTAAGAACTGTTCGGTGATCTACATGTTGTTTTTGACAAGCCAAATTAAAGTGTTAAACGAAAAGAATATGCGTTATTTCATGTGTCTCTATACTAATAGAAGGTTATTAAACCGTTTACATTAATTTAACGAGATAAACATAGAAATTTAATTGGGCCAACGTTAACTAAAACCACAAATCAGGAAAAAATGCACAAAGTTTAAATAAAATAAGTTAAAATAAATTAAATGAAATATATCGAATCCACAAAACCGGAAGAATTCGAATAAATAATCATAATGAGAAGAAAATGTTACTTCACTTTAAAACCACGTGACACAGTCAAGATCGTGCTTATGATTGCAGCCGTTACGCGGTTTAGCATGCGGGGTTCGTTTCGCCAAAAAAAAAAAAACACACACAAAACCAAATTATGGACGAAGGCGTACGAAGGCGCGCGCGTTGAAGAAAATTGGCTCTATTATAAATATGGACGGCTACCGGTGTCGAATGCTTAATGAGATTTTCGGTGCGAAAGAAAACGGAGGTTTAAATAAATCAAATTGGATACTGAAACGGGGCAGGTAGGTAGGTGCGAGGTGTACGAGTGATAAAGGTAGCAGTCAACCCCGGTTCTTCTCCCCCACCATCCCCCAACACTCATCAATTGTATCAGCCTGACCACAACGACACACGTCGTTGTGGGATCGTTCCTAGCTCCTTTCCTTTCGATTCCCGAGCCGATCGTTCAACCACTTTTCCCTGTCCTAGGCAGTCATCCGAACGCTTGCGGAAACCCATCAAAGACATTTCGGGGTTTGGGTCCACAAATAAAGTGTGGCCCGGCCGCTCGGTCGCTTTGATCCCGCCCGGTGAAGTGTGCTGCGATCCGGGTTCGGTCCTGGTTTACATTCGGTCACCGAAATAAAAGACACTTATCCCCGTGTGGCCCCATGAATGTACGAAAATTGGCCTCTCAAGTGAACGCCATCGCCATTGATCAGGGACCGTTTCCGTACGAGCGATTTGTGCAAAAACCCGTTGCCATCGGAGGACATCCCGCTCCCAGAAGGGATTCTTCTCCTGGACTGCCAACTAACCGCTTCACTGAACCCGAACTGGAACCGGAACCCAAAACTCTCGGCCTCATCTCTTAGACGAGTGCTCTTGTCTCCTGTGTCCTTTTTTGCCACGAGGAAACGGAACCACGTGCGTGCACACTTCGGCCACGTGTGTGGCTTTGTCGGTGTGTGTGAACATCATTATTCCCAACCAGCAACTTACGAAGGTGGAAAGGAATTCGTTTGATTTCGTTCGCTTCTGGGTGGAAGAATAAAGTGAGCTAATTTTAAAAGCACACTCACATACACACAATAATACTGGTAAATTGGCCAGCGACACCAACAAGGCGTAGCGATTTCGAGGGACACACACACGCCAAGTACCCTTGACGTTGGGCTAATTTTACGCGCCATCAAGCAAACCGTCGAATGTGTCCTAACGAAAAAAAAATTAACTGAGGTAACAAAGAGAAAGCCAATCCTTTCAACATTTTATAATCATAAATATGCAGACAAAATTGATTCTTTATTTATTTTTTATTTTTTTGTAAAAGATCACCCGATTTTACTTGACATTAAATCACAGTTGGCTGTGTGCATCACCATTTGGACAGACTGTTTATTCAATCCGCGTTTGGTTACCAAATAAAAAGCCACTTTTCAGCTGTTGAGGGGGATGAAAGTAGGATAAGCTCCCATCAAACATCATGCTGATCAAGTGCGGTAGCAGCCGGGCTACTGAAAGGAAAATATGCCTCACGAGCGAAGTGACACCATACAAAAAGGCGCAAGGCAAATTTACACTCCCACGGAGGGAGAAAAGAAATGCCAGAACCCACCCGAAACAGAAGACCATCTTCCAACCCGATGTGTTAGAAGTTTACCCAAGAATCAATTGTGGCGTCAGTCAGAAATGATGATGTATTGAGCTCACTTTAGAGACGTTGTTAGAGACGAACCAAACTTTGACAGGCCAGTTGGAATTGGATTTGGTTTTCTCCCTAGTTGGTGGTGGCATCGGTGGGAAATCCCATCACGCGCGCGGCTCAGGTGACAAGTCAATATTGAGATGCACCCAATAGCTTCCAGATGTGCGCCGCATTCTCCCGGCCCCGTGTGCCCTTTTCTCTTCGCCCTTTTCGAGAAAGGGAAGTTATGATAGCGCAAATAGAGAACGGATTCGGCGTTCGCGGTGGTTGTTTGTTTGGGAGGCATTGGAAAACGGGGAAAAACTCACCACTGTTTGTCTGTTTGCCAAGTCTTAATGCGCTCGAGTGTGTGCCGCCCTGATGCGCCCGGATTAAGGGACGCCGCCGTGTGCATTTGGGGGGGATGGATTAAACGTGTGCGACACTTTACACCTGTAGCTTTGAAAGGTGGGCCAAAATTAACTAAATCTGTCTCTCAGATGAAGTACTTTGATAGCTTCAGCTAAGGCATTTTTCAACTGAACAAAAGAAAATGTTTAATTGTGTAAATTAAGAGTTCTTCTTTTTACAAAATTAGATTTGAACAAAAATGGGTATGAATAGGTATTTTCTTGTCTAAATCCTATCAGACATCAATTGCATTTGGCGAAAAATCAATTAGAAGCCAAAACGTTCTCACGATGATCTTGGCTTGTTTTGGTAAAACATTCATGACCAGTTCAAAATCGATTCTGTTCGTTCGTTCGATGTTTTATATGATCGTATTTTAAAATCTTATTTTACAATTTTAACGAAGACGAAAATATAAGCAATAAATCAACACTGATTGAATGTATTGGATGCCGATTGGGAGTTTAAAGTTTTTATTATAACTGTTCTGTTTTGATTAATTCTTGCCAAGGTTGTTCCATAACAAATCCCTTCAATGTTTGAAGAAGGCAAATGCATCAAGTGTTAAAGTGTTAAAGTGTGTTGACATAAATGTCACGAAAAAATAAAATATCAACAATAATTCAACAATGATTACACGTTTGAGAAAGGGATAGGGTGTTTAAATATCTTATTAAAACTGTTTTCTTCCGATTAGTTCTTGCCTAGGTTGTTCCATATCAAACCGCTACAATGTTTGAAGATGGTAAACCAATCAAGTGTTTTCTGATAAAAGCTATTCTGATTTCAAAGTAATAGAAAAAGGATACTATAAATTAAAAATCATGTCTACCATGCTTTTACCCAAGGACTCTGCCTAATGTAATGATTGAAATGTCTTGTGCCACTTGTAAAAACCATTTGAGCGATTTTTCTGCTTAAAATAGACATTAAAAGAGTTGTTATTTTGTAATCTTTTATTCGTCAACTAACTGAGCACTTTTCTCTGTTCTGTAAGGTCTTTTTTTGAAACGCGTAATACGCTTTCTTTCAGGTTACAGTTAAGTTTGTTAAAATCGAGAACAAAGCGGGAAAGCGATGGGACAATTGAGTCAAAACTGCACAGACATTGTACAAACGCAACCGCAGGCCATCGGGTGTCTTTATCTTCGATCGTGGCAACTGCTCTCTTTGTGCGCACATTTTGTGCACTCACAATCAGGCTGCAAACCTTTTTCTGGATTAGAGATTTCCACACACCACCCCCATCCCCAACCCACCCCGGGAAAAGGACCCCCGGGTGCTCGCGGGCTGCCGACTAGCAGCATGTTTGCGGTTTCTGCCAGAGGCAGAATCGCGATGCGATATCGAAAAATCTGCCCTAGCGCAAAGAAGGTAGGCCCTTTCAGCCGCAGTCAACCGTTTGCCGACCCGCTCCCCCTTTCCCGTCCGCCCGTCCATAACCTCGGCAAATCTTAAAAGCCAATTTGATGCCCTAGAACTAGAGCGACTCCCTGAGAGGCGGCCGTTTTTCGCTAAGGAAATACCTTTTTGTCCCGTGTGTCCTTTTGTACTTTCGCCGAAAACTTCGCTCGCAGAAGGCAAACGGGACTTGCCTATGGGTCGACTCAATTACCAAAAACCGGTGGCTAAGCCATCCGCCCCTACCGCGGACCCATGCAACCTTTTCCCGAGTCGAGTGCGTCGAGCTCGACCACAATGGGATCAATGTCTAAATAATATTCCTAATTTTCTAAAACATTTCATTGTGCGCCATTGCAAGCGCCCTTTTTGCAATTCCGCCGACGATGGGTTTTGCTGCTTGTAAGTTTCAACAGCCCGGAGCGCTCAACCAACCGACCTCAGTACACCTTTTGCCCGAAAGGATGTCTTCGAGAAGGTTTGGGTTTTCCGTCTTCCATCACGAAACGATACGGGCTTCCGATTGTTTGAGGACCGTTCAAGGACTGCGTTCGGTTCGTGTCCTCTGGGCATGTGGCACAATCTTGAGCACACACACAAACGCACGCAGGAAAGGTAAAAAGGAGCACCGATTTCTGGTTCCTTAGGCGACGGGAATAAATCGAGAGGCCGGCCGGTAGAAAGGCTCCTCTCGAAGGAGGAGAGAAGAAAAGAAGTGAATGAAACCACGACGAATAGTCCTTCAGAAAGTCCTTTCAAGGAAAGAAATCCGACGTATGGTTGATCGCTTCTTGCCTCCTTTTATCGTCCTCCTTGTCCTTGTGCTCCTAGTACCGAGATCCTTCCAGAGCAGATCACATACTGAGGTTCCACCGTTACCGCGATTAGAAGAGCCGTCCTTCTGTCACTCAACGGTTCAGTCAACCGGGGAAACCCAGTTATCCTTTTTTTTCTCTAGCCATCCTTGCGCCGCTTTTCGGTCCTCACGGCGTTCCAGAAGACGCACGCACGCACTGGTTTTATCTCTGATCGGTCCACTACCCTCGACCAGTCGGTTCCGTTTGGACCTATTCGACCCTTTTGGGAGTATGTCCCGGGCAAGGTAGCCTGCACCCGGGGAAGTCCAGCACCGAAAGATATTGGATTAATGGCATGTCGGAGTAATTTTCGAACAAGCGATTATCGCATTTTTTTACTACCACACGCCTTCGTCCGGGAAAGGTCCTTCAAGCCGAATGCCACCGGAGATGCGAGAGAGAGAGATAACTGAACTCTTAACCACTCAACCACCGAACACACAGCCCCGCTTCCTTATCTCCTCTTGAGTTCCCATTAAACAGACCCTACCCTTTGCCCGTCCGACGGAAGGGCGCGCTCGTCAGCTGTCGGTAATTAGGAGGATTCGGGATACGCGCCGATAAGCTATCTGTCACCTTCGCAATCGGTTACAACTTTACTACCGCCTCAGCTTCTTCGGTGTAATGGAGCGGCAGCACGGTAGCCGAAGGTAGCGAATTAATAGCGCTCATCCGCAGGCGGTTCTTTCCCTTTGACGACAGGTGAACCGCGTCGGATCAAATGTCCCATGAAAATGTATTTTAAACACGAGGCCACATCTGGAGAACGTAAGAAGTTTCCTAAGCCGGTCAAGAATGTCCTTTGGTTCGGTATATAACCAATGAAATCGATTCTTTGCCGACTATTAATCTCAATACTATCTATTTTTACTTCTATTTTTACTTCATTTTGGTAGAACTCAAATAAAATCCTGATGCTTTTTCAGTTTGCCGGTGATTTCAAAATAATTTTATCTATTTGTTTAATCCACTGTAACTTTTGATTTATATTTTGTTTTTTTTATATTTTGGTTGTAAGGTTTGATTTTTACTATACTGATTTATCGTTTTGGTAGATCGTTAATTCGAAACATTCTTGTCGAATTCTTCCTATTTGCCACTGATTTCTAAATAATCTAATTTATTTGTTAGGTAAGTTTTGAAATTTCTATGTACAATTTTTGTTAATTTGTATTGTTTATATTTGAAAAGAAAATTGGAATAGAAAAGTATCAAAATGAAACTTATAAAAATCATTTTCATGATCTAGTACTTTAAAAAGTAGGTTAAATTCGCAAAAATTATCTAGCTTCAGATGAAAAGATAGAAAACATATACATATTTCCCTATGTCTGACCTTACATCTGCTTAACCGATTTTCTTAAAATTATAAAATTTAGTTATACCTACAATGGTGTCAATCAACATGGAGTTATCAACATACTAGATTAAGAACTAATCGTTATTTTTCGTTGGCAAAATACTATCTGACAATAATATGACAAGAGTGAATCTGTAGTAATAAAAAATCAATCTAATTCCACTTTCTTCTCTTTTTGGAGCTCATCCCCATTCATTAAACTTTCCTCAACCTTCAACGTTCTTGAGCTAATTATGTGACATACAGTGCACAAAAACTAATTTTTTTATAATAATTTTGATCTGTAAGCTCAATGAGGCAAAATAAGCACAAAATTTCCCCAAAGAAAACAACACACTCACACACACACGGTATCTGTTGCGGTTGTTCAAAATAAGACTAGAAAAAAAAACTAACTCCGATTATGGTTGCAAGAGTTTGTGAGACAAAAAACTAAATTACGAAAACCAGTAGCACGACGAACCACAACACCAACATTCTCTATCAAATTCTGGTGGCTACTTCAGGCACTCGCGGCTTGCGAGATTGCGCATTTCAGATTCGGTACCCTGCCCGATCACCTCCCGTCCTCTGCAGGCGGTTTGATGCGGTTTACTCGCTTGATGGCTGCTTTTGCTTCTCAAACAAATCCATCCATCCATCCATCAAGCGGGCATTTGCTAAAAACTTACTGTTTGGAGTTTTTCGGTCTCCTTTTTTTTTCTTCTACCAGAGCTAGACAAGATCCCGGTACAAATCCCGAATGCCCAATGTCGTCGTTCGGGCCCGCGAAATCAGTCGCACACACTGGTCAGCCTCTTCTGCTTGTTCTTGTTTTACCCATCATCATGTCATTATGTCGGACGCTTGTTTTAATTACGCTCCTTCCGCGGCATTTGCTCGTGTGATCTCTCGCCCGTTTCCCAGTTTTTTGCACCATGCGGTTTTCTTCTTCGGCTTTTTTTCCCCGATTTTTTCCTTTTTTTGTGTATTTGTTTGTCAGTTTTCATGCTTTTCTTGTTGTTCCGAAAAACCCCTTTTAGCAGCACGATTTGCGTTTGCGTTCGCATTGTGCGGCTTGCGCAGCGCTTTACGCAAGCATTTGATTTTTATTTTGCTCCATCCGAATTGACCGATTTGTGGATTTGCTTGAGCCAGAGCCCTGGTTAAATGTTTGGTGTCTGTCCTGACCGCGGACCCCAGGACCTGTCCTTAATTTGTTTCCTTCAGCCTCCCTTACGTTTGATGTTCATCGGTTCGCGCGCTAAGTGCGTTTGTTGATTACTTCATCGTCTGTCGGCGAAGGCGAAGGCGAACGAAGAAGAACCACCGCCAGAAGCCGAACCGAACCAATCTACTTCTGCCATCAGTGCGAGATTTCAGGGTGGAGGAATTCTTTGACAAGCACGACCCAGCGCCGCCGTCACCGTCTAGCGGGGATTGTCGGTTTGCCAGTTATAGACAAATTTGGTACGCTATTTGGCATACACACCGACACACACACAACGGGACCACTTAATCAGAGTACGCGGGGTTTATACGCTCGTGTTGACTTTAATGGCCATGGTGGTGAATAATTTTTATTTGCCTTATCGCGGCACACAAACTCGGCCCACAAAATCGGGTAAGTAAGTGCGTGATTTTGTCGTCGTCCAGACCAGGTCAACCGATGCGAGTGCTGGGGGAGAATGGTGTCCGCTGGTGTCTCAATGTTTTCGCTCCCAACCCATTATCAAATAATAAAGCGAAGTAGTAGCGAGGTCACGAGATTTCTGGACCTGGGGACCAAACCGGTGCCCTACCTTTGATAATTGCCGGTCGGCCGATGCGGGGCGTAAGGCAGGCTTTAACTGCAGTCGCCTGTTTGACACTATCAGCTCGATGTTTTATTGAAAATCAAATTCAAATTTGGATTTACGTTCACCAACTAAAATTCACGACTTCGCGGTATAGGAACCCAAGACGTCTGGGTCGTAAATGGTCCAAATCTGAAATCTATTCGCAGAACATGGATTATTGGGAAGCTGTGGATGTCAATTTCTTGGGATAATAATTCGAGAGATCACATTCCTTAGAAAATAAAACCTTCGTTCTCTTAGGAACTGGTCCTTAAACCGCTTGTCCACATTCGTATTTTATTGAACAGCTATTGCCTGCAACGTAGTTGATCTCACCAGTGGAAAAAAAGCGATCATGAACGACAGTTAATTAAGAGTGAATAAACAGATTGTCCAACATTTGCGCTCCAAGCAAATCGTTCGTGTGAGGCAAGGAAGAAAAAAAAACCTACCGGGAACCCTCTTCAAACGTAGCTCCTACCGACTGTCCCCGTCCCGGTAATGTTCAGTGGTCGGCCTTCCACCAAACAACAACGGTTCCATTGTTGTGTAAATAAAATAAACCTCAGCCCACGGCGCTTTCATGTTTGCCGCCACGCAAACCAATCGCCCAGCCCGACACGATGCGTGTCATCGTAGGCCAGCGACTCCTCTCCCGGAGTCTGAGAGATTGAACTCACTTGGAACCCGGAAGCCACCGCCTCGGATCGAGACGTATTATTTATTGATAGTAAACACAATTAAGCAGCGCCTTAAGGCCGCCCGAAGACCCACGCAAATACTGGTGGGTTCGAGAAAAAAAAAACTGGAACTCGTACGAAGGTTAAGCAGTGTTCGGAATAATTGTCACAGAACCAGGAGGCCGGAGGCTGATGGTGGTGCGTCTGCAGTTTGCGTAAGTATATCGGCTCAAGACTTTTGCGTCGCATTCCGGCTAATTCCAGCTGAGTGATTGTCTACTGGAGCTACCTGAGTTGGTGTTTGCCCACCGACGGAGCGTTTTGAGTGGGTCCATTTTTGGGGTTAAAGAGACATCATTATTTCACCTTAACGCCACCAGGAGCGGGGAGTAGACACTATCGTCTAACAAGACTCCCAGGAGTTAAGATCGGACGTCGTAGAACTTCTACCAGACGCCGGTGGATGCTGTTGCACAGCAAGATCCATTAACCATCGCCGAAGACACAAGCTCCAAGTGGCTCCCTCGTCTGCAGTCGCGGGCTGCCGGGTTTACGAGGCGGCATCAGTTCAAAAGACTCGTCCGGCTCCCGGTGCTGAAGCGGTGGCGTTGTCGGCGGCTCTATAAAACCGACGCGCTTTCCTTTTGCGGGTTCAGCCGCGGGTCGGGAACTCCTGACTTTAAGGACGGATGCCATAGGATGAGCTACTCGTGAGCCGGGGCGGGGTGGGAGAGAAATCAACGAAAGACATTAATGCACGCGTGCGACGAAACAATTTGAACCTGGGCGGAGTGGGCTACTGGGTTTCGGCTTGTTAATTACTTTCTTAATGGTTGTTTTTTTTCTTGTACACTGTTTTTTTTCTCTTCTGCCCCTAAGCTTCGGAAGAACATAAACGGATTCATCTGTTCTGCGTCATTAGTGTCCCAGTGGAAAGATGGTAAATTGAAATAAATCTTTTATGACCGCGTTCCTCCCCACCTTGGGCACGCAGAGGACACATTTCGCGCGGCGGCGAGGTTTAGCAAACTCAACTCCACCACTATAAACAATCCAGCTGTCAAACGCAAATCGAAAAACGAAAACACAAGCGTATATGGAAGGCAACGAAAAGGTACTTACAAATCCGTGCTTATCACTAATGTTGTTGGTAAGCTTCAGCTTGTGAAACGAGACCACCTTCTGCATCCACTGTTCGCCGGTCGACGGCGAGTCCGGGTGGATGTACATGCGCTTGGGCATTTCCGGGTCCGCCTTGCCCGCCACCATCCACCGGCTGCAAAAACCGGAAACGAAAAAAACAAAAGGGTTGGATCAAGTTGCTCTGGTTTGGGGTTTTTGTTTTTCCCTTCTCCTGCACAACTGTTCGTTCTGGGAGTACCATAACCTCAAACTTACCTGTTGTGAAACTTGTACCGGTAGTCGTCCGCCGCCACGATGTCGAGCAGCAGAATGTACTTGGCCTTCGCGTCCAGACCAGACACGCGGAATTTCATCTGCGGAAACATTTGCCTGTGAAGGGAAAACGAGAACAGAAGTAAGGGTGGATTAGTATTCTGCGAACATTCGAGATGCAAAAGTAGGAGCGGAATGTGCGGGTTTTCCACGAAAATTAAGTGATAACTGCGTGCCGCAAAAGTGCCACAATTAAACCGTAAATATAATTTCCTAACGACTGCCTCGCTGCATAACGACGCGACGTCTTTAAAGGCTGAAAAATTACCGCTAAAGGCCTCTCCAATAAAACTTTCATCGCCCTTTTTGGGGCTCCACTGATGAGCTCAAACGAAAGGTGGACAGTTGCTCGTTAAACGTTGCCATCCGTGTCGAAGGGTGTTTATTTTTTGCGAAACTGCACTCCACCGAGCGCTGCACGCCGTAAGCTGATCCGTTTTGGTATGTCGTCAAATTATCCGCCCCGAAAATATCCGTCCAACCGAACCTTGGTTTAACGACGAAAAACCCGTTCCGTAAGCCATCTTCCTCACAACCACAACTGACAACTGACGAATCTCATCAGGGTGGTAGAAAATGGTGGAATTTTAGAACAACCTCCCTGTTAAGCCGGTGCCGATGCACTCTCGCCGGTGGCCATTAAATCACGCACCCGGAACCGGACCACGAAAGGTTATATATTTCTGTCCGTCGCTCGTCGACCGCCGTCGAAGGTGTCTATTGAATTTATTTTGCATTACTTGTCCCCCAGCCCTCGGAGGAGCCATTTTTCCCTCCCCGAATGGCTCGTAAAAACCATCCAAACGGAGTAAATTTAACCATTCCGAAGCCCTTTCACCAGGGGGAAGCGAGTTTGTGCCTGTCAATCTTGGGCCCCATCAACGCCCACCGGGGGCGAGGCTGCTGTCCCGGTTCCGGTTCGCTGGTCTGTCGGCTCACACGAACGCACACACCGTTGGCAACACCTTCGGGCGTGTTATCTGCTACATCTTGGCACCCCGAGGAAGGTGAGGGGAGGGGAGAGAAGGGGTGTTGGTGCGGGGAAGCCAGTTAAGATAGCTCTTTTAGTACAGTTTTCATCCAAAGTCATCTCTTCCTCGACCGAAAACTAGTTTCGAGTGTGTGTGTGTGCAGTGAACTCCGGGTGTAACATAACCTACAACACTGGTCAAAGCACCCTTTGGGGGGAGGAGGCGAGCCACACCAGATAACAAGCGGAAGGGTGGGGTGTTTTTTCGGGGGGAAAGAACAAAAATACGAACCCAGAGGTGAATATTTTAATTAGCCTTTGCCGCCTCGGAAAACTCAACCAACCGGGAACTATCCGGTTAGGCGTAAGTGTCTAAAATGGCTGCCCAAATGTTCGTACCGGACTGGACTAAGGGCACTTTTCCGCAGGGGGTTTCCTCCACCCCAACGGCCGTACAACCGAAGCGTGGGTTTTAATATCGTAGTGGCCCGAAAAATCCCATCCTCTTTGAAGCCCAACCAAACAATGCTTTATATCTGACAGCTCGGGCGAACATGGAACTCGGGACGCTCGGATGTCCGACCGCGATAGCACGCCAGCAAACCGCCGAGCCATCCCCTCTCCCACCACTCGATCCCACTTTCCTTCCGAGTGATTTTATAGGTGTGGAAAACGCCAGACTTTTCATGATAATTATCATCCCCGGACTTCTCGAGAACGCGAACTTAGTTTCAAAACTTACACCATCCAAGTCGGCGACCGGTGGGGTTTTGGGAGGGGGTGACGGCATACGAATGTGTACATTATTATGGTCGTAAATTATTTTCAACCCAAGGCATCCCACCCGCCGAGGGGGGTGGCTGGATCCGGCCGGGCGGGTGGTCGTAGCTGCCGGAATATCAGAGGTTTTGTTGTTTGTTTAATGAGCAACAAGCGGCGGATGGAAGGGAAATGACCAAACCCGGCCCGCGCTCGGGTTGGATGACGCCGAGCGGATGCTTTTCTTCCGGTTTTCGGCGGGGCTTTTCGGCGAAATAATGGAAATTAGAAGGAAAAGAGCCGGCGTCTGCGTGAACGTTGGCGTTGGCCTGCCGGGGGAGGTGGCTTTCAAAACCTTCTGCTATCTGGATGGTCTGCTTAGCTTTCGAACGCTTTCGGAAGCGAAAAATGGCTGGCTCTTTTTCACCTCCTCCTGCCCCTTCCATCCACCCATCCATCCGTCCAACCATTTTCTTCTCTGCCAGGTTGGATTGTCTTAATTAAATTTTCAAACCATTCGCTCAGGTGGTAGTGTGTTCGTGGGACAACACAACACACGGTGAACACTGGTTTCCGACATTCCTGACGTTTTGGCTTTTTTGGGAGCTGCATTATAAAGAAATTTTACTGCCTAGCCGAGTGAGGTGAAGCTTGTTAATATTCGTTACTTCGTCGCGGACGGGGCACGTCGAGATCCGTCGCTTTCCTGGGCGATAAATCATCCGTCATGCGAGTGCGCATGAAGTTTTGGATGGGCTGTCGTTCGCTTTGCGTTCGTACACCATTTTTCACCGTAACACCGTGTCAGTATCGCTGACCAAGAGTGACTTTTCTGATTTAGTTTGCTGTAAACCAATGGAGCTTTATTTATTTGAAGCACTGGCAAATAGGTTATCCATTCTTTTCTAATATTTTATTTGAGAACATTTTTTGTAAGCTCAGCGATTTAAATTAGAAACCGCCTCAAATCGAAGTACTTTTTAAAAAATTAGAATTTTTTGGTAAAATTATAAGCCCTGAAGGTATCAAGTACATTGTTCTTCACATCATAAAAAGAATTGGCTTTGATTGGCATCCCTTGAAACATTTATGATTTAAGAGTGACTTTCTTGATTTAGTTTGCCTCAAACCGATGGAGATTTATTTGTTTGAAGCACTAGCAAGTTGGTTTTCAATTATTTTTAAATATTTTATTTTAGAACTTATTAAAATCAGCAAGATATATTAATATTCGAATCACATCGAAGTTCTTCAATCAAAGGTTTCAGAATGGTTTGAAAAAGTAAACGTTAAAAGTATTACAACAGCAAATTGCTTATCAATTCTATTTTAATATTTTATTTTAGAACTCATTAAGAACAGCAAGATATATTGAAAAATCGAGTCACATCGAAGATCTTTAATGGTTTAATAAAGTAAATCTTGAAGGTATGAAGAACATTCTTTTTCGCGTCACAAAATAATTGCCTTTGAATGGCGTCGCTTGAAACATTTATGTTGTACTCATCGAATAAAATCATAGACATTCATGTGATGTGTAAAAAAACAAAGAACTCTTCTGCACAAATTGTGCTACAAATATGCAGTTTATTTTATTCTTCTGCACATTTAAAACAAACTGCATAAAAGACGCTAGTTTGCCCGGGTACCCGGATCAATTAGAAACAATTATTCTACGGGCTCATTAATGCTTCCTCGCCCGCACTGATTATTATTCCCGCTTAACAGCATACAAATGGTTCCCATTAATAATTTCGCACCCTCTCGAGGTGGGTGCGCCAGGTGCTGAAGTAATTACACCGATCGTGCCAAACACCCAACCCTGCCAGAGCTCATGCCGTCAACATCCGTTGGTGCACTGGAACTGCATACCTGCCGCCCACACTAGACACCCTTCCCCACGTTGGCTGAAGCAAAAACATCAACATGCCAAATAATACTGCACGCCTCGTTGCGTCCGATGCACGTCCGATCGAGCGGTTGAGCATCCGGACGACCTTCATGATCGGCGTGAACGAGAGTGTGCTAAATACGGGAATATTTTTGCACAAAATTTAAAGCACCAAAGAACTTGATTTGAACCACCAATCATTAGTGCTAGCCGATGGGTTACAAAACCCTCTTAAGGCGTTGTAAGTGTTCAAGTCATCACCATTGAAATACTTGAGATAACTCTGCCTTTCCTGATCATTTGTGTCAACATTTTACGCCACTAAGCCGAGAGTGTTTGGAAGATATTAAATTAAATGTAGATCTGAACGATCGTTTGGATCCTCACAATTTGTCATCAGCTAAGCATGTTTATACAAACTTGAATAAAAACAAGGCGAAAAAGAAGACTTAAACACAGTTGACGAAAATTAAAATCAAATCTGTCCCATTTATAACCGGATTAACACCAATCAACGCCACTCGAAAAAACACACCAACAAGCCCGGTGTGTCAAAACGAGTTCCGGATGATGGTGCCGATACCACCGGACACCGGAAGCGCACCAGCGGCGTCGGAGTGGAGGATTTTTCCATCGCGATTGTGTGCGCGATATGACTTAATCACTGTCTCGCGTGATAAACCCACAACTGGAGCTTCGGGTGGCTAACCGGCAAAAACATGGTCGTAGCCCTTCACACCACACGAACGAACCCAAAAAATCTCTTCTCCCGATGCGGAAGAGACCATCATCGCCACGAACATTATCATCATCATCATCGGCAGAGGATGGTTGTAAGCATGGCACACGAAACCGATCATTAACAACGCTAACTGAGCGGAGAGGCGACGCCGTAATGCACTGAATGTGGAAAAAACAAAACAAAACAAACGTAATGAATAAAAAAAGTGGAACACAAGGGACTAAACAGCTTCCAGGAAAATTGATATCACTCGATGCGGTTTTATCATCAGTAGTGTTAACAAAATTCCTGGAAGAATAAAACTGCCCAGCATCACACCACGCACCAAAGCGGTTAATTGTCACAAGTGCGTTCGCACGGAAAAAATAGGGAACTAATAAATATGGTGTCGTAAAAAGTCACTCACGACTCAAATTAAAACTAATGCCCGCGGGGAGCAGGAGAAAAAAGAGGGTCCAACGGCCCAACGGAAGCAAAACGATAATCTCCTCCGAGGCCGGGGCGGATGCATCCAACATCTCGTGTCACCCGACAACAGCCGCGGGGACGTAAATCAGTGTTAATGAGATGATGATAGTGAGCGCAAACTGATGACACACCGAAACGACGCGCGGTGTGTGTACAACACGCGTGTCCAACGGTGATAAAACCCTGGGTGAGGATCGTGAGGGATCGGCGAGACGGGGAACAAAGGGCCACCGAACAGAATCGAGCGGGCGATACTGCGCTCGCGATGACAGCTCCTCCATGCTCCGTAGTGTTGTCATCCGTGGTGACAACAATCTTCTTGCGCATTGCGATCGCCATAGCGAGGCTGACAGTTCGAGGGCCGATCGAGAGTGAGAGAGAGAGAGAGAGTACAGAAGCGTTCGCCGATTGCGGTCGAGGGAGAAGGTAATTAGCGTGCGGTAAACAGTGCACAAACGAGCCGCAGATCGTTCGAGATTCGATCGAGCGTATTTGTGTAAACACACCAACATTGCGGTACTACGCGTTTGCACCGGAACCGTCGCGCCGGGTCGCCACCAGACAAGCTGTCTATTTTGCCTTAATCTTGGGCCCCTCCCCCTTCCCTCCGCTTGGGCCTCGTAATCTGAACCGCACTGACCCATACACGGTCGGCCAGGGGTCATCGGCACAACGCGACCAGCATCGCATCCCATCGACAGCTCGATCGTTTGACAGAGTCGTTGACTCCTTGCCGGACGGTGACGGATGGTGACACTCTCCGATCACCGCCATCGGCAATCGACGGATTGATAAGGCGCGTCCCTGGCGCGGAACAACAAATTTGCCGACCTCCAAATCGAGGCCCCCGACGTGATGGTTGTTGCTGTCGCTACCAAGGGCAGCTTTTTTTTGTTAACCCCTCGACATGAGGTTTTTTGTCACGGTCCATTTGAGGCCGCTTCCGGTCGAGGCAAGCCGATGCAATTTTTAACTCCCGGGAGGAGATAAGATTACGGTAGCGATTCGGTAGCCGGTAGACCTCTGGGGGTAAACCGTGAGCTAGATTGTTTACTCGCGCCATCGGGCCCAGTTCCTGGCAAAAATGTTTGCAAAAACCGAACCGAAGTTAGTGAACCGTATCGAAATCAAAACAAAAAAAAACACGTAACCCCGATGGTTGTTTATCAATAATTGACTGATAGGACGTGGTGTCCAGTCCTGTTTTGAGTCTGCGAAACCGATCTCTAGCCCGCGATTCACCTGATATGTGGTCGTACACCACCCAAGCGGTCCAGGAATGCCAGGGCGAAACGCCACCCGAACGATGTAAAGTCGTGACATGAATACTTCATAATTTGTAATGTTTGCTTAACCCCGCAAAACAGTGGATGATATAGGGGTGGGCTCGCCCTCCTATCTCCCTTTTAAGGCGGTAGGACGGACCTCTCGCACGGCGATCGACGTCGTGGTGGTTCGTTTACGACCAACGAGCAAATTATAAACCGAGACGCTATGATCATGATGTTTTATTCGTGTACGAAACTGAGCCTGATGCTGCTGCTGCTACTCCTGCTTCTGCTGCTTATGTCTGTCGAGATCACTCTCCAAATTAGCTTGCTCTCCGCTTGGACAAGATCGGTCCGAGGGGAGACCGAGGAGTGCCCTCCGGGTAGGCGACTCCATCATCATCATCCTCATCACACACACACGGAAGGGAAACGGCTAACGAAACGACCACCAAAAAGGACGCCACACGATAATGGGGCCCGTCATCGAGGAGCCACAGCGCGCGGACCTCGAGGGACCTCCAGTGTTCCGTGGTCTTCCCCGTCCTCCAGAGAAGGGCAAAGGGTGTGCGAAGGTTTGTGGGTTTTAGCGCCACGACCCACGAGCAACACGCGGTACGTGATCTCGGCAGGCGCCAGTGTAAACGGTCCGAACGTCTATATCGGCCGGCGAGGCACCGGACACTCGTGATGAACCACACTTCCCTCGATCCTCGACCTGGGCTGGATCGGACGACGTCGGTGATGATGATGCTGACGTGCCCGGGTCGCGATGATAATGATGTATTTAAATAAAACAATTTGAATTATTCCATAAGGGGGGCGAGCGTTTCGGGGGACCTGAACGACGTGTGAGAAGAGAGAAAGCCATCGAGCAGCTTCGATGAGGTACCAACGAGCCAGGAGATTGTCCGTACCATCCACGAAGCGAACGCGAAACGCTCGGGATGAGGGATGAGAAATCACTCAATCTCGATCGGTAAGGCGCCAGCCCAACAGCCACGCTTCGAGCCGTCACGAACTCGCCGGTTCGACGCCCAAGGCCCGACAGAGTACCTCCATGGGATCGTCCGTGAAGGAAAGAAGGCACAATATGTCTAAGGTCCAAGCCACCTTTAGCGCCGTTTGCCCCTCCCGTACCGGACGTAATAGGACGCTCGGCTATGGGCAATGAAACCATCAACCACTCTCGTGACTACGGGACCTCCCGTTTCGGGGGTTCCACCTGCATACGGGTTGGAAACGGCGGAGGCCAAAGATGGTAGATCTACCCTCCGCGGGGTGGGTGATCTATTGGTTGAATGAATTGGAACCTTTCGCCTCTGATGGACGTTATTAGTCGTCGAAAGGATTGCTAAGGTCAGCCACATTGATCCACACTCCGGTGGATTTCGCCCGATTGACCCCAAACTAACTAATTTAACTCGATTTATCATTCTGCATCGGCAGCCAGTCTTTATGTTATTCAGATGTCAACTCCTTAGGTCCCGGGACACCCCAATTAATTAGCTCTGCTTTATGTCATGTAAGAATTTCTTCCAAACGATATGCCTCTTATATTCTGGAACAAAAGCCATATTGTAGGCCACAACTGCGGTGGATAAAGTTCGAGGATGGGCGCAAATGATGATGTGAAAATTCATCACCTCTCCGATGCAGCAGCTCGTTAAGAAAGTAAACAACAAAAAAGACTGCCCGATTGTATAGGCAGGCCAAGAAAAGGCCAAAACAAAAAACAAAACAACCCAAGAACGCTGGAGCCAGCCAAAATCAATTTGAAGCGATCAGTGCCCGGGTACGGTTATTCCGGGACCCCCTGTTCGGCGACCCTAATCGATCCTGGTTCTGGGATTCCGTTTTCCCGGCGTCCAGTCCGTCCGTGCCCGTGAGTCCCTTACGGCCCTGATTTCGGAGGAAATGGGGCAGGGTCGTAGTGTTTTTTCTTTGCTTTGTTTCTTATTCTCGAGCTAGTCATTATCACCATCTGCCCCGAGGGTCTCAATCTTCTCGCAGACGGCGCTCAGTGTGGAGTCCACCTTCCAAGGTGAAGGGAGAAAAATGGGGGCAGGAATCGAACGGAACGTGAACCTAAAGTGTCCGAAACGTGAAGCCACCACGAAGGAACGCCAGGATGAAGCCTGAACCCCGTTACATCGTTTGCTCCTTGTTTCGTTTGGAGAGTTTTCCCGGGGAACGGAACGCCAGTCCCGGGTATAGGCGTATCATCCGGTGGGGACGATAGCGATCGCACCCATTCTTCTTCCTTGTTCCATCCCTACGTTCACCCCCCCCTCCCTCCCTCCTTGCTAAATTCTTTCCGAATTGGGCATGTGATTAACGCGCCACTACGCCCCCTTGTCAGCGACCCCGCCCAGCCCGGCAATCTTCCGGTTTGCGGTGGGGCGTCTCGCTTCACCATGATTAACTGGTCCCATGGTTTCGCTGGGCTCCACCAGACCACCGAATCATAATTCGTGATACAGGCTGCGCCATCGGAGCATCGCGTCCTGGCAGCCGGCAGCCGTCGCTCCGCCGCGCTCCGGAGGTGAGAATTGACGACGGACGATGGCGCATTGCAGCCCTCGGGCTCTGTTTGCAACTGCACCCAGGCCCACTGGACAAGCGTCCACGCCCAGGAAGAGCCGGGCCAGAGTGTGTGTGTGTGCGCGTTTCCTCGCCCATCCCGAGGAGTGATGATGAACCACCATCGATGGCCATCGTTTGCTTATTTGCTTTGCTCGATACGCTTTGCCTCTGCCCATTCGCTCGAGTCTGAATCCTGCGATTTAGTTTTTTTTAACTTGTTTTTCCCTTTCCTTGCTGCTAGAGGTTCAGCTTGTTTGGGTTATTGTTATTGGCAGTAATGCTGATATAGTTATTATAGGTTATGAATATTCATGCTCACCATGTCTGGTAGCGTTTGTTTCGCTTTTTTATTCCCTTTTTCTGCACGCTCTTCCATAATTCTTATAAACTCGATTCGCAATGTTTTGATAGTCAAACTTTTTGTGTTACTGTTGGTTTGTTCATGTTTTCCCAGTTTTTCTACTTTTTGCTTGTTTTCAACACATTTTTGTGTAACTGTTGAAAGTTTTTAATGTTTTGTATTCGAAACTCATCAACGTATCGAGTGTATTAATTCCGACTCACTTTATTAGCATTCGCGGTGCATCATAATCGGTTGATCGATGCGAACGTTCCACGACATTCGGTGGGCAGCTCTGGAACCTCCGGGGCAGCAGCAGCAGCAATTTGGCATGCCACAAGAGAGGAAAAGCACGACCCGTTGTAGAAAATAACGATCCTGATTTTATCGTGCAAACCCCATCATTAGTTGGTGTTAATTTTGTCGTCTGTTTGTTTAGTCCAACGGACTATAATTGTATAGCATAGGAGGTATCGTGTCGAATTGACCTGATTTCGTTGTCCTATGTAGGACTTTGCGACATTTTTCTCCATTATCTTGAAATTTATGGAGTAGAACCACTGAATTTCGTTTAAAAAATAAGTCCTTCCCTGAAGCTATAAGTTTCCTCGTACATTACTCGAAAAAAAAACTTCGTGATGTACCTCATTTCAATAAAATTGAGCACTGGGTCCTTTGGTATCAACTTATCATTTATGGCCTTAATTCGTTCATTCCATCCCAAACGCCTCCAGCTGCTTCTTCCAGAAGGCACAAAAAAACAGTCACAGCATCCCAAACACACGCATTCCAACCGACACACACATACACCAAGTTCTTGATAGGGCACAGAAATTAATTCATAATTTACGACGAGTCCTCCCTATTTTCCCTGCCATACATTACCGATCGTCACCACCGCGTTCGCGATCGATACGTAAGACCTGCCTGAAATTGATTGATTTACTGATTGTTTTCTGAAATCGCGGGTTTTCGCCCCGAGGCCAGACTGTTGTCTCACGCAACCGGTCATCCTAACCGTGTGATTTAATAAGACATGTGATGGGTAGCGCCATTCGCAAACGCACAACGTGGGGAGAACAACAGGGCACTACACTGTTTAACCAAATTAGGAGGAGAGATTGAAGCAACCAAGAAGAACATCCTGCGCGTCCGTCTGCGAGTCGGTCGCCTCCAGAGTCCGAGAAGTTGGGCAGGGAAGTTTGTCAAGTGGAGAAGTTTTCATCCCGCGTACGCTCAGAACCCTGACTTCTTCTGGTCCGAACGAAGGCCAGAAGATGGGAAATCCCAGTGGAAAAGCGAAGTGGAGAAAGGATGAGGAGTATAATTTGCTCACATGCAAAAGCACGCGGGGACGAAAGATTTATGGTATTGCTGTTCGTCCGGTGCACTAATTATTTGGCGTCAACCGTCTGTATCGCTTGCGGTTGTGGAATCTGTCGATCTCGGTCGATGGGGTTGGGAAGGTAAAGGAATAACGAACGTATAGCAGTATTTTGTTAAGGGCGGAATGATGCTAATAAAAACAATAAAAATTGTATGAAAACACCAGCATGATTTTATATCAGTTGAAAAATTGTGTTGCTTCTTAGAATGCACCTACAGTATTTACAGAAGCATATGCCTTTTAAATTTGGTTGTGACACATTTTAAAAAGTATAAAACTGAATTGAATTGTCACATTTCTTATTACGAATACCTTTTTCTAACTTTCCATCTAAACTCGTGATAGAAATGTCAAACTATTTCGACTCAGATCTAGTATTAAGAGTGGATTTCAAAATCAGTTTTCAACACTTCGATTTACCTCTAAGAAGCAACGAAGAGTAGCTAAGGAAGTTCGCAACCGATCGAAACCGTTGCGTTCGAAGACAAGATTGTGATTACGCTCGGCAGCGGTTCGTAATTATATTGCAATTGCGATATAAATTAAAAACGACACTCATGATTTATGGCCGGAATGTTGCGTTTCCCACAACACTTCACCACGCACGGGAGTGGTGTGGGATTAATTGAGGCGCAATCGGTGGCCGCGTTACCATTTAAATTGGATTGTCACGACCGGTGCCGGTCGGTGTTTAAATCAGTCCGATTGGGCCGGACGGGCGCATTTGCACATAGTTTTATTTATTCCCAGCGCACTTGATTATCCACCCGAGTGTCCGCTTGGTGCTCTAGTTAATTTGTACCGACACGACATGATGGATAAATTGAGCTGTAAAAACAGTGAAGCGTTATGTTTTCCTTAAAAAAAGGAGACAGTTTACCTGTTGACAAAGTTCTTGTATGTCATTGCCCAAGTTCCAATTTTTTCCAATCAATTAACGATCAAAATGCAAATGTTTCAATCAATCGCCGCAAACTTTTCGGCTTGTAGAATAATTTTGAATTTTTATCACGATCCACTGGTAACGAAGTAATGGTAAGAACCTTCACTCCGCGTCACAGACCGCAACATCAGCTGGCTCAAACACGTCGGGCTCGAAGGTCCTATGCAAGAAGATGCAGCCGTACCCCATAGACGCCACCGAAATGTAGTCAAAATGTAATAAACGAGTAGCTAAACGGCACCGCAAGAAACGGGAAACGTCGAACGAGATGGGGCGCCCCGAGCAAAACGGGAAGCAATGAAACATTGGGTGAAGAAATAAAACACAAGATAACAAGCTGACAGCAAACGCATAAAGAAGCGAGGTCTAGTCGGATGGAAAAAAAGAAACCCGAACGATATAACATGAAAGGGAGCAAAGGAGGAAACGGAAGGAAAAGAAAGAAGTAGTATAGCATGCTGACAACGTAAAGGCCAAGACGACAGGTGCAAGGATTCCTCCAAGGGGGTCGTCATCGGAAGGACTTGGAAAAACAACCACAAAAAAGCAATAAAAATATGCTACACATCCTGGGAGTCCTCATGCCCTGCCCCTTCATGCCTCCGCATGGTTTTACCACCGCTCCGATTCGGCAAGTTTTTGAATAATTTCATAAACAAATAACATAATTTGAGTTTTATAAATTATCGTTGATAGCTTTGTGTGTCCGTGAGGTTGTGTTTCATCCGTTCTTTTTCATTTCTACTCTCTTCGGGGTTTGTGAGTGTGTTTTTTTCTTTCGCCTTCATCAAACGGACTGGTTTGCTTCCGCTTCGAGGTCGCTTTCCTGTTTCGGAACGGAACCAGTTTCCAACGTCCTCGATCGCGCTTTCTGCTTCCGATCCGGAGAGCGAAATTGTGGCAAAGAAAAGATGAACCAAACCAAACCAAACCGGAGCGCGCATACGCGAAGTACGTGCAAAAAGGTTTGATTCCCAATTTATCATTCCCCCATCGGTCGAGCTCATCATCATCATAATGATCGGCGTCATTACCATCATTCGATGAGGGAGCGAAGAAAAAGAAAATGGAAACATTTGCGTACATTGAAACCTTCGCTCGCTGACCTAATTTAAAAATTATTCCCCCACTTTTTCCACTTGCCTTCGTTTGGAAGATACGGAATTAATAATTTATGTAGCTGCAATTTATCACAATTTGTTAAAAGCATCTCGATCATCCGAAAGAGGTGCGGGACCGGAAAGAAGCACACGATAAAGTGATGTTCTCGGTTTGTTTACAAGGATTAAGTTGGATTTGGAACTAAATCGATCATTGTTTCAATCTAATTTACGTTAAATATTGTTGCCAAGAAAAGTATCGTTGAGCGCTCACATCCGACCGGTCCTTTCACATTCCACCGGGGTTCGGGTCCGTGCGGCAGGTGGGTTGGCCATGGTCCGGGCGGTCGCTTTTAACGATCTCGTGACCAAACATCCCTTTTTTCCAGCTCACTTCCCGTTTTTTTTTTGTTTTTTTATTGGCGCACCATTCCCTCGGCGGCGTTATAATTTTATTTCACATTTTCGCTTTCGTTTTCCAAGTGCACTCATTATCATGTCGTGTGTCGATCGTCGCCGTTGGGGAAATTTGATCAATTATAATTAAAAAATTTTCGTCCAACCGTCTGCCACCCTTGTGCAGGGAGCCAAAGGCGCAAGGTTCTTTTCTCTTCACTATGTTTTATTTATTTCATTTTTATTTTCAATTTTCTTTGCCCCACTTCGGGATCGGGTCGCAGCGAGCGACAGTTAATTAGTTTCCGCTGTCCGCGCACGATCGCTCTTTCGTGTGCGTGTGTGTGTCGCTTCTTCCTTTCAAAACATCCCAGAACCCAGAAAACAAAAAACGAAAACCCTAAAACATAATCTTTCACGTTCGGCTCATTAATATTTATCCGAAAAACTTTAATTGTCGTCCGGGGGACGCGATCGCGTAAGGCGACGTTCTTAAACATGCAAAGCGCGTCCGCGATCGCTATCGCACGCCGGGGCCAGCGCATTTTTTGCATTTTTTGATTGCAACATGCGCCGCAAATCGAATGCATTTGCACAAATGGTCAGCCTTTCGAGCGAAGCGCACGAGCAGGTGAAAAATGTCCATCATAAGCGCATATCAGCGTATCGATCTTCAAATCCTTTCCTCGGACAAACTGCCCGAAAATTTTTCCCAATCACCAAAAGCACCTCCAAGAGCTGCTCTTTTATTCACAACCTCTTATACGCTCTTGTTCGGTTCGTAATAAATTGTGTTTGAGCAGGATAAAGTACGGCCATAATTACCAATCCGTTCCCGGGAAGCTACGGTTCGATCGATGACAGTAAAATTAATTGCTCAATTATGACGAAATTACCATCAACCTGGTTCGAAATTAACATCTCTTTAAAGCTTTGGACCTTTAAAATTTAAAAAAAAAACCTGATCTATTTGAGCCCGTCCCGGAGCAAATAGAGATAAAAATGTTCCACAATGTTGCACTTTTATTTACCTTTCCGATTCGCAACCCGATTGCAGTGTTTCACATAATTAATCACATACCTAATGAGCTATAAAGAACCAACTATAGAGGCAAATCAAACTCGCCAAGCCACATTCATCCACCGGCAAACGTCTGTTACCCATTTCAATCAATCTCCTGCTATCAATTTTCCCTCCTCGTTGCGTTTTTTTTGTTAGTCCTCCTTCCCTCTGCGTGGCATCTTCGTGTTACTTCCTTTTCCGTAGCGAGTCGACATACGGTGTATCGCTTTAATTCCGTGCTGTGTGCAGCTGGCGATGGTGGTGGCAACATCCAAACCCAACCTCAAACCAAGTTAACGGCTCAACACCTCATCAGCCGTCCGCACGCAATCGACTCGAAAGCTGATCATCTCGACGTTTGTTCTGTCAGCAGAACACCCCGTAGGAACTATGCGTGCGTTCGAGAAGAAGTAAAGGACGGAGGAGGGTTGGGAACCCCTGGGAGGGGGTTTATTTTGTAATTCCTAGCCCCTTAGCGGCAAGGAAAAAGCCGTTTGCATAGGAATTTGCAAAGAGAGTGGCCAACTTCGAACGAAAGTTAACGCTGGTCAAGGTGCATATAATCTCCCTGGCGTTTGCGCTGGCGGGCCTGATAATTTATTTATGCTCCTACTATGCCCACCAAACCCAGCGACACCGTAAACACCGGCCCGGCAATGACCACGGTGATGGGGGCTTAATAAAGTGTTGATAAATTGTAAAATTACATACGCCGGGTCTCGGGCGCGAGGTGCACGAACGTGCTGATTTGACGCGATGCTGCTTGTCGCGTGGGGAGGGTCAGAAGGTGGAAGAAAGACACGACAAGCGGAAGCGCATAAAAGAAGTGTCCAAAGAGCAAAGTGACACCGAACGGGGTAGGGAAAGGGAAAATTATAACATAAATAACCATTCGCCTTGTTGAAAAACCCCAAGCGACCGAATGGGGGGAGGAAAATAAACAACAAAAGGAAAACGGGCAGAATGGTATGTAATTGGCAAGCGTGTCAACATTGGCCGGTGACATAAAATGCAGCGCTGCGTTATGATGGCCAACATCATCGCCGTCATCGTCATCGTCGCCACGATATGGAACCGGGCGACGGGCCGTTTTGCCAGCGAAATGCCCAAAGGCAGCGATTGAATCCAAAATGAACTCAGGCCCTCGGCGTTGACGGGCGAGCTTGGCACCTGATCTGTCCCTGGAAGGGATGGCCCCGGATGGCTCGAGGGCCATGCGTCTTTGAATGGCCAGGCTCGGTCCATTTATGGCGAAACCTCCGGCCTCCGAACACATACACAGGTCCTCTCGTATGCGAGCCGTTTCTTTGCGTTTCTATTTAACTCCATCCCCGTTCCATCCTTCTTTGTACCTCCACAGAACACTTCCTCACCCCAACATCCCCCGCAAGTCCACCTTCTATTCACTGTATTGCTTCTTGGCCGCACATAAACACCCTCCCGGATGCAATTGCCAGAAATCGGCGAACCAGAGTAGGCCTTGCAAATGAACTTGTAATATCTTTTTTGAAGCCACGTCAAACTGCATCGGCTGTGCATCAGTTTTCTCTCGCTTTTTCCCCCCACCCGCGAGAGTCGTTTTCCGTTTTATTCCCCTCCTGGGAGCAATAATCATTAAGAGCCCCGGGCCCGGGAATGTGAATGCGGTACCGCTGACCGATCCACTCGTCGATATCGGTAATTACGCCGAACTGATAAACACCGACCGAAATAGTCGGTGGTAAGTTTTTCCCGAAGATGAGTTTAATCTCTTAATTGCGCCCGCTGGGAATTGCAACGCAAGATAAAGCCATCGGAATGGGAGAGATGCACAGACGGGTGCGATAAGGAGAACGCGAAGGGACCTTGGGAACAAGGATTTTTCACCAGGATTTTCTCTCATATTGTTGGAAGATTAACTGTTACGCCCTCAAACTCTTCTGTAACTTGAGTCGTAGAAAATTCAGATAGACAAGATGGGTTGATCAAAGGTCCGGAAGAATATTGTTCGTTGTAATCAAGGTAGGGAACGTCTTAAAAGCCAATCTTATCAATAGCTCTCTTTTTCAAACAAATATAAAGTAGCCAATGTGGTTCAGAAACCCTTACCAAACATTTGAAAAATAATTTGATGTTCAGATCATTAAAAAATCGATTGATACCAAGTCTACACTTTCGTCCGTCAACAAACTTTGCCATAGATTATACCAATTGTTAGCTATAAATAGTTTTATGTTTAAATAAACTATACCGAGTACTAAGTGATAAGTTTTACTCTAGAAGGCTTCTATAAATCGCGACATCTGCCATCTTCTGATGTCAGTTTAAACTTGCTCTAATTTGGAACTTTAACTAATAAATTAATTGTACAACTTAAAGTACAACTGAAAATAAAACGTTTAAAACATACAACGGAATTGGCTAAATGTTGCAAGTTTCTCCAATGTTGCAAATATCATCCAAGAGGTCGAATTGCAAATAAGTAACTGAAATTGATAGCATTGCTTTTCAATTTATAAACTCAAACTCCAAAAATAAGAATCCAATAGCCTTATTATTACCTATTTTGAAAAAAACAATTTTTTAAACATTTGAAAAGACATTTACTAAGCAATAACAATAGAGTAGTTTTAGGTGAAGGGACAGGGAAAAATGAAACAGCTTACGTAAAAGAAAACTGAATACAAATTCCACAAGTCTGAGGGTTCAAGATGATTGTATCAAATTAAAAATTTGCGATATTTCTACTACTAGTGACTCAAAGGAAGTCAATACTGAGTCATCATCATTTTCTGCTTAAAAACGAAACCCAAAATTCCAAATCAAAGACTTTACGCTCACGAATATTTCTCAAGATAGAACAAATAAAATGAGCGCAAAAAGAATGTTGTCTTTTTCCGCAAAACTTCGACGGGGAGTGAAAAATTGGAACCTCACAGAAAGCATACCCAACCGTGGAGCTGCCAGTGGGGTATCCCAACGAGCGCTCCAAGGTGATAACTAGCGAAAACGAGACCCCGAAGCAGCAGCTCCCTATCGGAGGCACGCCGGGAAAAGAGAGGCCAAATTGGGTCCAGGAGTAATAACAGCGCTGGTGGCGCTGCTTGGTGGAAGATATATTTTTGAAATATAAACAAAACACCATGAAACGTGTAATTATGATCTCAACAGTCAGGCACCCAATATTAATAACGATAATGAAGGGTTTTGCGTTCGCTCGTTTGCTCTTCGTTTCTCGTTCCTTGGCCGTATTCGTTCTCCTGGTTTTTTGTTTCTGTTTTGTTTCCTCGTTCCTTAAATCATTCGAGGCGCCCTCCCGAGCTGTTTCCCGTGGGTCACCCTAACCACCGTTTTTTTTTTCTCTCTCTTTCTTTACCTTTCCCTGCCACCCCTTTTGTGGGATCTGTCAAGGATCGCATCCCACCGCCGGGAAGATCGAACCGTCGTGTAGCCTTCATGATCGGTGTTAGGTTGACCAGAAAGTGCCTCCGGCTACAAACCCCATAACCATCTGTGTTTTTTTTTGTTTTCAGTTCTTACTACCTCTAAATCATCACAAATCGATGAGCATACACTGCGTTGGTTCATTCTTTTTTTCCTTTTTTTTTGCTTCCGAAAGACTTTTGTTACACAAACGCGAAACCCACCGATTCTAGCATACCTCTAGTTCGGGGCTCGTTTTTGGGGCTCGATGATCGTTTCAATGAAATATTTTGTGGGTTGTTTTTTTTTTGAGTATGTATTTTCCACCCCTTTTTCTTCGAATGATCTTTCTTCCCTCTGCTTGACAGGCCTAACATGCCAATTTGGTGGTGCTAATAAGATGGAATGAGATTGTGCCAATAAATTTTGTTTGCTCTGTTTGTGCTGTTCGAGGTTTTTTTCCGCAACCGAATGCGAACGATTGAGTTTTGTTGGTTTTATTTTCGTGTTTATTTTACAAACTTTTCTCCTGCTTAGTCACCTTTGTGGGTGCTTAGAGGATTTTGTTTCAACAAGCATTACTTTGACATTTTTTCGATCGTCTATAAAACTGTTCTATTAGCTGGTAGAATAAGATATAAAAAGAATAAAAATATTTTTTCAATTTTAATGATGATTTCTAATTCTTTGAATCAGTACCTTCATTGCTTTAAATTGAACATAATCAAACATAATCAAACCAATCTGCTTCGAGCAGTTCACTTTTGTATGCGTTTGGTAAACGGCTTGGATGAAAATCCCAAAGAAGCTAGCGCAAACTCTTGGTTAAGCAATAATAACCCCATTGGGTGGCATGATAGATATTATCATCTCAAAAGAAAACATGACAGACGAAAAAAAAACAGCAACTTTCTCACGACATCTCGACTCTTGGACCATTTTAGAAGTGAACGAACCACACACACATACTCAGCACAGAGTGGCGTCTCCGAGCGTAAAATAATCTGTTACAATTTATCAAGACCTTGGAAGAACAAAGAACAAAACATTGCGGAGTTGTTGCAAAAAGTGGCGTCGGTCGGGAATTTGTAAACTAAAAAAAAACACAAAACAACAGCAATAAACTGGCAACGAACGTGTTCGGAAAACACCTTCCTGACAGTGCATGATGTGTGCGAAGAAATTACTACCGTAAAGTAAGATGTAAACCTTCACCGGCAAGAACGCGTAAGGTTAGGTTGAAAAGGGAAAAGTCTATTTTAATTATTGTGAGAGTAGTTGTTTTTATGAGCACATTTTAACTTGTTGAAAGTTTTTTTTTGTGACAGCTGTTTGTTTGCAGCTCTGGAACGGGAAGTTGTTGTGTCCGGTGGTTGGTTGCGGTTCTGGACAGCCAGAAGGGAACTGTATGTTGAACAACAATGTAACCGCATCATCTGACGCCTTCCCGTCAGAAGGGATGTGTAATTATCTCGTACTTACACACACATACACCGGTACAATCGATGACCTCCGTGAATGAGGTATCGAAAGGTAGACTCCGCTGGCGGAAGGCGTCTGATCGAACGCGCAATAGAGTGGCACAGTGCCGATCAAAAAAAAAAAAAACGGAACAACAACCCGAAGACCTCAGACCGTGAAAAACACAAAAGCACACGCAGAGACTCTCACTCTCTCTCTCTTCTTCTTTTCCTCCTTATCCTACGATCCAGCGATCCTGTGTTCCCCTCATCCGGCCGAGGACGAAGAAGGAAAAATTTTAAAAATCCAAATGCTAAAATACAACACTCCACCACTTCGTAGAGGGGGAACATCGGCATGAAAGGAAGCTAATATGAAAAATGATATGCTTATTAGTGGGACCCTTTTGCCGCCAAGTTAAGTGAACTGCAGATCCTGCACGAATCCGAACGGCGGCGTTTTCCTTTTGCTTTTCTCCACCACTGCACGAACCTTTCCATCGGGGTACCCGGGCGTAGACTGTAGAGACTCCTGGCGTCCTCTCGCTGGGAGTCCTTGCAGGGGCCAGAGGGAACACACACAAACCACAAGCCTTGTGCCACAGCAACAAAAAAAACCCACTGGCAGAAAATCCGACACAGACTCAAACGACAAGCCGCTACGAGAGTTGTCAATCTTGCCCTCCGCGAGACATCGGATGTCCTTAGATCTTGGTCTCGTCGTTTGAGTTCCCTTTTGTTGTTGCTGCTCCTCTGGTGAAAGATTTTGCAAGCCATGCGAAAGACGTCGTGCGTTTTTTTGTTTTTTTGGGGTATGTTTGTACGGGTTTACTGGAGCAATGCCGACGACGTGCAATGATTCTCGTATGGAAAATATTAAACTCCAATTGTATTGAACTCGTCCTCCCGGCAAATGAACTGGCAGGTGAAGCTAGTCGGCCAGGTTCTGTACTATGTAGGCTTAAATCGTACAAACGCGATTCCCCTTGCCATGTGCCCTTTTTACTCGACCAGCTGCTTAATTTTTCCCGCCGGCCGGTACGGGATAGTGAGGCAAGATGCCTCGTGTGAAGTAAAATGTACCGGCACTTTGTAACTGAATTAACACATTTTAACCAAGCGAAGTAATAAAATATATCGATTGGCGTGTTTAATACATCCAATGTTATTTTTTTATTTGTTGAAAGTTGAAACCAGATTTAAATAGATTTCTTTACATAGTCTATGAGGTGTTAAAATTATAAACGCTTTAAAAATATCAGATCGCAATAAACAACTTCAATAAAATAATTATTTGAAGTTCTGCCCACTACTAGGGCCATTTTCCCCCTCAATCTTAAATTATGGGCGTTGGAGCCTGCTCTTAAAATCTGCTTTTTAATATTAAACTGACAGTTTTAGTGTCGTTTTATTATTTTTTCTAGCATAAAAATGGATGGGGGATTATTTTTCTTGAAGAGACTGCGAGAAACAAAAGTTTTCCGCACAAAAGGAGCATATTGCCTCACATTACCTTACATGCGATGGTCACCAATAATGGCTGCGTACAATGCCATTACTGGCTGCGTACTGTACGATTGTTCGTTCGAATGGAGATGCCTTCAGGTTTACTTCGTACAGTTGTTTATTGTTTTTCCTTTGGTGTCTATAATTCTTAATAGTTTCTTCCGATGGAACATACACACCATCCGTAAAAGCAGCGTCATCTGTAGCGAGAAAATCTAGCTTGATCACCAAACTCACGGAGACATAAGTCCAGCAAGTTCAGGAAGTGGTTCCACCATTTGCATTATCACCACTCCGGAGTGGCGGTCCTTCTTTGGGCGCGCTTCCCTTACACGATTCAAGCCATTTCCGGCTCTAGGCGCAACTTCCGAAGCGTATTCCTAGCCATGCTAGGCCTGCAAGTATTTATGTACGTAGGTGGTTCCACACTCGTCCAAGTTTCGCCGAACCTATGCCCGCTCGCACCGTCTTCCCCCACGGCACTGGGGGGTGGTTCTTCATGTTTTCGCCTTTTAACTTGCCGCCACGACGTAACCGGGTACGGGCAGAAAACGAAAGTACCCCCCGCCGGTGCGGTTCACCGTTTACCCTTTTCTGTTCTTTGCTTTAAACGAACAGTAGGGTTTCGTTGTCCCCGGTTCTCGTTAAATTTTATGTGGGCAAATTTTCATATAATATGTGCTGACTACTCTAGCACTATGTTAAATTAGCTAGTTAACCTATTTAAAAAAGGTTTTAGGAGATTTTCTATTCGTGATGAACTATTCCCAACTCATAGTTGATGCTGTTCTAATGATTCTTTCGAAAATCAAATGGAAATAGTACGAAAAGCAGCAAACACTCACTGCTCGACGCCGTGCACAAAAGAAATGGAAAACGCAAGCCTCTTTTCCTGCCGAGCGACGAGTTTTCGGGCAAAAGGGTGCGTCATACGACACTTGCATGCGGGCTCGGTGGTCCGGGCTAAACCCCGGGTAACCAGAGCGTGCGTGAAGGTGTCTGTGTCGGTTGTAATCTCTCTGTTCTTGTTCTTTTTTTTTTTTTTGTTTGGTTTTGTGTTCTGTCCATGCTCAACCGCTGCATTTCCTTCCCGTCCCGTGGCCACACCACGCTGGGTGGTGGAGGGTTGGAAATTCTAGAGCCTCAACGGTGCTACTGCACGCCGCGAGTCCGCTCGTCCCCATCCCTCCGTCCGCTCGAGGGGGCCCCCCTTTGCATGCGAAGTGCAATTACGCGACGCAAATCCACGCAAGTGCCTGTAACGATTTCGGTTTTTCACACCCCGGGCCTGCTGCACGCCCGGTTTTGTGTGTGAATGTCACATTTCCGACTCGAACAGTGCAGTTTTATTGTTAGCTACTAGGAGTCACCTGCATTTGATGAACAAAAACGCGGGATTGTTTCTAAAAGTCATTAAATATAAAAAAAAAAAGTGTAAAAGAAATGTACGTGAATTTACAATTTAATATCGAGTGCGGCATGAATGTTGTGAATAAGGGAATTTTAACTTATTGTCAATCATATTTTATATTCACTTTCACTCATACTAAACTTTGTCACTTGATACCCTTGGTCCGAAAGATTAATTAGTAAGTCAGTTTTACAAATTCTCTATCTATTTTGTATATATTTCACGTGAATTCTCTGTTTTATCTTTCAAGTTAAACATGTTCCCTAATCTGAGTAATTTGTTCTGTTCTGTTTGTTCTAAGTTTTAAGCTTTTTCATGTTATTCTCTTTTTTTATTTGTAAAAATTTATTTATGGTTTATATACTTTTATTTTTTGTTTTTTTTCTTTTGGATTCAGTAACATCTGTTTTGTAAGCAAAACTACACCTGCGAGTTTTATGTGTGCATTTTTCGTGACAACATGCTGTTAACAAAAATATCCCCCGCACAGTTCGACCCAAAAGCGGCCCCGAGCGGCGAAAGGGAAAAAGGCACTTGTTGTACGCGCTGCTGTGGCGCACTTTGCCTATCGGAAAAGCATCTTCCACGGTTCCGGTGAAACAATTGGAGCTGAGGATGGATAAAAAAAAATGCACAACATAACAAAACCTGCACACTTGGCTGTGTGTTGGTGCAATGTTCAACTCGTCAAGTAGCAATGCGATGCACGCAAGCAAACACACAAAGGTATTTGGCGTTCGACAACTGAAGCAAGACTGCACCGTAAGCACAATACGATGTGCATGTGCCGACCAATTTTCCTACCAAAACAGTGGGCTGGGTGGGGGTGGGTGTGGCGAGAAACATACAAGAATGTGCCCAAATAGAGTGCTAATCATTATGCGAGGGTGTTAAAAACTGTTTTATGGTCAGGCAAATTTTCACACTCCACTTCTGCGCCTTCCCCGCCTGGCGCCGTTTTTAATTAACAAGGGGTGACAGCTAAAAGAAAGTAAAGCAGCACGTGGGGGGGGGGGGGATGGCGTGGCGTGGCGACGTGTGCCAAGCCTAAGTGCACCTTGTTTTTGCCGCCTTGTACCTTGGTTGTGTGGAAGTATGAAGGCGGCCTTGTGCGAATTTCATTCATTGGGCATCGTTTTTCTCACTCTTCCCAAGTTAAGGGTGGCAGGGAAAAATCAAGGAAGCTTTTCATTGACGGTGACGGTAAAATTTACTTCGTCGGTGATACGAAAGAGCAACATTTTTTTGACGGTTGTCTTTTGACCCGATTCCGCTTACGATTTTTATTTACAACGGAACGTTGGTACAAATCTACCACCACCCGCACCCCATCGACAAAGAAAAGTTGCACATAAAATAGTAATTTTTTTTCCAACGTTGGATGTGTTGGTATGAATGTGCATCCTTTCGCAAAGGACACGTGCTCAAACGTGGGAGGAAGAAACACATAAGCCTACCTCGTCTCTACCCCACCTTCTTCTCCAAAAACATCCCCCCGTGCGAGGAGCCTTCGGTGCATCCGTGCATTGGTGGAAAAGTGCATGGAAAACTGCACACTGCACAAGGATATTTCGAGTTGCTCCACTCGATATTTTCTTTTTTCCTCCCGATTTGTGTTGTGTGCAGTTTTTCTCTTCGTTTTCACGTTCTTGCATGCATGGTAACTGACTCTACCACACACATACACACATACAAAAAAATAACACACACTCACAGGGGAAGGATATTCGCGATCTAGCGAACACCAGGTCGGGGATAAACGAGGACAAATTTGAGCGTTGTTTTCCGTGCGGAAAGGAACACACACACAAACGAAGGGCATGATGCACGGTGCGGAGGTGCGGTAGGAAGTTGTGACAATGGGAAAAATCACGCTGATAGCTCGGAACCGCGGAAAAACGCATCCCTTTCCACACCAACATCATTCGAGCGATGATTTAAAAGTTGCTTTCATTTTTGTTTTTATTGTAAAAAATTAAATCGGTCAATTTTTATTTATTTCGAACGGGATCAATACACCCACAAATGGTGGAAAATTCTCCCACCGAGGGGTCCCGGGGACGAATCGATAACACTTTCGCTACGGTGTGCACTTTTCCGTGTTCGCATCCCATAAGCGGTCGCTCCATTAACCGGTTGCAAAAAGCGGCCGTTATGCATTTTCCAACGTACGATGGTGTAGGTAGGCGCCACACCACACACACGTCACCACACCAAACACACGCAAGCCAGGGGCAATGGTTCGTGCTAAGTGGATACGCGAAGGCCTCGTGCTCGTGGAAAACGGCAAACTGCTCCTTGCTCCTGATCGATAGGATCAACAAATTATTTTATGAATTTATAATCAATTTTCACCCACCATTTGCATGCCCGAAAGCGCACCAGTCACCCACTCAAACACACACACACAGCTCCCAATGCTAATGCACAATTTAGTTCGCTTCGCTACCGGAAGCAAGCAACGGCAAATTCCGTCACCAAACGGTGCACACAACACCAACACCATTCCCGGGCGCGCTTTGAAATTGGCATTCCTACCCAGCGGGAGTTTGGCCTCAACACCCCCTCCCACTCCTCCCTCCCGCTTCAGCCGGTTCGACAACCGACATGCGGCTGAAGCTGCTGATTTTCCCGCCCGATTAGCTCCGTGTGCGTTCGCGCGGCACCCGCTTTCCATCGCCCTTTCCGCAGAGGAAACACTTCAAAGTGCACCACATACACGCCACGGGTGTGCAGTATGAAAATGAGCTTATCACCCCTCCCACCCCGCCGTCCAAGTCTTCGAAATCCATTAAGGATTCCCACCGTTCGTTCGGGAATAAAAAGGACACGCGAAAGGGAGGACTCCCACCCGAAGACGATGGATGCCGAAATCAAAGCAAAGCGAAATTGAACAACTAAGCAGAATCGGTAAGCCCCCGGCAAACACGTCAAGGACAACATCAGTCGCGCTTGCACCTCGATCGACGTTTCCTTCGGGTGGGAAGGTGAAGAAAGAAAGTTAATTTTCCACGTTGTCGACGACGAAACGAATAAACCCATCAAGCATCATCCTTTTAGGAGACATTAAAGCAGCTTCCTGCTTGAGTGTAAAAACACTGCTGATTTTGTCCTTATGTAAAATGTTTGGATATTGTTGTTTCACCATAAAATTTAATTAGATGCAATGTTTTAATTTGTACATCAAGTTATATTTTTCCGCTTATGAAAGCTTAATTTTGACATTTTTTTTTCTTGTCCCTCGAACAGCATTCTTAGGGCAAGAAAGTTACGCTTTTGTTCCCTAATTGTGCAACGATATAAGGAAGAATCCTTCTTTCAACGTGTCGCTAAACCATTACATCACCTTCTTCGTGTTCCCTTTCCACCCTGTTGTTTCTTTCTCTATCAGAATACGATGCACTCAGCGAAAGAACACTCGTAAACACACACACACACGCAAAAACTATGTCAATGTGAGCCATTCTCATCCTTTCGAGCACCATTTTTTCGAGCACTGGGAAAGGCCGGCCCCGACCGTGAACGTGACAATTTTATCCCCCGCGACCAAACCAAGCACAAGACATCCAGATCCGGATCCGGCAGCAGCCCTCTTAACGCTCCGCGGAGACAAATGGGCACTTTGTCTACACCTTTGCCGGCCGTGAAGAGTCGCACCCGGGTGGGAGGTGATCACACACACACGCGCCAGTGAGAAGTGGAAGAAGAAGGCCTCCTCCAAAGTCCACGGAATGTACTTCAGCTTGTGGAATATTTAATGAAACGTGTTCATTCCTCTCGCTTTCGGTCACATTCCAGCTCGGCGTGATTGAAAAAAACCGCTGGTCCGTGTTTCGGTGAATTCCGTGAGTGAGTTAACCCTTCGGTGGAAGGCTGTTGGTGAGAATGTATAGAATAGTTCCTATGTGACACGAACTGTGGAGGACCACTTCCTCATATTCTTTACTATGTTTTATTCAATCAACAACTAAGGCATATTTTTCCATTCACCATAGTTTACATTCAAGGGTTAGCACGATATAATGCAATATTCATAATTCATCTGCCCATCGGACGCGTCCGACGGTTGCCTCACAAGTCTTTGTTTTTCCTTCCTCGGCGTTTTAACTTTTTAATATATTTCTAATAACGCTTCTAATGGCTCATTGTCCACCGACGACGACGCCTTCAAGTGGCTCCAGTTGCGACTTTATGACGTCCGGGCCATGGTTTGCACAGTGGCACGCCCAGCCAAAAACTCAACCTCAACCGATTTTTTTCTTTTCCCCAGCATTTTGTGGTACAACATTGACGTGCGAGGAATGAATCCTCGTGGAAGACGCGTCTTTAACGCAAGGTGTGCTAAAATGGTTATTTAGTTCGCATTACAGCGAATTAGCGGGGACACATTTTATGGCCTGTCGGTTCGGTGGAATTTTTCCCTTCGGCTCGATACTCGAACATGATTTTTGTTGTGGTTTTGTTTATTTTGAATAGCAATAATCCTAATTTGCATTTAAATTTTGAAAGTGAAGAATGATCCTTGATGGTTGGTGAACCAATGCTAATTTCATGCTATAGAAAAAGGTATACATCAAATGTAATTTTACCTAATTCACTTAAAGCGAACTGATTTTAGGTAAAAACAATATTTTCAGTGTTTTATTTTTCAAATCAAATGTTTAAAAAAGAAAATGCTTTGAGTAGAACAACTTTTGAATCAATCTAGATTGGGGAAAAAGGGAAAGGAGATTG
Organism: Anopheles coustani; assembly: GCF_943734705.1. Taxonomy (NCBI): domain Eukaryota; kingdom Metazoa; phylum Arthropoda; class Insecta; order Diptera; family Culicidae; genus Anopheles; species Anopheles coustani. The sequence continues at coordinate 87,220,621 of NC_071288.1, forward strand.
AGGAAAATGAATCTTCATAATTCAGCGGATTGCAAATCTTTACATGCTTTGAAATGGAAAGGATTTACATCAGTTTTCTATTAGATTCTTCTAGTCTGTTAGATTTTTATAACTTTAATATATTTTCGTTGACATCCAAGCAACAATCGTTGATCATCATTCATTTAATCAATCAGTTAACTTGTTCTTTTAAAACCCTCTATCGTCAAATGCTATTCTCTCCTTTTAAGAGTGTCTTCTAACGACCAACCGTCATCCAACTAGTTTTGCGACTGTTGCTGAAGTAAATTAGACTTCGTTTTACTCAGCCAACACAAAGCAATAAGCAATTACACCATTTGAAGCATCGCTCACTGACTTGTTGACCCGGAGGCCCGAAAAACCCGCTGGCGAGGTGCCAACGAACAAAGTGTTCCACTTGCTGACGCGCCAACGGCCGATGTAGCCGGACGGGAACGGCGGGGTTCGAAAAGTGGCGAAAAATGTGCGCCCCGGTGAATAATTCCTCAGAGGCACGCCACGGCCATGGACGCGTGTGTCTTTTCCGTGCCCTCCTAGCGGGTGTTTCCTCGTGCGACGCGAGACAGGCGGGGCGGGCGGTACTAACCGAAAGCATAAATTGGTTGTAATTATATTTGGATGGATGTTTGGTTTGTTTTGGGCCCTCCGTAGGCCGTTCGAAGGAAAAGACGGGAACGGCAAACCAGTGCGAAAGTAAGTTGTTGAACAAAATTAGGAAAACATTTATTTCGATGGCGCTTTTATTGCACTTGAAGTTTGTTACCTCAACCGTTGTTGGACAAAACAAACGGACACAATAAATGAATACCATTTACAACATAACGTTGTATTATTACCAATTTGAGATTCACAGTACCAATTTTTAATAGCGTTTTCTTAAACTTGCGTCTAACTGTGGCCAATCAGGGAAAAAGAGAACCAACTCTGTTTTAAATGTACAAAACATTTGCTTATTTCGAAAACCACAGTATAAAAAACAGGAAAACAAAATTCAACCCGACGCAAAGCTTAAACCAAGCGTCATTTTAATCCATAAAGCCAATAAAAGACGGATCAATTTACGAATCCGAATACGCGCGTCGTTTGTGCAAAAGCAAATCTACTTATCGCCTGGCGAAAGGAGTTAATAATTTCCTCTCCCCGATTGTGTTTATCGCGCAGCTTATCGCGTCCGATCGTGAGATAATAAACTGTAAATCCTCATCGGAGAATGGCGAAAGATGGATTTATAGTATCGAACATTTTTGAAGCTTTCCGAGCCGTAATACACGAGGAGAACGTACTGAACGATAATCCACGCTATCATCAACGCCCCCGAATTGATTGATAAAAATAAAACCGCTGCTGAAAGGTTGACAAGTGGATCATTTTCCCTTCTGGTAGTGAGAAAGAAGTGGAAATCATACTAAAGGATTTTTTTTTGTTTGTGTCCATCCATAAATGAAATTACGAACCGAAAGCAGCCTCACTTCAGCGCTCGGATTTTCCATCGGTTTTGTTTTTCCGTCCCACTTTTCGCCATTTTTGTTTTCATTTTAAGTCCCAAAACGAGGCAAGGCGAAAAACATTCGTCTGCCGGGCCTCAAGCGGCTGACACAACACGCATGTCAGGTGTGCAATAAAAACGATTGCTTTATGTTTCGAAAAGGAAAAATGTTTTCGCTTCACGCTGATTGCCGCTCGGCTCGTGTAGATAAATCTGTCCGTGTGCATGCTGGTGTTTGTTATTTCAACTTTTGCAGCACGATAGAGGCGACGGATGGCGATAGGGTGGTGGAGCGCGACCAATACAGCGTTGGGGCTCTCCAAAATCAACCTCGCACCTCGGATGAGAAACAATAATGTTTACACTCATACGCGTTCGCCATTTATTATTGATTGCAATTGATAGGATGAACGCCGATGGGCGAAGGGGGTGGGTGTTCGTGTGTGTGCAGGAGTGTGAAAATAATTAAATTTTATACCGTACCAAATCGTGTTCGAAAGGATGAAAAACGCACCTACACATCGATGCACCGAATAAGCGCCGAAGCCGGAAGAAATCGGAAAAATGAGCGATGCCGAACCAGAAACACTTTTCAAAAGCCCCCAAAAACAACACAAAGCGTTTAAAAATATATACCAGCGCCATTTTTCACACGAGCATATACAAAAAAAAAAATTGACGGATGCAAAAAATCGAATCGATGTAGCAAAATTGAAAACTCGACGCGAAGCAAATTGACCAATGCGCCATTGTGGAGCAGATGGATGATGGCCGTTCAATTGAATCGCTGTACTCAGTGCACCTGGTTGCACAATCATTGCACAAACGCTTGGCCACGAATTTTCGACCCTTGACCACTCACAATAAATATTAAAACGATCGTGGTTCCGCTCATTCGACACTGGATGCTGATGGTTCTAGGTTAATCCGCTTTATTAGTCACAAAAAAAACGCTATAATTGACGAACGAATAAGAAACTTGTACTTTTCGATTGAAGTATTATTTATCGTGAATGAATATTTTATTTGCCAAATGCAAACATTTCTAAATTCACTATTTACTTGTATTACTTTTTAGTCGAAATTTCGTCTAAAACTCGTTTTGTCCAAAAAGAGTAGACTCAATGTTTTGTTGTAAGCAGGAAATTATAAATTGCTCTAAAACATATATCAACCCTGACAAAATACGAAATCAAATAAAAACAGCAAAAACAGTTTAAAATCCCCCTTTAAAAAGATTGAGACAGATTTTTAAGTTCATCCCAATATAGAACAATGTACTATGACATCCAACGAGCATCAGTTGTATTAACCTCTAAAACAACAGAGAAGACTACCAAAATCGCACCTAGCAAGTAAATCTAACTTTTGAATTTTCTTTTTGCTTTTGCAAACATTAAACAACAATCTCACCTTGCTGCACTTCAAAGCAAAAGTTCGTACCTTTAGGCGGTACTATGGACGACTCCACTCGTGTCTGCGTGTTAATGGGCTAATGGATGTTCCGTTTACCACTTGCAATGGAAGGCAAAAGGAGAACAAAAGTTTGGCCAAACTTTCTGCTAGTTTGTTTGCGCAATTGCTTGTTTGCATCGCTCTATTCTTAGGTACGGATTTATTAAAAGCTCTAGTGGTTTCCCCATCATTCAACAGTTTATTGAATAATCGTTTAGACAGGACTTTTTGCGTTCATTTCACTTCAACAACTGCTTTCTTTGTGTCGATTTGCGTTGTTTACACTTTAGAAGTGGTTTTGTTTTGATGTTTATTTTTCATATTATGAGTTTCGAGATCTCTTCCTCATGTTTCGTAACTTCCTCAACAAAATGCGATGAATCAATACGGTTATAAGCACGATTTGTATAGCACTGTAAGCTTCTTTCTTCTCGCACACAGCGACTGCATCGATCGATAGGCTGATAAGGCATTATTTTGTTATTCACCAAACACTCTCCGGTGCAAGTTTGAAGCCTATGCTTGGACGTTCGATAGTCACAATAAAACAGCTTCACAATCTTCAAACCTCCCGAGCTACACTCAAAGTCGAAGGATTGTGACTGTTTATATTTCACTGGGCGTTGTTTGCTGCTGGTTATTTCTTTGTTTCTTGTGGCAACAATGCGCATTGGCTACGAGCAAGAAAAGGCTCCTCTGGCGTTGAGAAGAGTGAATAGTGACTGAACCGTAGCACGATTTTTAAAGATTGTTTAAAAAGGAAAACTACACAAACCACCAACAAAACAATGAAACCTTTCAAACGCCGTTGGCATTAAAGTGTTAGAATGGTCGCCTTTCGTCGTCGCGTTCACATCCCTCAGACGTAAGCTAAAGACGGCCGAACGAAAAGCCTGACACTGACATGGCGCTTGTGTTTACTACAATTAGCGAATTAGTAGCGCGCACCAAATCATCCACCATTTGCACTTTCGACCGTTTGCCTGAACTTCGGCGCTCAGCGAGATGGAGAAGGAGGAAAAGCCAATGTGACTGATCCGTGTGCAGATTTGGACAGGACTATAATTTTCCGTCCGACCACCAACACAAAACACCGAGCTCTGTTAAGCTAAACGCTCTTAAGAGAAATGGCAGGCATTGTAATTCGAATTGAAATAAGAACGATTTTAATGCTTCCGTTTAATGTCCTTGTCCGTACGACTCTTGGTTTCATGTTGCATGGGTTCGATTAAATATTTGGCAGAAAATACATCTTTAACTCTCCAATTTAAAAAACGTTACATCTTTTTCTAGGAACACATCGCCTCCTACTGTACACTGTTGGGCTTTTTTTTGCTTAAAAAAGCCATTTATATTTCACTTTATGAAACAGATGCCCAGAACTGGAACACTGTCTGTTTAGAAATTGTTTTAATGTGTAGACAACTTCCAGCAAAGAGTTTAAAAACGCACGCATTGTGAAACAAAGGTTTAGTGACTGTTCTAATCATGCTAAATGATGGAAACTCTTTTGTTTTATTTCCATTTTCTTACTCAGCTTGTAGAAGACCATTTTCAAAAATGGTTAAACTGCACAACAAAAATTGCAAAATTTCCAATAGTTGTATATTAAAAATGAAGGTAATATTTTTTTCACAACTAAAATAAATAAAAAACTTATTATAATTCTATTTCCTCACCAAAATAACATTTCAAGTGAAGAATGTAACATTTTTGTTCATTCTTCGACCGTTTTCTTCAACGCGCCCCAAACGACGAACCCTCGCTTCCCTAGCGAAGGAACGGAGCGAAATTCAAAAAAGCCGTCGGCAAAATGGACGTTCACTTTGGCACGTTTTTAAGAGAGCTCAACTTCCGTGGCGCGGACATCCGTCGGTTAAGGATACTC